>NC_060139.1:477886854-478261021 GCF_021461385.2 Schistocerca piceifrons
GAGACATAAAGTTAATTCCGTCTTCAGCGCTCCAACAAAAATTCGGTAACTAATGAGGCCTGTAAAGGACAATGTAGATCACAGGATACCAGGAGTATATAAAATACCGCGTGGGTGTGGACAGTTTAATGTCAGAGAAACTGCATACTATTGAACAGTGCTGTGTAGAACACAAAAAGATGTTTTCGCCTACGCTACCCTGAGAATGAGAATTAGGACAATATGCTCTATGAAACGGACATTGTACGGTACTGCATGCGTCGAGACATCTGTAATTACCTGGAATAACAGTTTCTAGGAAAGCGCCATAAAAGAAGCGATCGACATAAAAAAAATTCTGACAGCCAGCGAGCAGGTGTGCCCATTGCCAGCGTGAGGTGATCATGGGCTGGTTGCTGGAGTGCCCTCGGTCCACCCTGAATTCCACAATGGCCCTTGTTGACCTATCAGTGGTGTACTTCATTATCAGTAGTCGTACTCTTGTTTTGTTTCAGCGCCCAGAGGTGCCTGAGTGTTTAACAGGAACATGGACCGCAAGCAGCCCTTCTCCTGGCTTCCATGTTGAAGTTCAGTGCTGATAACATCCAGTGATTTGGTGTTGTTAGTAGATAGAAAATTCCTCTATCTGTAGGTGCTATGTGGCAAGCAATGTGAAGTTCACCATGTGAAGGCCATCATCCTGAGTTCATCTCTGGCTAGTTCACAGACTGTGCTGGAGCACCTAGGACATAGATAACTACAGGATCATAATTACGGGACCGAGTGCTATTACTGTGAATGCCATCGATCCCAGTAATCGAATCATGATGAGAGATGGAGAGGTGGAGTATTTAAAGGAACCTATCATGAAGAAGTGATGTGAGGCTCAGTTCATAATGACAGCATGTGTACTATTCCTGCTCTGTTTACTTAACAGGCTGTTAACTCTTGTGTCAGTATCTCACTATATGCTCCTGCAAAAGAGACAGTTTCTTGGCAGCATGTCTCTTCATCCACAAATAATCCATTTAAACCTGCTTACTTTATTTATCCTTTGGTCTCCCTCGACAATGCCATAAATTATTTTTCATCTCAGTTAGATTCAGCACCTATTTATTAGGTATGGCATACTGTTCTAACCTTCAGCATTCTTCTGTACCATCACATTTCAAAAGCCTCTATTGTCTTCTTGTCTGCACTGCTTATCATCTATGTTTCAATTCTGTACAATGCTACACTCTAGGTAAATATCATCAGGAAAATCTTACTGATACATTTATACTTTATGTTAATTCCTATTGTTCAGAAGTGCTTACTGAGCCGTGGTAAAATTTGCTGTTTTGAAGAGAGCGCCACAGCACATAGTGTGAAGCAGTCGCCCTCCATTTCTGGCAGTGGCGCCGCTGTGGCAATCGCAGCTTTGGTGTCTCCCTCTGGTGGAAAAGGGGAAAGGTTGCCTGTTCACATGCATTTAAGGGGCGCTATAAGCGGGCCAGTGACAGTTGGTAAGTCGGAGTGAGGCTGGGTCAGTCTTGCGTCACCAGTTGCTGGTCTGCCTCTCATTCCCATTTGTGCAGCAGTTAGTGTCTGTCTGTCGTCGGTCGTTTGGATCAAACTTTAAAGCCAGAACATGAGAGACTTGCCACTACGCCAGTAAAAGAACTCAGCTAGTGGTCGCCCGATCAGGGCTGAGTTCCTGCATCTGAGTCTGCGCGTTAGGCCGCCAGTCTACTCGAGTTGCTCGGGCAACGGCTATTGGCGGTTGGATCGATCTGTTGGTCGGTCACCCACTGAGACACAAGATGACTTGTCTGCCTTAAGCATCGGCGCATGTGAGGTCCCCACGTGAGTCCAGTGGGCCGCGCTGTATAGAAAGGGGTAGTGGCTTTGCGGTCGACACGAGAGCTGCGACGCCGTGAGATGGGAGATCGGCGCGCCTTCCTGCGTCATTGAAGTGGCTGGAAGCAGATGGTTCGGGAGAGCGTTAGGGGTGCTGCACCAGGTCTTCGCCAGAAATCGCAGTTCATTAGAAGTTAAGTGATTGGAGATATGTTGTTTCATTTACTTGTTAAATTCTACTTGTTTTCTTCATGAGGTCACCAGCCGCTTGTTTTGGGGTCGTCCCACCATTCTTCTCTGTTTGCCCACCCGTGGGAAGGTGGTTATTTATGAATTGGATGGTCCATTTTTCCCTTGTGGAGTAGGGGCGGGTTAGAGCAATCTGTGTTCTGGGTTGTTCAGTAATCCCCCTGTCAATCTGCCGTACGTTAATAGCTGCCTCTGTCATGTTTGTCTGATCCGGTTTTAACGAATTTATTGCTTAAGGTGTAAAGGCCGAATTCCTGAAATATGTTTTTATCTTGCCTATCATCTTGAGAGGCAATAAATGTGTAATGTAGAGCGTGTTTGTACATTTTATGTAAGACTGCATTTCTTGGGTTTTTATTTAAATGGTCATTTTAGTATATAAAGTTGCCACCCTTCCACCGTAAGAGTTTTCTTTTAAAAACAAGTTGCACTTTAAGTGGCAAGTAATTTTTTTAATGTGAGTGTTTTGTACCATTTCCATCACTCCTAAGGGTTGCATATGTGTTTGTGTGAGTTGTTAAAATTTTTAGTTTAAAGTAATCTCGAACATTGCAGATTGGCACCAGTGTAGTCTTTCAGAGGTTGTTGTGAGCGGTCTTGACTACAGCTGTGTTAAAAGGGAGCGCCAAGGTTCTCAGCCTGAGAGCTCATACTGTCAAAAAAAATTGTTATTTCTGTCTCTGACTAAATTGTAAGTTGATATTTAGAGGGTGCTTTCTGATTATAATTTTTAAATCTGTTTTTTTAAAAAAAGCAAGGGTTTTTAGGAATAAAATTTCCATTTGTTGAAAGAAATTTGTTTTCCTCAGTTACCCACTGGCAACGACTTCCACACTCACATAGTGTGATTAAATGTGTTAATATTCTTTATGAATCGCTAGTAAATAAAGTAAATTCTTTAAGAAAAGATTTTGAAAGTAAATCCACGGTTCACTTACCTTGTTACAGACAATTTGCATTTGATATCCTCTCCAGTTCGGCCATCTTCGGTTATATTGCTGTCAAAGTAAAACACTCACTTTTCTACTGCGTTTAGTGTCTTATTTTCTGAGCTAATATATAGAATATCGCCTAATTTAATTCTACAACGTACTGTTACCCTTCATTTTACTTTTCTCAGTGCCCATCTTGTAACATAATTTCAAGTTATCTATTTCACTCAACTGCTCTTCCAATTTCTTTGCTGTTTCTGACAGACTTACAGTGTTATTAGCTAACTTCAAAGTTTTTATTTATTCTTCTAGAACTTTAATTCCTTTTCCAAATATCTCCTTTGTTTCCTTTATTACTTGTTCAATGTACAAACTGAATATCATGATTGATAGGCTACAACTCTGTATCACTCCCTTCTCAACTACTGCTTCCATTTCATGTCTTTTTACTCTAGTAACTGTATTCTGGTTTCTGTACATACTGTATGTAACCTTTTGCAGTTTGTATTTTATCTCTACCACCTTCAGATCTCAAAGGGTGGATTCCAGTCAACATTGTCAAAAGTTAAGTAAAAAATGACGTAAACATAGATCGCATTTTTAAGCTACCTTCTAAGATAACTTGTAGAGTCTGTATTTATTTATTCAGTCTCATCTGATTAGGGTCATCAGGGACTCTCTTACATCAGACCACGGTTTCACAAATACAGAACCTTTTCTACATCAGTATTACCTAAGAAATAACAATTCTAATATGAGTAATAGTTTTAAGATGATCAGGTTGTGTATAGAGACAATGTGAGTAAATAATACTGACTACGAACTACTAAAGTCAATACTGACAGTACAACCAGTTCTTCTGCTGCTGACACTACTACTACTACTACTACTACTATTACAACTACTAACAACAACAACAATAATAATAATAATAACAATAACAACAACAATAATAATAACAATAATAATAATAATAACAATAACAACAGCAATGATAGGAGCAGATACAAAGAGAATTTACAGATGTAAAAAACAGATATTTTCTGATATTGTGAGTTGTGGTGAAAAGAAATTTGAGGGACTGCTCCAGTTAACAATAATGGGAATTGAGGAATACTTTGTACCTGGTAGAAAAGAAGGGTGTACGGGGGTAATGAGTGTATAGAGTCACATGTTCCTAGATTTCTCTGGAACCTAAACTGGTCTAACCAAGATTGGCTTCTACCAGTTTTTCCATTCTTTTGTAAATAATTTGTGTCAGTATTTTGCACCCATGACTTAATAAATGATTGATAGTCAGTGTATATCTTCTTTGGAGTTCGAATTACTACAACATTCTTGAAATGTGAGAGTATTTACCGGTCTCTTGTTTCTTGCATAACAGGTGGAATAATTTCGTCATGACTGGTTCTCCCAAGTACCTCAATAATTCTACAGAAATTTCATCTACTCTAGAGGCCTTGTTTCGACTATCGTTTTGCGCTGTGTGAAATTCCTTTCACAGATCATACCTCATATGTCATCATCATCGATTTCCTCTTCCTTTCTATAATACTGTCTTCACATTCACTTCCCTTGCAAGGACCCCACTTTATATTTCTTCTATCTTTCGGTTTCCTTTCTTTACACAGTACTGACTTTCCATCTGAGTTTTTGATTTTCATACAGTTGCTTCTCTTCCTCCAAATATCACTTTGCTCCTCCTGTAGATGGTATCTATCTTTTCCCTAGTTGTACATGCTCCTACAGCATTGAATTTGGCCCTTAGCCATTCCTGCTTAGTCATCTTGCATTGTATTTCTTTTCACCGGTTTCGTTTGCTACATTTTTGTATTTACTAATTTTGGTAATTAAATTCAATATCTCCTGTGTTATCCTAGTATCTTTACCAGGCCTCACTTTTTTACTAATTTGATCATCTGCTGCATTCACTTTTTCATCTCTCAAAGCTATCCCTGAAATTGCAAAAGTCATGGATTTCCCATTGAAAAATGATGGACTTTCAGGATGTATGATGGGTAAAATTTAGCTTTGATAGTTCACAGATTTTCTGATGGAGATTTTTAGAAATTAACTTTTTGTAGGGATTTTGCTGTTCTAATTTAATTTAGAAAAATAATATGATTTTTTCTTTGATAAAACTAATTAAAGATCCAAATTTTTGAGCATCTGCAAGATAGTGGCATGGTATATTAACGAATTGGGCACTAAAACTCTAACTTTCACTCAGTTTGTTACAAAATTGGGCTGTATTTCTGATTTGCTCGTTCAGGTTAGCCTCTTATAAGATAAAAGCGAAGACATAATTGAAATTAACACCTTCGATTTCCTTCGTGTTAAGAAATGTGTACTGCTATCTAACAAACATCTCAGATTACTGGCAAACTGAGCAAAGCAAACACAATGTGGCAGCTGGTGGCTATCATTTCTCTTCTAAGCCAATATATAACAAGTGTCTCTATACTAGTTTAGAGATCACTGCTCTATCAGCAGCAGCAGTACACTAACAAAGATTTGTGGTGCTTTATGAATTAGTGCTGGGAATTCTGGATATACTAGCGAAGTGTTCCAGTACTGTAGCTCCTTATACTGTGTTTCTTAAGTCTTACAGTCTACTGTCTAGTATTTGTTGTTTTAGCGACTGGCTGAACATTGAAAGGTGGCTACACTGAGCCACTGCGCCAGAGATTGCGCCAAAGAGTATTATTCAGCCGCCTCCACAGGCAGTGCTTGGGGAGAACTCGTAGTAGGCAGTGCTTGTTGAGATGTGCTAGTGAAAAGTGCTTGCTGAGATGTCGTAGTGAAGAGTGCTTGTCGAGAGGTCGTGGTGGAGAGTTCTTGTTGAGATGTGGTAGTAGCAAGTCGGTGTGGAGATATATTGTAATGATTAGAGTGCTTTTCGTCAATATATGAAGGTAAAAGAAAAAAAAATTTTCCTTTTCTTTTTATTATCTCAATGTCTTAAATAATGTGTCATTACAGGTTCAGTCAACAAAGCATCTGGCTTGTGTTCTTGTATTAGAGTGTAATTCTGGTTTTCTTGCGCAATTATAGTATTTCTAATTTTTTTATCACGTCAGTATAAATGGTATTTGAAATTTCTTGTCTTATTGAAGAAGAACCGTGCCAGATGCGTACGTTGAGCCATACTTCCACACACAGAACAGTTACACTTGTGTTTTGGTTTCGTAGGTTTTATAGTTGCTGGGGACTTAATTAATTAATTGTGTTAACGAAAATTTTCATTTCATTCTTTGTTGTTGTTCTATGCAGTCAGATTGCGTAATAATACTAGTCAGGGCCAACCGTTTACGAGACCTCGTAATCAGACATACAGCTACCAAAATTAAAATTATTTTCAAAAATATTTAATTAAGCCCCCATGCACGTGGCGACCCTGCCAGGATCGTCCCTTGGAATTCTTCTGATTGTAAAAATAGTAGACAGTAGTATTGTTGTAGTAATTTGTAGTTTAGTAATTGTAGTCTATTTTGCATGTGTAGATTTGGTAATTGGCATTCTTCTAATGGTATTTTTCAAAATGTAATTTTTATTGTCTTGTCTATGGGTTTGACAATTTAGGGCAATTATTTCAATTGTTCGATTAATCGTGTTTGGGGGAAACATTTCATGTGAATGATATTGTTGATGATAAAGTGTCATTGTGTGTAATTTTCATATAGTGACGAGTTTTGTATATTTTGTAAATGATTACGCGATCAATGAAAAAGGCAAAAATGATGAATAGTGAGAATGACGAAATTGTTAACATGGCGAACTCGCCAACACAGGAGAATAGTGTGATGAATAATGAAGTGGAAAACAATTTAATAAGTCGGGAAAATAGTCCGGAACCATTTCAAAATTTTTCTCAATCAGAAAATTCACAGAATACGAGATTAACGACAGAAGATTCTGTAATAGTATCGAACACAGATGGCCTTACAGCTATGACGAAGGAAGCTGGTTTTGTGGGAAATGTTAGGGGCGAAAGGAATTTTGAACTAGTTCATACGGAGCAGTTGATGAGTGGAATATTAAATTTGGGATCACGGTTAGACTCACTGGGATCACAGTTACGATCTGAATTAAAAACTGATATGGGAACAATGGAAACACGGTTTAGATCTGAATTAAAAACACAGATGGGAACAATGGAAACACGGTTAGACTCACTGGGATCACAAATAGGAACAATTAAAACCGAGATGGGAACTTTGGGATCTGAATTAAAAACTGATATGGGAACACTGGAAACACGGTTAGACTCACGAATAGGGACATGTTTCAAAAATATGAAAGATGAGTTAAAGAAAGAAATCAGAGAAGAAGTACAACCGATTTTGAATTCTCATAATAATAGATTAGTTGCAGTAGACATTAGACAAAGGGAACAGGATAGAGAACAGGAAGAAAGAGATCGCGTGATAGTACAGAAATTTTCAGAGTTAAATTTACAACGTGCAAAAGATAAGGAGGAAATATTTGAGAGAATCGAGGAATCCGTACCAAATGACAGATTAAATAACCTAACACAACAATATGAACAGTTAACTACCAAATGTGTCAGTACTGAAACCCGAGTCGCGACACTTACGGAAGATGTAAATAAACAGAAAGAACAAGTAGGTGATTTATCAGAAAGAGTTGAGGAGATTTGAGACAAATTGACAAATCTTAGTTTAAATGGGGACAGAGATTCAGATGATACAGCACCATTGCCATTTGCAGAAACCGAAGAGTACCAGAACATAAATAAGCATGTTGAAAATCAGGGAAAATTTAATGAACGCGTTAAAAGGGAAGTTGAGGCATTACGAAAGCAAGTCAAACAAATCGAAGGTGAAATTGTAGGAAAAGACAGCAAAAGAAATTTGGAATCACAGATAGCAGAGGGGTTTGAAGAAAATAATTTGTTTCATTTACGGGATGCAACAAGAGAGCGCCAGGCGCGCGAACTTGACAATAATCGACATTGGGACTGGGACAGACGCGATAGGTCTTTGTCGCCACGAGGCGAAAACTTTTGACTATAAACACTTTTTGACTGTTCGGAAATTTAAGATCTTCCGCAATTCTAAGAATGACATACATCCATGTTCATGGTTAGATCTATTTATGTACGCACTCCCATCAAATTGGCCACTAAGTCACAAACTGGAATTTATGTGTGGATATTTAGAAAACGAACCGGCGACGCGGATGCGCGCACTCATTAGAGATTGTAATAATCTAAATGATTTTTATCATGCATTTCTATCGGCATATTGGTCCGAAAACACGCAAGACAGAGTCAAACAGTCTTATTATGCAGCGTAATTTCAAACAGTCTGAGTTCCGCACGCCAGCGGAATATTTTGAAGACATGATTCGAAAGAATCAGTTCCTTTCCAACCCTTACAGCCCGACTGAATTAATTCGCATTTGTTTAACTAAGCTGCCACAATCCATAAGACAAATTGCTTTAGCCGGAAGATGTAAAGACGACATTGAGACTTTTAAGACTTTGCTACAAGAACTCGAGTATGACAATGACGACGGGACTTCCTGTAATTTTTTCAGTAACAGTAATTACAATAGATTTTCAGAGAAAAGGGATAGTGATCGGAACGGACGTTATAGCGGTAATTTTGAGAATGACAGACGAAACAGACAGGACAATAGATACCAGCCTTATGACAATAACAGACGTTCTAACAGAAATTACACAGACAGTTATAATAACGGTAATTCCTACCGGAATGATCAATCATACGGAAACAGTAATCGGTATCATCAAGACAGAAATTATTCATACAATAATAGAAATTCTTACTACAGAAATAACCAGGGTAGTAGATACAACAATAATTTCAGAAGTGACAGTCGGAATTACACAAGAAGTAGTTATGCAGACAGACAGGAAACCAGAAATTTTAATAACAGACACAACCAAGAATTTGCATCTAATAGACAGGAGGGACCTAATTGGCATCCTCCACGTGACAGAACTTCAGAGAGACAAGTGCAAATCGTAGAAATTGATCCGCGAAATGACGCGAATAATCAAAGACGTGACGCAAACAATTGACAATGACTTGCAGCTTCGGCTTCTGGCAGCAATATAGACGGTTCAGAAAGTAATGACACTACGACTTTACACTACGTACGCCTGGAAGACATGAGAGACATTTTGTTAGACGAAAAGGAAAATAATGTAGACGCATTTTTACATCCTGTTATTGAAGTATGTGTGGGTAAGAATAAGTTCACTGCAGTTTTAGATTCTGGGAGCCCATTGAACGTCATTAGTGAATCAGTTTTTCGTATGTGTGAAAGAACTATTGCCTATCCTGTGTTACCTGTTTCTAAAACAACAATTCGAGGAGCGATTTCTGGAAAAAGTGTGGAAGTCAAACAACAGACCAACCTAAATTTCAATTGTCAATGATACGAATTTTCTGCTAATTTTATTATTGTTCCATTACTCAGTACATAAATTATATTAGGTATGGAGTTTCTTAACACACGTAAGGCAATTTTGAACTTTAAAGAAGGAAGTGTGAATTTGACTGTTGCCGGAATGCCGAAAAGTTTGAAATTTTTCGAGTGTTTAACTAGATGTGAATCAGATACAAAATGTTTAAGGTTTCTTACTTCTGATGTTTTCGTTGAGCATTATGACGACGGTGTGTTTATTCATGACAATGATAATAGATACAGAGACGCGATGGATGATATAATTAATAGCGAAGAATTAATTAATGAAAAGGTTAAGAAAGCTGAAGTGCCAGATGACGTTGCAAGAGAAGAGCTGCACCACATTTTGACTTCACATGCTACAGTGTTTAGTCATCACACAGGAACTATACAAGGCTTACAATATTTATTTAAAATAAAAGAACACACACCATTTCGCGGGAAAACGTACGCTATTCCTTTGGCTTACAGAGATAAGGTTAAGAGTGAACTTCAATACATGATAGATCAAGGCATTATTGAGACAGCAGTCAGTCCTTATACCAGCCCATTACACGTTGTTCTTAAAAAGGAGGGGTCAATTCGTTTGGTTCTGGATTCCAGACAGATAAATAATATCATCATTCCTGAAACTGACCGCCCACAAAATTTAGATGAACTTCTTCAATATTTTCATGGAATTAAAGTTTTATCCACGATTGATATGCGCGCAAGTTTTTGGCAAATAGAACTCCACCCTGATTGTAGAAAATACACTGCCTTTTTAGCCTTTGGTAACTGTTACCAGTTTCGGAAATTACCGTTTGGACTTACTGTATCTTCAGCAGCATTCATTCGCAGCTTAAATGAAATTTTACCTGTTTATCTTCGTAACAATATTACTTCATATGTTGACGATATTCTTATTGCTAAACGTTCTTGGAGTGAGCACAACAAAATTTTGGATTCATTATTACGTATCTTTGCAAGAGTTGGCATTACAGTGAACCAAGTGTAAGCCAAAGGAATTTGGTCGTTCACAGGTGAAATTTCTTGGTCACATTATTTCTACAGAAGGTATTCTTCCTGATCCAGGAAAACTAGATGCTATTCGTAATTATGCTGTTCCTACCACAAAAGGTGATGTTCGTAGTTTCCTTGGTGTCTGTAATTTTCTTAGACGCTTTGTTAAATTGGACGATTTGGCCACACCTCGTTTATGTGAACTATCCGGAAAGAATTCTAATTGGTGTTGGGATGAGGAAGCTCAATCAGAATTTGAACAACTTCGTGATGCTTTAGTTGCTGCTCCGCTTCTTTCACATCCGGATTTATCTAAAGATTTTTGTTTGGCGACGGACTCATCATACAAGGGCCTAGGGGCACACTTATTTCAAGAGATAGAAGAAGATGGCGTTGTAGTCCAGAAAACTATTGCATTTGGAAGTCGTGTTTTTTCTAAATCAGAAAAGAATTATTCGATTACGGAACTTGAAGCTTTGGCTGTTGTTTGGGCGTTTACAAAATTTCGGACATTTTTGTTTGGCAGACATATTAAGGTTTATACCGATCATCGAGCTCTGGAATTTCTTATGTCAACAAAATTAACTCACGGCAGATTCTCACGATGGGCGTTGTACCTACAGGAATTTGATTTTAGTATTGTTTACATACAGGGTTCTTCAAATATTGTTGCCGATGCTTTATCACGTGCACCTATGGGTTTGAAACAAAGTGCTGAAGAGGACTGCAAGGAAAACAATTATTGTTTGATGTATATTCAAGGTGTTGCGTTTGAGAACTTTATTTCGTCTTCGCTCCAGGAAATCGCTAAGGAGCAAAATAAGGATCCAATCTGGAAGGACATTAAGGAGAAGTGGAGGAGAAAGGAAAGCGTAGCGATTAGACAGCATTATTTAGTTCGCAATGACATTCTTTTTAAACGAAAATCGGTCGACAACTCTGTTTGGTTAGTTTGTATTCCTGATGAGTGGGTTAATAAGCTGATTTGGTATACGCATTTCAGTTATGCACACTTTGGTCCCAGAAAATGCTTTCACAAATTACGGGAAAATTGCTACTTCAGTAATATGGAAAAACGTATTCGATCTGTTCTGGCCAAATGCAAATTATGTCAAAAGGCTAAGTCGCCAACAATTTCTCACACAGCACCGTTGTTTCCTATCATTCCAGCGAAATTAAAGGACATGGCTGCAGTCGATTTGTTCGGTCCAGTGGTTCGTTCTACTAATGGTTTTGCGTACATTTTCATAGCAGTGGAGTTGACATCAAAATATGTGTGTTTTACACCGTTACGCAAAGCAACAGCTCGTTCAGTATCTAATGCTTTCATTAACCATTTTCTTAAAGAAGTTGGTCATGTTGATAAGGTTATATCAGATAATGGATCACAGTTTCGCTCTAAAATTTGGCTTCGTACTCTACGGCGTCGTAAAATTAAACCAATCTTCATTTCACTTTTTCACCCTCAATCTAACGCTTCAGAGAGATGGATGAAGGAAATCAATAAATTGTGTCGACTTTATTGTCATCAGAATCACAGAACTTGGGATCAGTATCTTCATATTTTTCAAGACATTCTGAATGAACTCCCTAATGATTCAACTTCTTTACCGTCTATATTGATATTAAAAAACAAAGCACCGACAAATCGCATATCTGAAATCGTTCCTTTTCCGCCTTCACGGAAACTGCGGCATTCTGAAGTTGTGAACATGGCTCTGCAAAATATTGCATCTGCGGCTGCTAGAAGAGAGAAATCAGCTAAACATCCTGGTCGTTTAAAAATCTTGTCAGTTGGTCAGAAGGTGTTAATTAAGTCTCATCGTTTGTCTCACAAAGGAAAAGGCTTGTGTCGCAATTTTTTTTTTTCTTTATAACGGTCCATATAGAATTCGCAGAATTATTCATGATAACACTGTTGAAGTAGAAACTCTTAAATCTCGACGCTCTAAGGGAATACATCATATATCTAACGTTAAAATTTTTGTGGAATGACATACTTTCGAGAAACCAACAGATTACGTAAACATGCAGAGAATACAAGGATACCGCGCTGTGTTTTGGCGGCGGCATATACTCAAAGCAACAGTCAAGTCTGCGCGCCGCACAAGGCAGTCGTTGACCGCAAACAATTACTTTCTACGTCACGCGCCTACAGCTGATCGAGCGCTCAGTGCGAATGCACTGACAGCCGTAAACAAATACACAGTCTAATTTCTCCGATTAAATTCAGTATAAAGCTATAGTGACTTGATGAATTATTTTATTAACATTCAGTATTTTTCAGGATACGGTTGTATAAAATATTTAAGACCTTCAGGTAAATTCTGTGTGTCTCTGACGTTAAGAGGACTTGCTATGGAGAAAATTTCAGAAAGAATGTAATTTCCAAGAAGAAACTAATAAACTAAAAGGGTAACTGTTAATTGAGTTTATTTTTTCAGGTAACATATTTCCACTTAGGTACTTACTTTAGACGTAATTTGCTGGTCGCGATTACGTGATTCATACGTTGTGCTAAATTTCATGTTCTATGAAATTACTTGTGAAGCGACGTGCTTGCGTACGTTAACTGATTTTGACAATGATTATTAATGAACTGGGTTGTAACTTGTGTATATTATGCATCGCTTGGCTGCACTGCTTTTTCACTGATGTCATATTTTTTTTATTATGTACCTGCTGTGCTTATTTATTTAAATTATAATTGTCAACTGATTAGTTGTGCTGATATGTATGTAAGTTATACTTTGTGATTTATCTGCTTGCGCCTTCATGTTTACTTATTAAGATTACATATGAACATTTCTTTGCTTATGCTGATATGATGCTAATGACCTGTTTATTATGTTAGATAACATATTTGCTGCCTTGCTTATGGATTGCATATTTACACATTTCTGTTTTGTTGTCATAACTACTCTTTAATTTGGTATATAGAAATGCTGATATACTGTGTATGAACATAGAGTTTAGGTCACACTATGGTATTAATTATAGATTGTTCGCTTGGCAGAGCCTCATTGTAAGAATTGTGCTGCATCCACTTGTTGACATTCTGTTCTCTACTGGTATATTTACTCGCTATTGCATGTTTTACTTACGCTCAGTGCCTTATATTTTAAGATAAGAAAATGAACTGCTATAATTCGACGAACAACATTAGTACAAGAAACTTCATAGAAGTCACATGAGCTGAGGTTTTATGGAAGCTGTATAAATTTATGCTAATAGGAAGGAAGCTAACGACATGACATACCAAAACTAGGTTTAGACCATTGACGGTTATTACACTGCATTTTTCGTGAGCAATTGAAATAGGAAGTGACACTTGACACAAGAAATACTCCACATGTTTGCTTCTGTTTGCCATAATTCTTGAAGTGGTGTACACACTGTGAAATATTATGATCATTCACACTCCGTAATCGTACTTAATTACTGAGAGTTATTCGAACTAAGTCTGTTAGAGGTCATGTATGCATTTCTTTTGTTTATAATTCATAATGAGTAGAAGATTTGGGTCAGATGGATTACACAGAGGTTGTGTGTTGACAATGTGTCTTCGGATTGTATGGGATGATGAGGTTTGCAGTAGAATTTTATCTGTACTTGTTCGAGGAGACTGACTAGAGGAAAGAGTTGTTATGGAAGTGAAATGATATTGGTAATAAGGTTTATATGTATCGACGTATTGAAGAGGTATTATTGAGGTATTGAGATTATATGAAGTTGATGATTATTGGAGTTTTTGTGGACAAGAGGTAAGGTAAATGATATTGATGATAAGATTTATATGTATCGACGTAAGAGGTATTATTGAAGTATTGAGATTATGTGATGCTGATGATTATTGGAGTTTTGGTAGATAAGAGGTGAAGTAAGTGAGGTGCATATTTTTTTTGTTGGTCTGTATGGAACAAGGAGGATGAAGATAGCAGACTAGAACACTCAAGTAGAAGGAAGATAGTCTATACACACACTTTGTTAAATCACTAAGCAGTATATACTTTTTTTTGGAGAGAGGAAGTAATTGCATATCTTGGCTCACTGACAGTTGTTCAGCAACCGTACATTTTGATCTGGCTTGGCAAACATTGGTCTTGACATGATGACTATGATGTTGACTTAACTATTATTGGCTGTTATACATTGCTGCCACTAGTACTTGATACACAAGATGAACATCAAATTTTGACAGAATTGCATTTACACAGTTAACACTATTCAATTACACAGTAGTACTTAATGTGGATGAAAGATGAGTGAGTGTGTTTTCCTTTCCTAATCCCAAATAATTAGTCCCAACCTATCTCCTAAATATTATTTTACTTGTTTGTTGTGGCTTGCACTGACACCCATAAATATTATAGGTTTACTGATATTTGAGTATTTGTAATAGTTAATATGACAATTATCTGATATCATCTGTGTGTTTATTAGAATTTGTATGAACTGTTACCTGCACTTGTTCAACATTGATGTGTGACACTTAGAAATGATTAATTTCTGCTGATGAACTGTGTGATTAGTGATAGTGAATATTATGGACTGTTACTTGTACTTTTTCTACATGATTGGTGCCACTAGGACATGTTTAATTTCTGCTTATAAACTCTGATGAGCAGTGTGATCAGTGATAGTGAATATTATGGACTGTTACTTGTACTTTTTCTACATGATTGGTGCCACTAGGACATGTTTAATTTCTGTTTATAAACACTGATGAACAGTGTGATCAGTGATAGTGAATATTATGGACTGCTATCTGGACCTGCTCATCATTGCTAGGTGCAACTGATGGACTGCTTCTACTGAAATGATGTCAGTTGTTGGTGTCTGCACCTGTTCAACATTGCTGGGTGCCACTAATGGAACTGCTTCTACTGAAATGATGTTATTTCTTGCTGTCTGCACCTACTCAACATTGCTAGGTGCCACTAATGGAACTGCTTCTACTGAAATAATGTCACTTGTTGGTGTCTGCACCTGTTCAACACTGCTGGGTGCCACTGATGGAACTGCTTCTACTGAAATGTTGTCACTTGTTGCTGTCTGCACCTGTTGAACATTGTTGGGTACCACAGATGGAACTGCTTCTACTGAAATAATGTCACTTGTTGGGGTCTGCACCTGTTCAACATTGCTGGGTGCCACTAATGGAACCGCTTCTGCCGAGAAATGTGACTTGTTGCTGTGTGTACCTGTTCAACATTACTGGGAGCCACTGATGAACTGCTTCTACTGAACTAATGTGACTTGTTGCTGTCTGCACCTGCTCAACATTGTTGGGTGCCACTGATGGACTGCTTCTACTGACATAATGTCACTTGTTGGTGTCTGCACCTGCTCAACATTACTGGGTGCTGCTGATGGACTGCTTCTACTGAGATGATGTCACTGTTGCTGTGTGCACCTGTTCAACATTGCTGGGTGCCACTAATGGACTGATTCTACTGGAATAACGTCACTTGTTGGTGTCTGCACCTGTTCAACATTGCTGGGTGCCACTGATGAACTGCTTCTACTGAACTAATGTGACTTGTTGCTGTCTGCACCTGCTCAACATTGTTAGGTGCCACTGATGGACTGCTTCTACTGACATAATGTCACTTGTTGGTGTCTGCACCTGGTCAACATTACTGGGTGCTACTGATGGACTGCTTCTACTGAGATGATGTCACTGTTGCTGTGTGCACCTGTTCAACATTGCTGGGTGCCACTAATGGACTGATTCTACTGGAATAACGTCACTTGTTGGTGTCTGCACCTGTTCAACATTGCTGGGTGCCACTGATGGACTGCTTCTACTTTAATGATGTCAGTTGTTGGTGTCTGCACCTGTTCAACATTGCTGGGTGCCACTGCTGGAACTGCTTCTGCTGAGAAATGTGACTTGTTGCTGTGTGTACCTGTTCAACATTGCTGGGTGCCACAGATGGAACTGCTTCTACTGAAATAATGTCACTTGTTGGTGTCTGCACCTACTCAACATTGCTGGGTGCCACTGATGGACTGCTTCTATTGAAATGATGTCACTTGTTGGTGTCAGCACCTGTTCAACATTGTTGGGTACCACAGATGGAACTGCTTCTACTGAAATAATGTCACTTGTTGGGGTCTGCACCTACTCAACATTGGTGGGTGCCACTAATGGAACCGCTTCTGCTGAGAAATGTGACTTGTTGCTGTGTGTACCTGTTCAACATTACTGGGTGCCACTGATGAACTGCTTCTACTGAAATAATGTCACTTGTTGGTGTCTGCACCTGTTCAACAATGCTGTGTGCCACTGATGGATTGCTTCTACTGAAATAATGCCACTTGTTGGTGTCTGCACCTGTTCAACATTGCTGGGTGCCACTGATGGAACTGCTTCTATTGAAATGATGTCACTTGATGGAGTCTGCACCTGTTCAACAATGCTGGGTGACACTGATGGACTGCTTCTACTAAAATGATGTCACTTGTTGGTATTTGCACCTGTTGACCATTGCTGGGTGCTACTGCTGGAACTATCAACTACTTGTTTTTTTTTAATCATTGAAAGCATTTTATGTGAACATTTGTATAAACTGATTTTTTGTGTATTGTGTAAACTATTATGTAAAGTCACATGTATGAAAGAATTTGTATTGCTTACTGTATTTTATATATTAGGTTATTGAAAGGTCAGTGCAAAGCCAAAATTTTATCTAATTATGTGATATTTACTTATTAATATTATCTTTTATTTTTGTCTGTATTTTGTGGACGAATTTGGTGGTATTTTCACCACCAATGCTGGCAAAAATACCATCAAATTCTGGCCCGTGGAGGAGGGGCATATGAAAGGTGGCTACACTGAGCCACTGCGCCAGAGATTGCGCCAAAGAGTATTATTCAGCCGCCTCCACAGGCAGTGCTTGGGGAGAACTCGTAGTAGGCAGTGCTTGTTGAGATGTGCTAGTGAAAAGTGCTTGCTGAGATGTCGTAGTGAAGAGTGCTTGTCGAGAGGTCGTGGTGGAGAGTTCTTGTTGAGATGTGGTAGTAACAAGTCGGTGTGGAGATATATTGTAATGATTAGAGTGCTTTTCGTCAATATATGAAGGTAAAAGAAAAAAAATTTTTCCTTTTCTTTTTATTATCTCAATGTCTTAAATAATGTGTCATTACAGATTCAGTCAACAAAGCATCTGGCTTGTGTTCTTGTATTAGAGTGTAATTCTGGTTTTCTTGCGCAATTATAGTATTTCTAATTTTTTTTATCACGTCAATATAAATGGTATTTGAAATTTCTTGTCTTATTGAAGAAGAACCGTGCCAGATGTGTACGTTGAGTCATACTTCCACACACAGAACAGTTACACTTGTGTTTTGGTTTCGTAGGTTTTATAGTTGCTGGGGACTTAATTAATTAATTGTGTTAACGAAAATTTTCATTTCATTCTTTGTTGTTGTTCTATGCAGTCAGATTGCGTAATAATACTAGTCAGGACCAACCGTTTACGAGACCTCGTAATCAGACATACAGCTACCAAAATTAAAATTATTTTCAAAAATATTTAATTAAGCCCCCATGCAACATGTCAGATAAGAATGTTAAACAGTATGCATGACATTTTAGGAAAGAATGCTGAAATGATAAACAATTAGAGGATTGGTTGTTAGAGGTGCCCAGGGAACCTAGTACTGCAAAGTGCTAATATTGCCAATGTAACCTGAATTTGCACATATCATATTTACTTGTTCATGGAAAAAGTAAGAAACATTTAAAAGCATCTGAAGACTTCTCATATTCATGACTGCCATTTCAGTCTACCAAACATATGTATGAATGTGCAACTGCTGAAGCTGGTCTTAGATTGTTTGTAGTTAATCTCTGTACAATTTATTCTGTGATCATCTTTCAACTATAACCTACAACTTTTTTTTCCAAAGAGATGACCATGCATCTCTTTTACAACTGCACCTTAAAAAGTGAAACAAGATTGGTAATGGGTGTTTTAGTCTTCTCATAGCTGAATCTACAGACATTTCTGTCACCATATTATTGGCTGTATGCATTGTATATTTTTCGAAACAGTGAAGAAGAGGTTTTTCCACCTTGTTAGGAATTGTTGAGCTAGAACATGAGAATGTGACTGCATTGCTACTGCAGAAAATGCATCACTTTCAGATTATATTTTAGACATTAAGCAAATGAGAGGTATTGATAATGGTAATGGTGGGTGGTAACAATGTGGTTTAACAGAAACTGAAATATGCTTTGATTGTGTGGGGACGTCATTGTTTCATCAATATTGCCAAGTTGCATCATCTACGGTTGTACCAATCGATCTGATCACAAAGCAATCATACTTCATTCATACGTGGAGCTGCCCAAGCGATATTTTCTTTTGTTTACATAAATGATGGTTGTGCTGATTACCCTGTAAATTGCTATTATTGGCCACACACTGAACGACGCATCATAGGTAAGATTTCCAAGTGAAAAAATGTGTAAACTAGAGTGAGACTGATGTACTGACACTCTAATAAAACAAGAACTCTATTCTGCATGCATGTAATACCTCTATGCAGTCCTGTTCCTTTGACATTCGAATAATTGTTTACTTTGTCATGCATAAGATATGATAGCATGCCATTCTTCTTTCCTCATTATAAACGTTTATGAGTTAACAAAGAAGATGTAGGTAAGGTATTTTTTTTTTTTTTTTTTTTTTTTTTTTTTTGGCAAATGTGATCCTTAAAAATGTTGTGAAGACAAGTTGAAAGCTGAAAATGTGATGAACAAGGAGCAGTACCAGTACAACTACATCTACATCTACATGACTACTCTGAAATTCACATTTAAGTGCTTGGCAGAGGGTTCATCGAACCACAATCATACTATCTCTCTACCATTCCACTCCCGAACAACGCGCGGGAAAAACTAACACCTAAACCTTTCTGTTCGAGCTCTGATTTCTCTTATATTATTTTGATGATCATACCTACCTATGTAGGTTGGGCTCAACAAAATATTTTCGCATTCAGAAGAGAAAGTTGGTGACTGAAATTTCGTAAGTGGATCTCGCCGCGAAGCAAACAAGCATTGTTTTCGGAGTTACAGCTTCATTTGCTATCGACACAAATAATGTAAAAGTGGAATTAATTGAACTATGAAAGCGTCCTTTCCACATGACATCCAACTCTTTTGGTTATTCGAAATATATGAACAAAAAATAAGTTACATTAATGAGGCCAATTCTGTCGAATTATAGAGCAAACAGGCATTCAAGAACAGAAAAACTTTCTAAATTTCCTTTATGACACTGTTATTCCCGAAGCAATATAATTTTTAGTATTTAAAACAGCTGTTGCATGCACACAACAGAAATAATGAACTGGAAGCAATCGTAAACAGTAGTCTGCTAATGTCCTTGGCTATTTATGATGGGGACAGGCCCTACCCACTCTGGCTTCAAAGCAATGTACATCGTAAGGCTATAGCATTATACCCCTTCTTTTTTTACCTCCATGGTAAAATGCGACAGTGTTTGCTCTTCAAGGAGGATTCATAATGACTTTACAAAACAAATAAAACTTCTAAGCACCCTCTCTTTACTGACAATCGGTGCATTCAATGGTATAGTGAGGTCAAGAATAAAATAGACTCAATACAGTATCACTATAATAAAATTAAGTAGTATCAACTTAATAGAAATAAGGTAAATTCTTCAAAAACTTACCAACAATATCCTTCATTGCACACTTGCTTCATCCTCGATAAATGTTTTACTTCTTACAGCAATTAAAGTTGGTATGTTACATTTTAGAGTCCTCTCTACAATTTCTATCATACAATAATGCATAAAAGCAATTCCAATTGTGTAAATTTTAATAAATTCAGAATTAATTGTCAATAAGGAAGAATCTGTAAGCATGTACGCATTAAAAATAAATTAATTAATTAAAAAAGCCACAATATAGCTAAAAACAGTAAATCATAACATGTTTTTAAGTTTGTTAGTTTTTCCCCTTAATCATGCTGTCCCTTAATCTGTCTATCTAATGCTTGAACCTGTTCTTTCTTTTCTTGAACCTTTTCCCATAGTGCATTAGACTGTGAGCAGAAAGAAATGAGCATTGTCTTTTCCGCGACCTCTAGAAGTTCATCAGCTGATTTGTGCAATGAAGAAATGTCATGATTGAGGTGAATATTTTTTACTTTAAACCTTCCAATCCATCTTGCAATTTGGCTTCCTTTCTAATAGTGTCATGGTATTCTGCACTTGTTTTTGTTCCTCAAGCACATTGAGTCAAGTCATTCTAATCAAGTTACAAATAACATGAAATAACACTTACCTTTCATAAGTGCTTTTAATGGCTCTTCTCCCATCGTCGTCATAACAATGTCCTTTACGCAGATCTTACACTCCCCTTAGTGAGTGTCTTTCGTGGCACTAGCCATTGTTTATATTCATCTTGTCGCGGCCACAGTTGGCTAAACATATACTTTCCAGGCATTTAACCACAATTTTAAAAATACACCTGTTCTGCAGTGTTTCCACCAAACGTGTGTTACAAGTAGGTATGGCTGATAAATCACAGATTGATACTTTGCCACAGATAATTTCTTGACACGGGTGTATTATTTAGTTAAAGTTTCCGCGCCCTTCGTCATTGCTGCCATTGTGTAGTATCTACAACCACTGGCACTGCAGTAATGAGTTTACACACAGGAAACGGTGTCAGTCGCCAGTACTGCTTGTAATCGTGGCCCCACTCTGCTCCCCCCAACGGAGGTTTGAGTCCTCCCTCGAGCGTGGGTATGTTTGATGGCCTTTGCGTAAGTTAGATTAAGTAGTGTGCAAGCCTAGGGACCGATGACCTCAGCTGTTTGGTCCCACAGGAATTTACCACCATCTACTCTATTCTACATGCCTGATGTGGGGGTAGCCTAACCCTTCGTGTCCTACAGGTCACGCAGTTGAGCGACAGTCTGCTTTGGCCATCGACCTATACATGCAGTCTTTTTTTCACCTTTTTAATTTCGATAGGCTAATCGATTTTTAACTTTGACTTTAATTGCCAAAACAAATATAAGGACAGTAATTAAGAAAAGGACAATAAACATACTTATAAGGACTTTTATTTCACAGTGTAAAAATTAAGTTCTTTCAAACACTTTTAAGAAACGTACAAATCCTGTCAAGTATTTGTAAACTTCAAAAAATAAATGTGTTGCCTATGAAATTTTTTCATTTATTATGATGTACGGTGAGCCACATTCGTGACAATACCGATACTGAAGGAGCGGAAAAAGGAGTACAAAATACGTAAGTTAATGGAGCAACATGCTGCTTGTGGTAGTGCAGCGTTACATAGTAAGTATAAAGCGAGTAAAATAATGATTGATAAGCCATGCTGTTGCAACAAAATGGCAGAGAAAGTTGTAAGTTGCATAAAATGTACAAGGAAATTTTAGTAATACAGCCTCTCGAACACGCGGGCCCATGACGATATACATCGAACGTGCGAATCGATGTCGACAAGGCTCATTGCATGTCGAACTTGATATATATTGTTAGGGGACCACACGTTCTAAGGCAGTCATGCTTGAAAATTCCGGAAGTTCACTATTCATGTGTAGAAATGACATGCAGAGTTAAAAGCTGAAGTGTAATTTACGTGTGTAACTGGAGTATAACGATCAAGAACGTGAAGTACGCCCTGTAAAAGACTGTACATGAACGTGTGGAAAACTAATGAAAGAATTGCATGAAGTGAACTAAAGAATACAGAAACAGCAATAAGCGCATTACACTCTAACTAATGAATTGCAAAGGCGCGAAATATGTATGCAACACACGGAACAGAGTCAGGTTGTGCAGCAAACCCACATTGCAAACAATAGTTTAGTCGCATCTGAAAGAAAAGATAATGCTTCGAAGTGCACAGTCGATACCAGTGATTACCACAGACAGACATACACTACTGGCCATTAAAATTGCTACACCAAGAAGAAATGCAGATGATAAACGAGTATTCATTGGACAAATATATTATACTAGAACTGACATGTGATTACATTTTCACACAATTTGGGTGCATAGATCACGAGAAATCAGTACCCAGAACAACCACCTCTGGCCGTAATAACGGCCTTCATATGCCTAGGCATTGAGTCAAACAGAACTTGGATGGCATGTACAGGTACAGCTGCCCACGCAGCTTCAACACGATACCACAGTTCATCAAGAGTAGTGACTGGCGTATTGTGACGAGCCAGTTGCTCGGCCACCATTGACCAGACGTTTTCAATTGGTGAGAGATCTGAAGAATGTGCTGGCCAGGGCAGCAGTCGAAAATTTTCTGTATCCAGAAAGGCCCATACAGGACCTGCAACATGCGGTCCGGCATTAGCCTGCTGAAATGTAGGGTTTTGCAAGGATCGAATGAAGGGTAGAGCCACGGGTCGTAACACATCTAAAATGCAACGTCCACTGTTCAAAGTGTCATCAATACGAACAAGAGGTGACAGACGTGTAACCAATGGCACCCCATACCATCACGCTGGGTGATACGCCAGTATGGCATGACGAATACACACTTCCAATGTGCGTTCACCGCGATGTCGCCAAACACGGATGCGACCATCATGATGCTGTAAACAGAACCTGGATTCATCCGAAAAAATGATGTTTTGCCATTCGTGCACCCAAGTTCGTTGTTGAGTACACCATCGCAGGCGCTCCTGTCTGTGATGCAGCGTCAAGGATAACCGCAGCCATGGTCTCCGAGCTGACAGTCCATGCTACTGCAAATGTCGTCGAACTGTTCATGCAGATGGTTGTTGTCTTGCAAACGTCCCCATCTGTTGACTCAGGGATCGAGACGTGGCTGCACGATCCGTTACAGCCATGCGGATAAGATGCCTGTCATCTCGACTGCTAGTGATATGAGGCCGCTGGAATCCGGCACGGCGTTCCGTATTACCCCCCCTGAACCCACCGATTCCATATTCTGCTAACAGTCATTCGATCTCCACCAACGCGAGCAGCAATGTCGTGATACGATAAACCGCATTCGCGGTAGGCTACAATCCGACCTTTATCAAAGTCGGAAACGTGATGGTACGCATTTCTCTTCCTTACACGAGGCATCACAACAACGTTTCACCAAGCAGTGCCGGTCAACTGCTGTTCGTATATGAGAAATCGGTTGGAAACGTTCCTCATGTCTGCACGTTGTAGGTGTCGCCACCGGCGCCAACCTTGTGTGAATGCTCTGAAAAGTTAATGATTTGCATATCACAGCATCTTCTTCCTGTCTGTTAAATTTCGCGTCTGTAGCACGTCATCTTCGTGGTGTAGCAATTTTAATGGCCAGTAGTGTAGTACATCTAATAGGTAAAAACAGTTGGTGAGTACCACAATCAAGTCTTTACAAGAAATCAGAAACGCAGATAAACAGCTCCTGTTGTGCAAACCTAAATATATATTTTTTTCAGACAGACAAAGAAGAGATCGTGCAGCTAATACGAAGTACTTTAAGTGGAAATAATTACGAAATCCAAGGGAATTGCAGCCAGGAGCCCCTATGACTACAGTGCTGCAGAAATGTGACGATCTATATAAACTAGCAAAGGGAGATCATGCTGTTACTTGGGCTGATACAAACGACGTCACAAAAAAGAAGCCAACATTGCTCTTCAATCAATAAGAAATATTTTGTTGTGTCTGAAAACTACGAAATATCTTGTTGTGGGAATGCCACATAGTTATTACTTATAGCACTTGTCGTGGGTAAACAAGAAATACGTCGTACAGCGAAGAAGCTAAGTGGTATTGTGAAAGAGCTACGTTGATATTCCTGAAGACAGAGAATTACACACAACACATGGGCTTCATCTGTATGGGAAGTGCAAAGAACTGGTTGCCGAAATAATTCTGAAACATGTGGCAGTGACAGGAAAAGCGTACAAAAACACTGTCCCACAACAACTTAACTTGACAGCTCTAGTTGATAAAGTTATAACACCAGCTATAGGTACAGCATCTACTCTAAGAGAAGCTGAAAAGGCAAAATCACTGTCACTTATTACGTCACCATCTAGAATGGATTGCTTGTACCCAGCAGTTCACTGCAAGGAAGACTTCAGACAGAAAACCAGCTTCTTCAGTTCCACGCACACCACCAACACAGATACCGGAAAAACTGAGTCGCTGTCAACAGATACATCGGCAGCTAGAACAATAAGTGAAGGAAAGTATTTGACAGGTATCCCATCAAAAGGCCAAGACAAATGCCAAGGGAAAATAAAGTACTAACAGTAGAACCAGATGGAAAGACGACCCCTAACAAGAAGCATACCCACACAGCCAGTGGCGGATACAGAAAAAGCTCAAGGAGGGGGCGCTAACGATATCTTGAGCTACCTTTACTTTTACCACAGTAAAAAATAATCAAGCCACATGCAAAGTTTACGAAAGTTTTATTTAAACTGATTATTACTATTATTAATACTTCGCAATCAACTAATCACTCTCACTCTTCACTAATCTTCAGACTTGCACTTGCTACAACTAGTACTTTTTACTTATTCATTCTTCAGTCTTAATATTTCTGCTTCTGAATATAAACTAGCTTCCTATTCAGCGAAAAGTCCGTATTTATAACGCCACGTATCTATGGTTCTCTGTACAAGAAAACAGTAGAATGTTCGCGAGTTTTCTCGAACAAATGCCAGATGGAATAACGTATCGAAATCACTAGAATGGCTGCGGTCTTGCTGGTAGGTATGTGTTAGGTATCTCCGTGCCAGACAAAAATTTCATCCAAACTCTTAGAACCATTCCCAGGAAACAAGAAATTCGCGTTTTTATTTAAAAAATTCTTTTGTGTAAAATCGCGTGCTGTAAGGAAAGACACCTATATACAGATAAACATAAAAACCAAAACCTTAATTACATTCAATACATACTAACGAAGTTTTACGAGATGGCGTTATAAAAACATGTGATATATATATATATATATATATATATATAGAGGGAAACATTCCACGTGGGAAAAATATATCTAAAAACACAGGTGATGTGACTTACCGAACGAAAGTGCTGGCAGGTCGATAGACACACAAACATACACACGAAATTCAAGCTTTCACAACAAACTGTTGCCTCATCAGGAAAGAGGGAAGGAGAGGGAAAGACGAAAGGATGTGGGTTTTAAGGGAGAGGGTAAGGAGTCATTCCAATCCCAGGAGCGGAAAGACTTACCTTAGGGGGAAAAAGGACAGGTATACACTCGCGCACACACACACACATATCCCAAGCTGGAATATCGACCTGCCAGCACTTTCGTTCGGTAAGTCACATCATCTGTGTTTTTAGATATATATAAGAATGGAACTATGTAGGTGAACTCAAAAAGCAAAAACCAGACTAAATACAAAATTTCATCCAAATCGTTAGGGCCGTTTTCGAGATACAAGAAATATAATACATAATCCAAGTGCTATTGTTTGTGTGTAAAGAAAGTGTGTGTGTTTTGCATTGCATCTGCAACAAATAAGAGGTACGTATTTATTCATCATAGTTGGATTTCTGGATTTTAATCGTGTGTATTGGGAGCTGTGTACTCGCTGTATATCATTTCTGTCATCACTAGTTCGTGTATTACTGGCGCAAACTAAGCTGACGTCGGCGCGGTGGCTGATGGTAGCGACAGTAAATGGGAAATGCCTTTACGCTCGTTCCCGTCAGCCACTGCCAAGTGTCAGCTTGGTTTTCACGAGCATTATTACGGCCCACGAACTTCGTTTGTTCGTTCCGATCTTCCTTTGTTCACACGCATCCTCCACTTGACTGTCATCTAGCGGTCGTAATCATTGGGCACGACTCGGCGTGATTCGGAAGTTGCCTTCGAAGCGTAGCGTACTAAGAATCGATGAATCGTTGGAACTTGGAATCGTCACGACTCGGAAACACGCAATCGTTCTTACGATTCTTTTGAACGACGATTCGTCCGTATCACGATTCGATTCTTACGATTCTTTATTTAGAGTCGTTCAAATGAACGACTCATTCACGAATCGCCACAAGTCTACTGCACACAGCTATAACAGAAAGAAAAGAAAACCGACAACAACAAGGAGCAGCAGAAACTACACCACACATCAGTGAACTCGAAGCATAATTGTCTTTACCCGTGTTAAAATGCCAACAGTAGGTGTGCCTCTTTCGATTTGGCTGAAAAGTGACTGTCTAAAGTAGGCAATTTTAAATAATAAGGTCCACACAAAGTTTACAGTTCGAACACTTTATTTGCACTTTGACGTTGGATATCCTACTGTTTATGGTCAGACTGGGTCTCATCTGTTCAAAAAATTCCGGAACTTCGTCCACAAATTTTTTCTACACTTACCTTTTACTTATTTGCGTGGTCTCCTTGAAACAATCTCCTCCACAATTGGTACACCGCTTGCACCACCATTTCCACTTCCGGAATCAGTCTTCGTATCCGTCTTGCTGGATCGCGCGAAGAGCCTTCTGTGAATTTTCTTTTGTCTACTCTATCGTTGCAAATATTTGTCCTTTCAACGTGGTTTTCGACTTTGGAAATAAAAAAAAAATCTGCAGGGGCCAGGTATGGAGACTATGGAGGATGAGGCAGGACAGTGATTTCATTTTTTGTGCAACACAAGCACCAACAGGGATGAATATGCGGGTGCGTTATCGTGATGCAAGGGCCTTGAATTGTCTTTCCACGTTTCAGGCCATTTCCTTCTCACATGTTCTCGCAATCGTCGCAACACGTCCTGATAGTGCCATCGAATAATAGTTTGTCCTTGTGGCACGAATTCATGATGAACTAATCCTTCAAAGTCAAAGAACATCATGGCTTTGACATTTGACATTACTTTTTGGCCTTGGAGAACCTTTCCCGACGCATTGTGAAGATTGAACCTTGGTCTCAACATCATAATCGTAGATCTACGTCTCATCACCAGTTATGACTCTCTTTAGGAGCATCTCGTTCTTATTTGCGCGATCCAAAAGCTCATCACAGACTGCAAGGAGAATGTGTTTCTGGTCTTGACTCATGAACCGTGGGACGAACTTAGCGGCAACACGATGCATTGAAAAGTCATCTTTAACTTCAGTCCGGCCATTTTTAAGCCGTGTGAATCATTCGTAACACCTAATATGGCCTAATCTCTAATCACCGTAGGCTTTTTGTATAATTTGGTGTGTCTCTGTAAAGGTTTCCCGAGTTTCACCCAAAATTTAATACAGACGCGTCACTCCTCTAATTCTCCTATCTCGAAATTCACAAACTGTGCTACACAATGCTTTACTCAATACACCACTGAACAATAACTAAGAGACATGCAACATTCAAGTCCGCTAGTTACACATTAAACACATTCGTGTGCAGCATAGAGTAAATATCTCTGGAGTGAGTATTGCGTTCTGCGCATGTTGTCAACATTAAACCAGGATTGTCACGTGTTTTCGGGACTTCGGTGTGCGTGTGTGCTTTCTGCAGTGTTTGAAGTTTATAATATCAAGAGTTTTTGTTGTGTTTCACCGCTTGTTGATAGTGTAATAGCGAGGTGAATTACTCTTGTCGCAACGGATGCAAAGAAAAATATATGAACGGAGGGATAGTAACTTTTCATGGGTACATACCATGTTGCTCTAATTATAGTTATCATATTAGTAAGAGACACTGCATATGTTTAAAAATTTCGAGACGCCTTATAATTAAGGCTTGATTCTGTAGCCCTATTTTTCTACGATTTTATGACTATATAACAGATATTACGGTTCGTACAAAAGCTTACAAACAATCGCTTCGCAAACAATCGCTTCCTCTCGTAAATTTGCTAGTGGAACAGGAAAGGGAATGGTTAGTTGTTTCAGTAAATACTATCCTCCATGCATTTATCAGTGACTTGTCGATAATGCATCTAGATTACTCAGTCTACTATTTATTTAATAAACTGGGAGCAAGTACTTAAAATGCGTTAAGTAAATACCTCAAAGTGCCACCAGTAAGAAAAATTGTGCTTTAGGTGGCAAAAACGAGAAAATAAATACGCAGAAATACGAGAAAAAAAGGAAGAATTAGCAGGGATATAATTGTTAATGTGTGGCAAATTCGGTGGTTTTTGGACACTTGCAAAAGTACTAGCGTACTGTCAAGTCGTTTTGCAGGACTATCACTGCAAAAATGTACATCAGGCTCTGTAATACTATAAAGTGCCGTATCATACCGTAAACTACCAAAAATCGAGTGCATCTGAACTATGACACCTATCTCAAAGAAGCAGAATGTAATATCACTTGCCCTTAAAAGTTACGTAGCTGGTTTATTACCGGTATCAAATGGATACTGTTAAAATGTCTGCGCAACATATATAAATAATCTATGACACGTACGAAAAGAATCCGTCTGTACTAGGGATGTAGTGACATTCTAAATATGCAGGGCGCTATACGGACAAATACACGACGTCCCGAGATCACGTGACCAGGCCGGCAATGTGTGTTGACAACACAAAATCTGTTCTGCGCATGTGAATGCTCACTCCAGAGATATTTACTCTATGGTGTGCAGGGATGCCAACAGCTTTTTGCCCCAACACACCATTGGCGCGAAATTACGAATGTTCCGAAATTTTTTGAACAGATATTGTATTATAATTTATGCACAGATAAATGGTCATCCACAAATTACACTCATCTGATATCCTATAATATGATCGCTGGAGTGCAGTAACCCACAACTGAAGTAATGAAACACAATTATTAATGTGTGCCAAAGAAATCGTTAACACAGGCACTGAAAAAATTTTTCAAATCACTCTCCTTGAAGTATAACAGTCATGTCAATAAGAAAACGATGTGCACAGTATGTATCATTTGGAAATAACTCTGTTAACAGCCAGGATCTATTGCTCCAGTTTAAATTAGCTGTTATTGAAATTTAATACAGTTCATGATATTAATTAACAGATCACAGTGAATCATTGAAAGCATTCACTGAATAAAGTCTCGAACAAAGGACTTAAATAAATTATGCACGTTGTATGACTTGTAAGTTGTCTGCATCTGTGTCTCGAAAGGTGCAGGTCGAACACAGGAAGAACGTATCCGTGGACCTAAGAACCATTGGTATAACAGTCGTAAATTGTCGTAGATGTATTGGAAAAGTACTAGAGCTCCAAGAGCTAATAGAAAGCACTGGCACTCAATACACCACTGAACAGTAATTAACAGACATAGAACAATGAAACGTCTGGTAGACAAGTTCAGCCAAAATTTTTGTGGCGGTCCTAACGGTGTCCAGAAAGGATAGGTTAAGTACAGTTGGCAGTGGCATGTTTTTTGCTGTTAGAAGTAGTTTCTCTTGTAGCGAAATTGAAGTAGATAGTTCGTGTGAAATAGTATGGGTAGAGATCATTTCTGGCAACCGGAATAAAATAATAATTGATCCTTTTATCTACCACCCAACTCAGAAGATAAAATTGCTGAAGGCTTCAAAGGAAACTTGAGTCTAATTTCGAACACGTACCCGACTCATACAATAAGAGTTGGTGGTGACTTCAATTCACTCTCCGCATGTTGGCGAAAATACAAGTTTAAATCCGGAGGTATGCAGGAAACATTATCCAAAATTGTATTAAACACATTCTCTGAGAATTATTTCGAGCAGTTAATTCATGAGCTCACTCGAACAGAATACAGTTGTGAGAACACATTTGACCTCCTAGCAACAAATAATCCCGAGCTAATTAATTAGCACCGAATCGGGTACACGGATTGTTACGCACAGGGTTGTCGCAGCGAGACTGAGTAACGTAACTCAGATATTCACCCCAAAAATAAGCGAAAAATATATCTATTCAAAAAAGCAGATAAAATTCGCTTCAGCCTTCCTAGGAATAATCTCCACTCCTTTCAAATTAAGTGTAAACGAGATGTGGCTTGTATTCAAAGAAATAGTATCGACAGCAACTAAGAGATTGATACCAAATAAATTAACAAACGACGGAGTTAATCTCGCATGGTACACAAAATAGATCAAAACACTGTTCTAGAAACAACGAAAAAAGCATGCGAAATTTAAATGACTGTATAACCCCCAAGAGTGGGGACCTTCCTTAGAAGCTCGAAATTTAGCGCGGACTCCAGTGCGAGATGCTAGTAATAGTTTCCACAACGAAACTTTGTCTCGAAACCTGGCAAGAAATCCAAAGAGATTCTGGTCACATGTAAAGTATGCTAGCAGCAAGACACAATCAATCCCTTCTATGGGCGATAGTAATGGAAATACTATCGACGACAGTACAGTTCAAAAAAGAGTTATTAAATGCAGCCTTCCGAAATTCCTTCACCAAAGAAGACGAGGTAAATATTCCAGAATCCGAATTACAAATCAAGAACAGCTGGCAATATGAGTAACTTTGAAGTATTTATCCTCCGAATAGTGAAACAACATAAATCACTTAACTCTTTCAAGCCTGGTGGTACAATCTGTGTACCACCTTATGTTGCACCGAGCTTGTACAGAGGTACATTATTTGTACCACCAATTTGGATGCGTAGAACAGTGTATTCTCGTGGTAGATTATTTGAACTACTAGCAGGGCATGTTCTTTGTAGTTCTTAGATGTATGCACCAGATGGCAGTTGTTACTGGGTTCTTGTATCAGCACTAGTGCTTCATATTTCTACGTCAGGTGCGCTGAAGTACACAGTGGAGACATTGTTTGTGCAACATTGTTATTTGTTACCTGCTAACGGAAGTTTCCAACAAAATTTCTATTGGAATATGTAAGTACATTTGTTTATTGTAGTTTTTTGTGTTGGTCAGACTATTGCTATGAGAAATTATTAAAATTTGGCTAATTATTCATCGGTTCAAAATATGTACCACTGTACCACAACAGTCAGTCTACTTCAAACATAGGTAAATCTTACTCTTTACTTTTCAGTAATAATGAGGGGTCAGAGAAAGCTGACTGAGTCTGAAATTTTGAAAGTCCTTGAAGAGGATATTCCAGATGGCATATCATTTGATAGTGGGGACAGTGATGACACCAATGACAATTCTTATTGTCTGGAACCAACTACATCCAAAACTATTCTGTTTGATTCTGATACGTCAAGTGATTCTGAGGATGAGTGCCCAGCTACCATTTCAATGATTAGGTCACCAGAGACTGAGCTAAGTCAAACCGTCACAATGCATCAGACTCCATCTGAGATTGCTGATCATCAGTCGAAGACTGAACATAAGTGGAGCAAAACTGAATGCCCTGCTGATGCCCCTGCATTTATTTCCCAGTGTGGTCCCAGTGTTTTTATTGTGGAGTTAGGCACACCATCACCATATCAGTTATTTGGAGTTCTGCTTTTAGATTATATGGATTTATTTTTGTTTCAGACGAACTTATATGCGCAACAGTCGTCTCTGACTACTGGTAAACCTTATGTGCCAGCATCCATGGAAGAATTAAAAACTTCCTTATGGTTAAATATCTTGATGGGCATAAAACCACTTCCTAGTTACAGAGACTACTGGAGTTCAGGTGCTGATCTACATGATAGTTATGTGAGGCAGCTGATGTCAATGAGGTGTTTCGAATGGTTTCTCACCAACTTACATTTGAATGACAATAGTAAAATACCGCAACAAGGGGACACCAACTATGATAAACTTTATAACTTGCGTCCTTTCCTAGAAAGAATTTCACATAACTTTCAGAAAGCACTGAATCCAAATGAATGTATGGAAGTGGACGAATCTATGATTAAATTTAAAGGAAGATCTTCTATAAAACAGTACTTGCCAAAGAAGCGTATCAAGAGAGGCTACAAGATGTGAGTACTAGCAGGCAAATCTGGCTATCCATGGAAATTGGATATTTACACAGGAAAGAAAGATAATGCTGTGGAAAAGAAATTGGGGGAAAGAGTTGTGAAAGACTTCACTGAAAATATTAAAGGTAAGGATCACAGAGTTTACTTTGATAATTATTTCGGTAGCCCAGATCTCCTTCGAGATTTGAAAGAAAACAAAATACATGCTTGTGGTACAGTGAATCCAAGAAGAAAATCTTTACCTATGCTGAAAAGTGACAAGGAAATGAAAAGGGGTGACTATGATTGGGCTACTAGCAATACAGGCCCTAGTGTGATGAAGTGGAAAGATAAGAGATCCATCCATCTGCTTTCAAATTTCCATGATCCAACTCAAACAACAGAGGTTACAAGAAAGGAAAAAGATGGAAATGAAATAAAAGTTTCTTGCCCCATTGCTCTCTCCGATTACAATGACAACATGAATTGTGTAGATATAGTTGACCATCTGAAGGGCGTATATGAAACTGACAGAAAGAGCAGAAAGTGGTGGCACAGAATATTTTGGTACTTTATTGATGCCACCGTGGTGAATGCTTTCATCATCCATAAAGAAATGAAGTTGCCTAAGATGACTCTGAAGGACTTCAGAAGAGATATCGCAAGGGATTTAGTGGCACCTGCCTTGGTAGCTTCAAGAGGTAAAAAACGAAGTCTGAGCAGCCATCTCCAGTTCAACAAGAAGAAACCCAATGTTCCGAAATCTGTGCATCTTGAAAGTTCATCTCATCAAACAGAAAGATCTACAAGGAGGAGATGTGCAGCATGTAGTTCCAAGAAACAACAAATTCGCACCGACTGGATGTGTAGTGTGTGTAAGGTTCCTCTATGGTTAGGGAAAAGGAAGATATGCTTCCAAGACCATCATGCATCTTGATGCACGGTGGTACAAAAAATGAACCACCTCCCTTGTGACCAACAGTGATTATAAAAATTAAATTTTTGTGTACAATGGTAATAATTATGTTCATTCTATTATAAATATGTTGCTTGTATGAATTTTTGACAATAAAAGTAAGTCGTGTACTTCTAGAGCTGTTTTTCGGTCAAATTAGTTGTACGTGAAAGAGTTGAAAGAAACTAGTCTTTCTGGCCAGATTCCTTACCAATTAGGTTCCATTAAGAGTATTCTGATGCAGTAGCTCCATACTTAATAATCATATACAAACGTTCACTCGACGAAGGAACAGTACCCAAAGACTGGAAATTGGCACAGGTCATTCCAATATTTAAAAAAGGCAATAGGAGTAATCCACTAAATTACAGACCCACATCATTAACGCCGATATGCAGCAGGATTTTGAAAGATATGTTGTGTTCCAACATTATGGATTACAACGAAGAGAACGGTCTACCAACACACAGTTAACACGGATGTAGAACACGTAGTTCTTGTTAAACACAAGTAGCTCTTAACTCACATGAACTGCTGAGTTCTATTGACGAAGGACTTCAAATTGATTTCTTATTTCTAGATTTCTAGAAGGCTTTTGACACCATGCATTACGAGTGGATTGTACTGAAATTGAGTGCTAGGAATACCGTCTCAGTTATACAACTGGATTCGTGATTTCCTTTCAGAGAGAGACCACAGTTCATAGTAACTAACAGAAAGTCATCGAGTAAAACGGAAGTGGTTTCTGGCGTTCCCCAAGGTAGTGCTACAGGCCCTCTGTTGTTTCTTATCTATATAAACGATTTAGAAGACAATCTGAACAGCTATCTTAGGTTGTCTGCAGATGATGCTGTCCTTTATCATCTAGTAAAGTCATCAGAAGATCAAAAGCAATAACAAAATGATTTAAACAAGAAATCTCTATGGTGCGAAAATTGGCAGTTGATCCTGAATAATGAATAGCGTGAAGATATCCACGTGACTACTAACTGGAATCCATTAAACTTCGGTTACACAATAAATCAGTCAAATCTAAAGGCTGTAAATTCAACCTAGAGATTACAATTATGAACAACTTAAATCAGAGACTGCATTTTATTGGTAGAACAATTAGAAAACGCAACAGATCTACTTAAGAGACTGCCTATGTTACGCTTATCCATCCTCTTTTGAAGTATTGCTGTGAATTCCGTGTTGGATAGGATTAATGGAGTTCATTGAGAAAGTTCAAAGAAGGGCAGCATGTTTTGTATCATCGAGAAACAGGGAAGGGACTGTCAGTGAGGTGATACAGGTTTTGGGCTGGACATCATTAAAACAAAGGTGTTTCCCGTTGTGGAGGGATCTTCTCACGAAATTTCAAACACGAACTGACTCCTCTGAATGCGAAAATATTTTGTTGATTGCAGCCTACATAGGGAGAAACAGTCATCATAACAAAATAGGTGAAATCAGAGCACACACGAAAACATAAAGGATTACTTCTTTCTGTACGCTGTTCAAGAGTGGAACAGCAGAGAATTGTTGTGAAGGTGGTTTGACGAACCCTCTCCCAGACAGTTAAATGCGATTTGCAGAGTGCCATGTAGATGTTGATGTAGATTGTCCAGTAATTGTGGGCACAGATCTTGCCAGTATTACACATTTTACAAGCTGACTAAAATAGCTCCTGAGGACCTTGTTTTATAACATTACAAAATTAGAATTGAATTTGCCTAATGTTATTTACTAATTTCTTACAAATTACAATTAAAGATTTATACTCCTAATTAACTAAATAGTGGAGAGTCATTAGTTTTAACTGAGACTTTTAATTATGCATGCTAATTATTGAGTTACACTATCTTTGCCAAAATATGGGATTTTATTTCAGTAAAATGTTTTACTTAAAAATTCAAAGTTGTCTGCAATTAAATGAGTGCAAAAGTTGCTAGCACATTTTCAAAACCACCTGTATAAATGCTTCGCTTATTTGTATGTATTTTTGATATGCTTTATCAGGAATTTAGAAATCAGGTATATGTTTACATATGAACAATGAGAAATAAACATAAATCTACTGATTTTGTAATTATCATGGTTTTCAGGTAAATTAATGAGCTTATTAACACCTGACACCCAAAGGAATGTAATAAATTTTAAAGTTAAGCCAGAAAAACTCTGTGCTAATATTTGAGATTCTTGGATACCATTCACGTCATCAAAATAACATTACTCAAGATATATCCAATAAAATAACTTTGAGGGGAAGGAAAAACAATACAGAAGGAAGAAATACACCTGCTTTGTTACAAACCCAGCATCAGCCAGCCAACATGCGGGAGGAAACCACCTGTAAAAAATCAGGATTTTTGTGGGCTAAAATCATCAACAACACAACCAAACAGGAATGGGTATCACCAATGTGGTAAGCAGTCTATGCCATCCCCACGTAATGTAGGGATATGAACTTTGGTTCAAAGAGAAGTGGCTTTCAGAAAAACAAAAAGAGAGATCAAGTATTTACTTTATTATAAATTAATATTTGCCATATTAGAAATAACTGTTAGAATTACAACACTTTTGTAATGATGAGAATGTTAATATCATATGTGTGTATGTGAGCATTGATTAGCAGAAAATCAGGTAGATGTTTTTGTTCTTCATTGATATACAACTACAGTCATAATGAGTAGAAAGCAGAGGCAAAATGATGAGTCTGGACTCTTTGTAAGAGACAATTCCCAATTTACAAAAATTGATGGACCATCACAGTGTACAGAGTTAAATGCAGAATTTAGATGTATAAAAGTAACAAATGAAAATCTAATAAATGCAAGCATACAAAGACACCTAACTGTGATACTGATACATTTTTGAAAGATTTAATTTGGAATTACAAAAATCCTTAAGTGCAAAATGAAGATTGGCTCATATGGTGATTTCAACATAGAAACAGTGAGCTCGCTAGAGCTTTTCTTAATCTACTAAGGTCTCTTAATCTGTACTGTACTAACCAGTATGCTACATGCAATAATTCTTGTACAGATAATATCATTTTTAATTTTCCCAGAGGCAGTTATACAGTTAGTCTTACGAATGTATGCCTTGCAGATCCTGACACATTGGTCCACAAACTACCAATTAGACAACCAAGTTATTCTAGTGCACAGAATATGATGTGAGTAAAAAGACAAAAGGAAGCTACATTACGCCAGTTATTGGTGATTCAAAAGATACAAACTAGGGCTTCAGTTAGAAGTGTCTATCTGATAAATCTGATGTTTAAACTGCCTTTGAAAACCTTTTTTAATATAAAATTTTGGTATCCCTGGTCACTGTTAATAAAAACTAATTCTTCCCAAAAACCTAAAAATAAAGAAGATTAATTAGTACACATAGTAACCGAACCAGATGAGACAACACATGCTTTTACCTCTAAAGTCTAAAAAAAATACGAATTTAAGCTTGTACAGGAAAAAGGTTGCCTATGAAAGGCACATTGATGGTGCACCCAACAAATGCAGTGCAGTATGACTAATTATAGCTCAAGGAAATGGTTTGCAGTAACTTCAGCCACAGGCAAGCACGTGTATTATGAGTTACAAAATATTTCACAGCTGTCGCAACATAGCAAAGTGAGTTGGCCTGATGAGCAGTGGAAACAGTTGACACAGCAGTACCTAAGCAGAAGTGGGCAGAAGCCTTGAAGCACTGGGCGCCACCAAAATGTTTAGTATACATGCTGTAAGGCATAGCAAAGCCCAACAAAGCATAGCTTGGAAGCCTTTAAATATATAGCCATTTTACACTAAAGTTACTTCTGCTAGTGTTGCAGTTTTATCACCACAAGGCTGCGACACTTGGACTCCATCTGGAATGCTGTTTATGGACCACAGTTCGATTCTGCATCAGGGCAGTCCACCCTCAGACGACAGGACCTGAGCTGCCACCACACTGGGCCAGCATTGGCCCTATGAAGTAGCTTCATGGCCATCAACGTGGGGTAGTGTGTCACTGCAGTTATGTCACCTGCCTACCACTGGCTGGACAGCACAGGGAGTGCGAGACATGCCGCTGCCCCCGCAGCCACAGCTGAGACCCCCCATTCCCAGAGTCGCTGCTGACACAGATAGTTGCATCATAAGCCACTGCTCTGTCAGCATTGTGGGCGACAATACACAGGAGACTTCAGGATGCCTGAGTCACACTGCTGCTTCCTGTTTTGAGCCTTGAAGAGGAGCCAAGCAATTTGGAATTTTAGGCTGTTTAACTGGTGCTGCATGGAGTAACCCTGCACCCCAAATCCACAAGCTATTGCAATTATTTTATTAGGTCATTCAAAAAATTGAAAGTAAAATAGAAGGACAGAAACATCTGGTAGTGATTTGTTTAATGCCCATACATCCGCCAGTAGATCAAGTCTTTAATTGATATAGTATCAGTCACTAAAATTAAGAACAGTCTCAAATTTTTACAGAGCTTTTTGTAGGTCATTGTTTACAGCTGTTAAATAATTACGAAAAAGCATATTTGTGCTCTCAGTTGTACAATTTTGTGTTTATTTTCTACCAGTTTCGATTATTACAATCATCTTCAAGAAAAGAAAGATTGTATGGTACATACAGTCGATCAACCATACATTTCCATCATATATGAACTACACAAATGTAGAATATAAATAACTTTCATAACAGTCAGTCTCAATAAAGTCCACCGAGCGAGGTGGCGCAGTGGTTAGCACACTTGACTCACATTCGGGAGGACAGCGGTTCAATCCCGCATCTGGGAATCCTGATTTGGATTTTCCATGAGTTCCCTAAATCGTTCCAGGCAAATGTTAGGAGGGTTGCTTTGAAAGGTCATGGCCGATTTCCTTCCCCATCCTTCCCTAATCTGATGAGACTGATGACCTTGCTGTTTGGTCTCTTCCCTCAAACAATCCAATCCTAATACAGTCCATGTAAACACGCTGTGCCTAAACACAATTACAGTAGTGCATATTTGGAGTTATCACCAAATGTGCACTACTGTAAATGTGCCAAGGTACAGTACGTTCATATGGACTGTATTAAGACAGGCCGTATAGCAATTACATATATTCTACATTTGTGTGGTTCATATATGATGGAAATATTTGGTTGATCCATTGGTTTACAATATTTTTCTCCTCGAAGATGATTGTAGCTGTTGATACTGGTAGAGAATAAACATAAAATTGTACAGCTAATGGCACAAATAATATTTTTTTAAATCAAAATTATCAAACTCTAGAAAAACAGAATACATCTGATCTGTAAACCACTGGCTTTTATAACTAACAAATGTTTACAACCTGGGGTGATTCCTGACTCCTTTAAAATTTCCAAAGTTATTCCAGTATTCAAAAATAGGAATAAATATCTACCTCAGAGTTGTAGTCTAACCTCAATTGTAGCTATATTTTCTATATTTGCATCACTTATGTATTCTCAATTAAGTAGGTATTTTGAGACCACAATCCTCTGAGTAACTGTCACTTTGAATTTCTACAGGAAGAAACACAACTGCCTCCATTTTGGAAATTATTGACCAGAAATGAACAACCTTCTAAAATTGGAATATGGCATCACTTGTCTTATGCGATCCAAGCAATGCATTTGACTGCATTACCTTTGACATCCTGATAGCAAAACACGAAATTCATGTTCTGTAATCTAGGATTACTAGTAATACGTTTGTATCTTCACAATAAAAGGCAGTTTGCCACAGTTAAAAGTAAACACTTCCTTGTAGTAGTAATTAGTAATGGTGTTCCACAGGGCTCTGTTCTTGGACCCTTCTTTATCAACATCGTCATCAATGACCGAAATCATTGCATATGATGCCACAACCCTGCTCACCCTGCATCAAGAGCTCTCAGCTTAGGATAATAGCATACAGGAATCACTCAAATCTGCCTTCTACTGGTTGTCATCAAATAAATTACTCAGTAATCCAGACAAATGGCTACAGCTTCTTTTTGGATTGCCCAAAGTCACAGAAAACAAATTTGTAAAACTGTTAAAAATACATGTTGATTCCAGACTTAACTGGAAAGAAAACATAAATTAGGTGCAAAAAAATATTTGAAGAGTCTTCTATCTTATATTTAGAGGCATAGTTAATACAAACTTTCTTTTTCCAATCACATATTGCTTATGGCCTACTCATCTGGGTTCACACCTCTTACATTATGAATGTCACACATAATGTGTAAAATGGGTCCCATAGAGCACTTTCGTCCTCCCTTCACCAGGCCACGACTATTGACTGTTGTGAACCTGTAGGTATATATCTGCATACTAATTGTAAAAAAAACAATGGCATGAAAGGTGTTATCATTATCGGGGAAGAAATTTGTGACTACTACACTAGAAAGAAGGTCGATTATGACATATCAAGGTACAGGGTAATAAAAACTGGTACTACACACAAAGTGAATATTTTAGAAATTTTCAATGAACTATCACAAACTGCTCAGGTCATGCCATTAAAACTTCTTAAAGAGAGATCGTACAACTGGTTGTTGGATAACTATTTTTACTGTATGCATAGCGCTGAGATCGATTTGTAAAATCAGCTGCACTCCCTGTATATTATTCTTACATAGGCTTACCAGTTAACAAATACATAATGGTTACTGGCATGTAATAAAATAGTTGTATTCACTACCTATAGTATGTTGTTTGCAGCATTTATACTAATTCATTAATTTTATTTAATCACTGTATCAATTGTTTCAATATACTTCGCATTTAACAGTACATAGTGTCAGAATTTTTTTTATAATATGTACCACAGATGAAGCCTTTTTCATCTTGCATGATCAATGGCCAATGAAGATTCTTGATTCCCTTCCCCTGTTTGAATCAAAAATTGCTTAATGCTCCCTTGGACACTTTTGATAGCTTATGATTCTTTCAGCTTGTAATGGTTGTACATCATTGTATCAGATATACTCAAGGCACAAAGTGTTTATGCTAAGCGACATTATTGCTGACATTCATTCATTGTTTAGGTTTTGTAATGATTCCTTGTACTGATTCTCACTATGTATTCTCAGGATGTTTTACACTTTTGCATGTTACACTATTAAATGTGAGATGGGAAATGCACCCAAAGATCACTAATGACAACGATGGGCATTTCAAACAGGTGCTCTCGATTGTTTGTCATCGAGTTCTATTAGTATGTACGGTTCTTAGTGGACTATGTGTCTGTGTAACATCTTCCCATCTGCCTCACTGCAGTAGTGAAGACTGTTGTCTATTTGCTGCCAATGGTTAGCCTACCCAGACATATATGGTCGCAGGCCAAGATATATGGTTGTGTGACATTGTTACTGAACCTAGCTCCACGTAGCAAGTTTGAGTCGCAATTTACTGTGACAGGTGTGATGCACCCTATCCTCAGAGCAGACTTTCTATCATTTTATGATCTGCTACCAGATTTTCGTCATTGTTGTCTCCTTGACACCACCACTAATTTGGACAGCCATAGATGTATACACTGAATGGACGATACTGCTGTATAAATGATCACAGGTGATTCTCCATATGTAGAACTTCTTAACACGTTCATCGCCTAGTGTGATTCAGTTGAGTTTCACATGGGGCCAAATCCGATCTGTAGGTATCTATAAGGTTCATCCCAATAGACGAACGAGATGTATTAGTCATACAGGCGCCAGTTCAATGCACTGAAGATATATTAATTCATATTACTCCGCATCAATATAATCTGAGGGGGCAGCGGAAAATTTAGAAACGATATACCTTCAGATTTTTTGATAATGCTTATAACATGGCTCTTCTGTTCTCGACCACTGTCGTTTATGGAATTATATTCTTCTAAATGTGTCTAACAAATAAAAAGTGGTTATCTCGTCGAAGAAGAGTATTTTATAGCTACAAGCCTCCAATACACCTCTTTCCCTTTTTTTTGCATCACGAAACAATGCAGCAAATTTTCGGATGCACGGGAATAATCTTCAATAGGACGACGGCTGCAGCGTCATGGGCATTGTTGTACTAAGAGAAAAAAGAGGTAATTACCATTAATAAGGAGAGAACTTCCAAGACTAATTATTTCTTGTTCATGTTACAGAAGATTGAAAGCAGTAGCTGTCATCATATCCAGCATGGTGTTTGTGTAAAAGAAAAAACTTCACCAGTCGACAGGTGCTGCTGATTATGATACTATCGTCATATCTTTCTCTTAATTATATTTTTAGTCACCGACTGTCGGAGCGCCAGAACGTAAAAAGAGCGATAAGCGGGAATACTAATGATGCAACTAGAGAAGACCCATGCTTTGCAGTTGAACAAACGCCACAGAACTTCCAGTTCACTGCAAACAATAAAGTTTTTAGTTCCAAAGCGGAGAAAGCGATAGTTACATCGGCTAGAGGACTGCTTGTGATCTCACTGCAGTTATCCCATTTCCATCATTAAGTCGAGAAACATATTGTGTTTGAAACACTGACCTATGGATCCTCAAAATGTTCCTTGGATGGCCTACGAGGACAACAGAGAGAGAGGAGTGTAGAGATGACCAAGTAGTACGTTTCAGGCGAAAAGTGATAAATAGAGTTTCATTGAGTTCACACCCTTATCGGAGTAATCATGTGCAAATTAAGACTTTGATGACACGTTGGAAGAACTTGCTGCAGATGAAGAAGAGGAACTGAACTCTGTTCATTCAATGCACAATATCCAGTGGAACGAATTCGCTAATAGGCAAAGTCTTTCCGTATAGCAGAAAAGGGGGTTTCTAAGGGACTTGCCATCTGATATTAGAGCAGGTGAAGCGCTTTCGCTATTTTTAGACAACAGTATGATGAGCTTTTTAGTCACAGAAATTAATCGATATGCAGAGCAAAAACTACTTCAACATGCTACTGAACAGGTGTAAACCCACCACGTCTGACAAATTACGAACTTTATTGGGCTGATGATTTGAGTGGGTATAGTACAGACACTGGTCGTTAATGTTGGAGCCTATTTCCATTCCTGCACAAGAAAGTGTCCTGAAATAATTTTGAATTACTGTTAGCAAACTTGCGTTTCTTAAATAACGAAACGACATACGAGAGTAGCAGACTTGGAAAAGTTTTACTTCTCCCAAATATATTGACAGAAAATTATCAGAAAATATTTGCACCAGGAGAAGATATGGTAGTCGACAAGGGGACGACTAAGGTCAGGCAATACATACCAACGAAATCTCATAAGTATGGTACAGAACTTTTCAAGATGTGCTCCACCGAAGGTTATACATGGTCTGCGTAAGTATATTCTGGACGAGATACCGGCGGAAGAAAGCAAGTTGGCATAGCCAAAAACGTCTGTATTTAACTTGCAGCTATATTGTTAAACAAAGGATGAACTTCATTTGTCGACAACTTTTATGTCAGCTAAATTACCAGTTAAATGGCTAACGTTCAAAATGCATGTTCTTGAAACTGTACGGTACAACAAAAAATGTAAGCCGCGTTTTGTAATGTCATACCCATTAAAGAGAGGTGAAATTATAGCACATAAAGATGACAATGGTACTGCGATGGCAAGATGGAAAGATGTTCACGAAGTTAGGACGTTATCAACAAAATGGCTCTGAGCACTATGGGACTCAACTGCTGAGGTCATTAGTCCCCTAGAACTTAGAACTAGTTAAACCTAACTAACCGAAGGACATCACAAACATCCATGCCCGAGGCAGGATTCGAACCTGCGACCATAGCGGTCTTGCGGTTCCAGACTACAGCGCCTTTAACCGCACGGCCACTTCGGCCGGCTTATCAACAAATCATGCACCTATTGTGACGTCAAGCTCATATTCTATGCCTCGCGATCGTCCTCCAACACAGTAATCTTTGGCAATACTGGCATATAATATGGAAAAACTGGCATCAAAAGAAGCGTCCAGATGATGTCATGTGCCACAACTACACAGATGGGCACTAAGTGGGTCGAGAATTAGCACTACATTTGCTTTTAGGAAATAGTACAATAAATTCTCACATCGTGTATCAGAGGGCCACAAACACAAAAATAGAAGTAAGAAAATTTCAGGAACATCTAGGTGTTGAATGGTTGTCCCTGGAAAGTGCTATGCCCAACAGTAATAGAAATGAAAAAAGGAACGTACAGCACCATTTGGAGAGTTGTAAGATTCAGCATGGCAAGCCCAAATGAAGGATGTGTGCCCTATGTTACCAGAAGAAGAGGCAAACTGACGAACGCCAAGAAGCGAAAAAAACGTAAAAAGAAGTGTGTCCTATTGTTCAAATTGTCCAAAATCACTTCAAATGTGTCATCGTGTTTTAACAAACACCCTGCAACACAGTGTTATGTAATATGTTGTGAGAAATTTAAGTTAATAAAACGTATAGGATTCAGCATATAAAGCTTGTATGCTTATGTTGTATATCCTGTAGTTATATTTCAGTGCTTATTCCATTAAAATCCTTTGAACATTCCAACTGTAAATCCTGTTAGCTTGAATAAGAAGAGCATCACCCATATGTGGTGATAGAGACCCCATGGAAGCTTCCCTGTCACCCAGCTATAGATAATGCGGCAATGAACGTGTTAAGCAGTTCATGGAGATAATTGGCAGCTACCTACACTACTGCTGGTACAACATTTGGCAGTACATTACATACTGACAATACCAAGACCCCCAGTTTATGTCCAAGCTCGTCGCCTAACACAAGAAAACTTGAAAGTAGCAAAACAAGAGCTTTCCTTTAAGCTCGTACAAGGAACCTGCCACCCTTCAAGCAGTAACTGGGCGTCACCACTACATGTAGTTGCAAAGAGGACCATCGGATGACGTCCCACAGATTTAAGTCTTTGCATTCAACATCCATAGAAAGTACATCTTTTCCACGTTGGATTTGGTACATGTATTTTACCAAGACCCATTGCTCCAGAAGACATAGGTAAAAGCGCCATCTGCACCCCCTTCAGTCTCTTTAAAGTTACAAGAATCCCTTTTGGAATATGCAATGCTGTGCAGACTTCCCAACGTTTTATGGATGAAGTTACACAAGGTCTTGACTTCAGTTATTTTTACATTGAGGATGCCTTGATGATGTACAGTTCTGAAAGTGAACACCTGCCTCAACTCACATGGACTACTCTCCACTGATGTGCATCTTTGAGGCATCAGAAACATGATTCATAGTTTACACAATTGATGCCCGCAGAATACAGCTATCACAGAAAGTAGAAGCTATAACCAACTTCCCACAGTTTGTGACTGTCCGTGAGTTGTGACAAGTTCTCAGTGTCAATGATCTCTCTCGCCATTTCGTGTGGAACCGTGGACTCTTGGCCACCTCATTACACAAACTTTTTTAAGGTTCACCAAAAGCAAGTGACAGACTGTCATGGACAAGCAAAGCTGAGACAGCCTGCAGCAATGTGAAGACCGCTGTCTCTGAAGCTACACTGTTAGCACACCCTGCCCCACAAGCACTGCTCACCTTAGTGGCTGACACATCTGTGATCCTAATAGCTCCTGCACCTCAGCAACAAGTAGACTAACATTAGCAGCAGTTAGTATTCTTCAGCCTGAAGCTATCACTGTCGCAGCAGAACTGATCAATATAAGTAGTATATGCTTCAGTCAAGAATTCTTGGCACATGCTTGAAGGTCAACACTTTATGCTCATCACCGACAACAAGCCACTGGTGTATGCTTTCTGTCAGAAGCTGGACAAAACTTTGCCACATCAACAATGCCACTTAAACTTCATATGGCACTTTATGGCTTCTATAGTCCACATTGTGGGAGAACTGAATATATCTGGAGATGTCCTCTCTCATGTAGAAGCGATTATAGATGCAGTTGATTACAAAGCACTCACTGTGGTGCAGTAATCCTACAATGAGTTCCAAGATTTACTGGCACAGTCATGTAGTCTGCAGCTCTGTCATATCCATGTACCACTGCCAAGCATGTTGTTGTATTGTGATGCTCCCAACTAGCCAAGTCCATTTTGACTGTTAGCTTTTTACAACATGCAGTCACATCCCTGCATGATTTATCTCATTCAAGGGTCCAAAGTACATGAATTGTGCTAAATGTACTTTTGTGTCACCAGGTATTGACAAACACTACAAGGTATTTGTGCACCAGAGTATGACCTACTAATGGAATAAGATCACATGCCATGTCAGTTCACATCTTGACTCATTTGTCTCACCTAACCAGTGATTTGACCAAACACATGGCATCGTCAGACCTTTGCCACCATCTGAAGGACATACTTACTACTTAACTGCCATCAACTGTCTCACTCGTTGGCCTGAAGTCTTTCCCATGGACGATATCATCGCCAAAACTGTCGCAATCACATTCTTTTGGGGATGTATTACTCATTTCAGTGTGTCCCTTAACGTTACTACTGACCAGGGCAGGCTGTTTGCATCCTGTCACCTCATAGAATTTGGTGTACTGCGTGTGTTACATGTGTTTACAACTCAGAATCTTCATCAGGTGTTTCCTGATACTAGTCGACAAGCTGACAGGGTCCCATATTTATGCCTGGGTGGTGTCTGGTGTTCACTACACTGCCCGCACCCAATGTGGCTGTGGTATCCATCTCCAGGCCTTCTGTTTTATGTCCACCCCCGTCACTTCTATTGTACCTGTTGGCGACCATCCCATGGTGTCCTGCATTCAGTCTGAGCCCACAAGGCGCATTACTAGCACTCTCGTAACACTGTAGAGGTTTCTTATGCTGTTCGCGACCATTGCGACTTTCTCTCATGAACGTGTCACTCTCCTGCTGTTCTGAGTTCAGTATCGCCCGCAAGGTGCGCTTCCCGCGATACAGGGTTGCTGTAAGAGTTGCTACAGCAATCTCTCATGGCAGTAGCCTCCATCTGGACTTCTGCTCTGTATCTGCTCCCACGTTCTGTGGTGCCAGAGGTTTCAGATGGTTAATGTTGTTTCCTGCTCTGTCCGTGACCACTGTGGCTGTCTTCCATGGAGGTAGCTACTGCCTGGTACTCCAATAAGAGATTTGATCCCATTAATTACACCCCTGGTCATCTAAGGTTCATCACAGGCAAAGGGAATTTCTTCCATTGTTTCTGTATAGTTTCAAGGCCAGATTTCATGCTGTACAGAGCTGGTATCCTGCTTTCCAGATGATGAGATTCTCTGCCACCTTGATTTCAATAGATTCAGTAATGATAGTATCCCAGAATTGCTGACTTCTCCACCACCTGTCATGTACAAGCTGCGGCAGACATCACATGCTGACTCTGACAACTCCACAGCAGCAAAAACTGTTGTCATACAATCTGGACATCATGTGCACTTCAGTCAAAGATACGATTAGGCCATGGGGGAGGGGGGGAAGGCAGTTATTTAGTTATTGATTGTCATTATAGTGAATATGTTCAAGATGGAAAGTGTTTATGGTAAGTGACATTATTGCTGATGTTCATTTATTCTCTGCTTTTTGTAATAATTCCTTGTACTGATTTTTGGTATGCATTCTTGGACTACTTTATGCTTTTGCATGCTGTGCTATTAAATCTTACAATAAAAGAGATTTGCTCTAAACTGCAGCAAACTTACCCAGGTCCCACATCCTTAATTTGGCCCCTTTCAGCAATTTCCTAAGACTTAATACACAGTTAATAATCGATTAATTGTGGTTAGAGTTCCCATTTTCCCCTGAAAATGTCTCTCAGTATAAAACCTGCCTTTGAAATCTCTTCCTAGTACTATACTTGTTGACGTGCAGCTGAATATGACAATGCACATAATATCTGGTGCAATCAGGTATACTCCGGTTTATTGGCTTCCATTGTTAACTGGTATAATGCCTCCTGATTTATGCAGATGTACTGGCCTTATGAGGGAATTCCACAAGATCTCCAGGAATTCTAACCTACCCGTGTGTAGCGACCTGCCACTTTCAAATCGTAAGAGACTGAAATCATGCCATCCAACTCTGTGTGACGCTGCTGGCATGATTGCTAGGAATTTCAAACCCCTTGAAGAATGGTAAGGTCAGTTGGAAGCAGTGACAGATGTGCGCCTGCATAACATCTTCTCAGGTGCTAAACTTCCAAGTGGATTCAGCCTACCACGCAATACCTGGACTACTCTCAACAGAATCTGTACCAGCCAAGGCTGATGCAGGGATGCTCTATTTCAGTGGAAGAAGCTGCCTAATCCAGCCTGTGACTGCGGGGCTCCATATCAGACTGTTCACCACATTGTCAGTGAATGCAGGATTCGAGCCTATCACAGTGCTGAAGAGGACTTCCTGCTAGCAACTCCATGATGTAGTGCGGTGGATTCAAGGACTAGATATTCAGTTGTAAAGCCAAACTTAAGTTTCTTGTGTGTAAATATTTACATATGTATATGTAATTTAATTTTATGATATGTCTGTATTAGCCATACGCTAAATAAAAATAGCAATCATTTAAGCATGGTGCAAAAATTTACCATCCCAGTCCATACTCTACTACTATTTATCTGTCTCTTCCTTTTCTTACTGCAGAATTCCAATCCCCTATCACAGTTAAATTTTCCTCTTATTTAGCTATCTGGATAATCTGTTTTATCTCATTGTTCACTCTTTCAATCGCTTCATCACCTGCAGTGCCATTTGGCACATATTTTTGTACTATTGTGGTAGCTATTAGCTTTGTGGTAGCTATGATACTAATGCTCTGCTGTTCATAGTATCTTACCCATCTAAACAACTGTAATTCGCTGTTTTAATAGAGCTGCTTTTTGTCACTGTTGAAAGAGATTATTTAATGAAACTTTTAGAACACGTTTTGTTCTTATTTATGGACAATGTGTACATTTTTTGGTCTGGCTATTGTAAAACGCAAATCGTTCTCGCTTTCCAGATATCTTACCTCTTTTGTGGAACACCAGTCACAGAAAACATACCAAAATCATTGTGGAACATTGTAATTTGTCACAATAACAAAGCAGATAAAAAATGTTATGAAGATAAAAAAGGAAAAAAAATCGACTAGTATAGCACAAGTGAGGGTGATGATGAGATCGGCCCAAAAAACGCCCATTTGGTAGGAGTCAGAAACATGATGTTCACTATAAACTGTATAAGGAAAACAGTATCACTTAAATTAGCCAGTGCCATATGGCAATAGCATTAATGCGGGTCACAGGGAGATTAGAAGCATCCTCCTTGGCAGTTTACACCCCATTCTCGTTATCATGGAGGTATTATGTAGAGGTGTCCAAACTAATACACCAATTTTTATTGAATATTAAGATAGATGAATAATAGTAAACAGTGTAATTTTGTAGATGTTTATTACTTTGATTGCATTCCTCTAGTTTTTATTAAAATCTATGTTCTTTTAGGCATACTTTCTACTAGCTTTTTACAGCTGTTTTGAACATGTGGGCCATGAGTCCATGTTTGTTTTAGTAATTCAGTCAAAGCACCCTTTGTTGTAATCTTCTTTGTTCTTATTCTCTTGTTAACTAATGCCCACAGATTTTTTATTAGGTTCACATCTGGGCTATTTCCAGATCACAGGAAGACAGTAATAACATTTTCATTCAAAACTTTCCCTAACTCTTTTGTCTTATTGTTTGGTGCTGCACCATGCATAACATATAACCTTCACCATAAAAGACCCATTCAACTGTCCATCATATCATATCACATCAAGTCAATTCAAGTCACATGATCTCAACTTGCATGACTGTTCTCAACTGATTTTTCTCAGGAACTGTGATCTTCTCAAGATGATTGTCAATTGTTTTTATATCCAAAGTGCACATACACAACACAGTTGATTATATTACATGGATGCTGCAGTCTGTGTTTGTAGCAAAATGAAATTTATTGGATGCAAATTATTTGCAGCTTGCAGGAATAGCTTGTATATTAGAGGATGAGAAATGGAGTGTGAAACAATACAAGAAAGGAGTGTGGGTCTGAAAAATGTCATTGCATGGTACAGAAGGGAAATTTCACACATAATACAAAGAGGAACAGAAATGTGCGTTTTTAAATAAATTTAAATGTTGAAGCATCAATTTTTTTCATTTGTTACATCAAATTGCACCTGAATTACTAAAGGAACAGAGTGTTATGAGCTGCCATCCAACCCTCTGAGCAACTGGTTTGTTTAAAGTTAAATTTAGATCCCAGTGAAGTACAAATTTTTAGGCAATACTTATATCTCCCCCATGTCATATACCTTCAAGATTTATGAGTTTCCTTTACATCTTGTACTATGTTGACTACCGATGCTTGCAAATCTGTTTTGTGCACAGTCCTGAGAGCTAATTGACTATAAATAAGCCCACAACAAACATATACTTAAACAAACGACATTAATAAATTACTTGATGCATATATCACAAAAAAATCATTTTGCCACTGCTTCAATGTGTGAAGGATTCAGTCCATTTCATTATAAAACGTTATAAATACCTGATAACATACAAATAAATTCCACTTGCTAATCAATCTGACTCGACTAACAGTGCTTCTGTCACTTCAAGTTGCAGCCATATTGCAATCCATTTTCATTTTAAAATATTAAATATTGGTATGCATAAAACCTCACTTTATAAATGTAGTAGAGGTAAAGTAGTTTAGAAGTGCTACCAAGAATTCATTTCTACCAAATGATAATTACAGCCTAAATGTGAGAAGGTTTACGATGTTTAAGAATCATATCTCACACATTCTTTAATTCTGTTTTTTCCCCTATGCTTCTTTACTAAAAGAATTTGAATACTTCCTGTCGCTCATGCTGTGCAGTTCAGACTGCTGCTCTCACTGCTTCAATTAATCTTTCACCATTCATTATAAAATTACAAATTTTGACGAAAGAAATGATGAAAAAATAACAAAAGTAATGAATAACAAAGACTTAGAAAAAAAATTATATTAACCGCAAATAGCATGATGAAACGAAGAATGGAAGATAATCTCATGGCTGTGTATTGAGAGAATGAGGCTGGGGATCATGTGATCAACACCAATCCATTATGTCAGTCTCCAATAACTTTTTCCCAAGAAACCATGCCATGACATGATGGACAGTTTGGAGGCTGCCATCTGAAATGCATTGCAGAATGTTTTGATGGGACATGATGTGACAGCCAGTTTGAATTGGCCTTAAACCATTCCCTAGTCATAGGCAGAAGTCTCTCTTCTAACACTTTCAGATACTATCTTTGATTCATAGAATCTTCAACATGTGCTGGTTACCTGGACCCTTCCATGAAAAAACACTTCAGACCATAACTTAAATGGGATGCTTCACAGTTCTGTGTACACAGTTTTGATGAAACTCTCCCTATTCCCTCCTCCCCACACACTGGCTGCTTTCCTCTGTGACACAGAACACTGATTCTTAACTGAAATATAGATGCAAGATAATAGTAATCCTTATTACTATCAAACTTCGCATTACTAATTTTTTTAGTGATATTAATGAGCGATTTTTGCTGTCATGTATACCGTCTCCATAAACGTTCAAAGTCATGTACTAATTTACGCGCTAGCTGGCCTGTCTTGCACAACAGTCTCCTTACACTTCTAGCTGACACAGTCACTCCATAATCCTTAAACTACACGGCGATTAGCGTACTTGTAGCTTTACGATTGCAAATGATCATATTTTTCAATTTTCACTGAACTCTAGCGCTCAATTTTGGTTTTCTCCCACATCTGACTGCATGCTGCTACTGATCAACAAAGTCTTGGATTACATTTTTTAATCATTGTCTGTTGTGAGATCTTTCTGGAAGGAATATGGTGTCGCGTGCAGCATCCATCTGCCAAATGTGCTCTAACAGTAGCAACTGCTGTGGGTGAATTGTCTTTCTTCCTATCCATAACCTTAAATTGTGTGTCTCCAAATGAACTGAATCAAAGCACACGCTTGTACGCTTCTATTGCATGGAATTCATTCCAAATAGTTTACTGATGTTGTTCATCAGTGATTAAACAACTGAGGAACACTAACATATTCAACGACAAACACAACACTCAAAAATTCTCATTAGATATTGTAGTGATCTGCTACAAAAGAATAAACAATACCTGATTTTCAACTGTCAGCATCATCCATTCATTACACCGAGCGAGGTGGTGCAGTGGTTAGCACACTGGACTCGCATTCTGGAGGACGACGGTTCAATCCCGTCTCCAGCCATCCTGATTTAGGTTTTCCGTGATTTCCCTAAATCGTTTCAGGCAAATGCCGGGATGGTTCCTATGAAAGGGCACGGCCGATTTCCTTCCCAATCCTTCCCTAACCCTAGCTTGCGCTCCGTCTCTAATGACCTCGTTGTCGACGGGACGTTAAACATTACCCACCACCACCACCACCACCTCATCCATTCATTGTAGCCAATCCATAAAATTCATCATTCTCTAAAACTGCTTAAACTTACCTCCGGACACTTCACATTCGCCTCAAAAAATTTTTATCTCGCTTCATTATGTGAAATACACATTTAAACCATATTTTAAAAGTAGGTGTTGGTGTTGCTTCTTCTCCATAATACTTTCGCAGCACCTGTATCTCCGTTGCACCTGTCACCATTGCAGTATATTTCTTTCGATAGAATCGTAGTTGAAATTGACTTCGATTATGTCAGAGGTCTTAGTATATGTTATGTTGGGAGGCATGTTTTGTTTATAGACGTCTAGACGTGAATGAAACAGTGTTTGTTTGTAGTTGGAAGACAGAAAGTGTGGCATAGGTGTTTCGTAGAAACTGTGCTTCATAAATGGCTGTGCAATGCCACTATTTTCAAATAAATTTTCACCCAGAAAACCGACACCACGAAAAGCCATTGCAACTATTGGACAGGAAAGGCCCACTGAGGATCTCGGGTTGGAAGTTGGAGAAATTAGGATAAGATTGGGAGAACAAGAAGCTGTATTCGACAAAGGAGAATGGCTACCAGGTATTTCTTATTTTTTGCAAAGTCCGTCGTACTTTCGTCTGTTGCTGATTAATATTGACACCTACATGAAGTAGTTTAATTCGTATGACCCATGAACTACTCGGTAGAAAGTAAATTTCCATTTTGTAGTGTTCTATCAGCTGTTGTTTCTGCACAGTTTACAGAACGCAAGAAGAACAAATAATTTATGATCAAGTGTGCTACTGGTTAGTCACGTAGAGATGTCTGTTTCTCTGCATATTCCCAGTATGAATCACAGGCATATGTGGCATTGTTACCGTATTCCAGACTTCATGTATGTTTTATTAATTTTTAATGTGTCATTAATTTTCTCGCCGCTTTATCTTTCAGCCAGCCATTGTATTGATGTCGTCACTTACGCCGTATATGTAGTAGAATTACATAAGATAAGAATAATAGGAAAGTCATGATATACAGGCATACATAAAAAATGGTGATAGACACATATAGGCCTATATGCTACGTATCACTGAATTACATACGGCAGAATTAAAGGAACAGATGGAACCTTCAGACAAGAGAACTGAATAACAAGACATCGCTGATAATACAACTTGTTTTGTAGATTACACTGAATAATGTACAAACTAGACATGTATTGTGTTGCCTACAAACATACTCCATCCTAAGAGGTCAACCTGATAATATATTTATAGGTAATGATTTTTGTTACATGAACTCCTTATCAGAGTAAAAACATATTTTTAAGGAATTATGTACTATTGTCTGTTCAATTCACCATGTTTTTTGTTATGGGTTAACGCAAGCCTCAGATTCCACCCGTCTGCTTTGACTCATGACGTAAATATGTTGTGGTGTGTGACGTCATTACGGCGCGGAGTTTGAGTTGGTTGTGTTCTCAAGTTGCAATGTTTTGTGTAATTATTGTGTATTGAATGTGTTTTAATTTACGCAGGGATGTTTGAATTTTTAATTTTGGAGATGTGGTGGTTTCGTTTTTCGTAGCTGTAGGTGTTGGTTTTTTTCGTATAAGTAGTTATAGTTGACCTATATAGATCAAGGGATATGACCGATTCCAATTTTCGTATTTTTATGTGTATAGGTATTTTGGTACCGTCAGCTGCGGTCAATGAAAATGTCTGATTCCAATTTCCACAGGTTTTGCTGTAGTCATTGGTGTTTTGATATCGTCAGCTACCGTTGACCTAAAGGGAAAAGGTAAAGGGAAGTGTCCGATTCCCTTACATTCTGTAACTTTTTTTGGGATCATGGTGTGTTCTTTTTAGGTCAACAGCAACTCACGATATCAAAACACAGCTACGACAACAAGTTGGAATCGTTCACTTCCCATGACTTATATAGGTCAACAGCAGCTCACGATACCAAAACGCACGTAGCTGGCGACGTCACATTGGAACCGAACACTTCCCTTGACCTGTATAGGTAAACAACAGCTCCCTGTTCAAAACACACATAGCTATGGCGATAAATTGGAATCGGTCACTTCCCACAACCTATATAGCTCAAATAACAACTGACAATACCAAAAAAATTGAAATCGAGTACTTCCCCTAAGTACATAAATCAACCACAAATGCCGATACCAAAACATCAACCACTAACATGAAATAACACTGACCCAACAACACATAAAAACCTCAGCGAACATCGTAACATGCGAACAATACACACAAAAAACCACTGCTTACCACAAAAAAGTTCCAGCGCTACACACTAGGTCAGCCACCCCAATCACACACATGTGCACACATAAAAAAAACCTCTCGCATATTCTGCTTGCGTACGCCGCATTTCACTATCGTCTCCACAAGCCCAAAAAGTTGCTGAAACTTAATAATGGACAACATGTCGTCCCTCATTTCAGCCTGCAGACGCGCCCTATTAAACTTAGAAGGATATCCATACCTAACAAAAGAAGCCACAAATTGAATTAAATGACTTACCACAGAACAAATAACAAACTAATAACATCAAACGACACTGCAATGACATACACACAATGGAAACTTAATTCTTAAATCACTGAAACTAATTTCCGTTCTTCTATAACAGTCATGACCAATAAATGCACACTTCAAGTACCGACACCCAAATGAGCCCAATATGCCACATAAACACACACCAACAGAGGACACCACCAACCACAAGAAGACATCTACAAACACAACACACTCATAAACTAAACTCCGTGCCATCATGACGTCACACAACACAATACCCTTATGTCACGGGTCAAAGCCGACAGGTGGGATCGGACGCCTCCTTTGACCTGATAAGGCATGAATAAAGAGGTACATAAATTTATGTTTGGTTGCATTTGTTTATTGGTGTTCTGTACCACATATCAACGTTCATCCAATCACTGCAATACAATTCCACCATGGTTGGCTTTGAGTTTTAAGATTTTCATGAAATGTTTTGCTTTAATAGTGGTTGCAGTATCATATCGTCACCCTGTAGCTGGGATCATTTCACATGCCTGTAAATCATATGAATAAAGTTGTAATGTGGAGAGTACATCAGGGTTTTGCTTCTGCATTTCATCTTAAGAAATTTTGTAGAAACATAGCAGTCATGGTGACAGTTTGTGGCTTTTTGGGCTGCCACACTATTCTTTCTTTTTAACTTTTAATATACTGGTTAAGACCTGACAGTGTTTTCCTGTCATGTAAAATTGTTATCATGCAGGAGGACATATGGTATTGGCATTCTCTCTCCGTGTAAACATTCGTGTTGTGGCAAGTTACTTTTTTTTATACATAATGTTACTTCATTTTACATGAGAAAAGATAGTGTTCAGCAATGAAACCTGCTGAATATCCCATTGTAATATATTTCTTTAGAGGTTACCAGTTTTTAAACTGGAGGAACACAAAATATTCTACATCATTTGACAACTAGGCATTTTAGAATATCAAATGCAGAATTTTGATGATTGATGCTTTCAGAGTTCAAGGAAATTATTTCAAAAATATAATTTTTCTCAAAATCAATCATGGTGACAAGTTGCTTTATATATATTGTTTGATGTTTTGTAAGTATATATTTTCTCTGGCAAATAAATACCAATGCTTTGAAGAATTTGGATGACATTTTTATCTTGTTTTGTTTCTCAGCAGTTTACCAGGTAGGCCTAAACATATTGTATGTCGGATTTTGTCTCGAGATATTTGGCCAACATTTGTTCTGTGATTCTTTTCTGACATTTCATCAGAATGATTGGCTAACATGGTCAAAGATTCACCCTTCCTTGCTGGTGGCAGATTGGTGTCGAGCCCTTAGCCAGAGTTTATATGAACTTACAGTGCCAATGTTTCAGGGACTTCACGTGGCCACTACTGCTGTAGAACTCCCCTTGTTACATGCAGCTAATCCACTCTCTGTTTCCCGTAGATTTTTCTTTTTCCACCATACATTCCCAGAATGACATAAAGATTTGTTTGTATACTGCTCAGGCATAGTTTAAAGATTATATATGCCTATGTGCTGACCAAGAAGCACAGGGCATGTGTCAGGTCAGCAAAGAACAAATGAGGCCCACTCAGTCAAGAACATACTATGTATCATGTATGTGTATTCAAATGACCAGATAATTGAAGATCAGAGATAAATGACATTTCAGGCTAGGGCAGATAGAGAGGTCTGTCATGTCAAGGCCTACACTATGTGAGACCGACCACATATGAAATTCTCCGACATACAGTTTCTTTTCTGGAATAAGGCCACCACACCACCTTGTTTAGGGAAGCAATCAGACTTAACGGTAACAATATACTTTCAACATAGTTGGAGGAAAGTCTTACGATAAATGGGACCTGGATTCCTCTGCTGAAGCAAATGACTGTTACAGTTAACTAGGGGAGAACTATAGTGGTAATGACCACGAAAAAAGTCATCAGACATTGGTGCAGCAAATTCATATAACTTCCAGCTGTCAACTTGAGTCCAGTCTGTAAACGGCCACACCAGTGTAAGCAGGGCATGTTAACTGGCACGGGACTCCTTTTCCCGTCGCCAGATTCAAACGTGGGTTTTCTGCTAAGCGTGAGGAAAAGGATGGTAAGGGAGTGTCCACAGATGGCTCCTGATGACAGAATAACAACATTTATTGATCAAGTGCAATCATTGGTTGTGGGCCCCCCAGGGCGAGGTTTACTTCCACTTGTATTATTCTTGACAGCGACGGATGTGATGAGCAGACGTTCGCACATGTGCCTGCTGCTGAGTCTGAAGGTGCACTGACATAACTTCAATCTGCTGCCTTGACAGTGGTGCTTCGGCCTTGCAGTGACTCACTGCAGAAGCTGGAACCATGCGTCACAGACCTATGTTGTGTTGGCGGCTGGGGGTGTGGCAGTGGGACAGGTCAATGCCCTGTTTCAGCGGACCACCTCTGGTGGCAGCCGCCTGGCTTCGGTGGGCCAGCGCTCCCAGCCCCTGTCCCTGCCACGGTATTTGTTCCAGCAGCATCCCAGGATGATGGCGACAGTGTGTTACCACAAAGTGCACCCATGACAGGCTGCTGTCTGTTGATGGCATCTGACGATAGTTACGGTGGCGGCGGCATTCTGGAGCCTCCTAGGTGGTGATTTGCATTACAGTGGTGACTACTACAATGATTGCGATGGCAGTGATGACTCCAAACTGGTGGTGGTGTTAGGTGACACAGGCTGTGCGTCATGCGTCACTCCAACACCTCACAGCACACAATGTTGAAGAGCTGGATGCTGGTCCTTAAATACGGCATCCTGCCGCAGATTTCTGCTTTTCTTCTTCCCCAGTAGGTCAGTGGAATATATTTTGTTGTCACTCGGCTAGCATAACTGACCCGATTACTGCTCTGGCGTGCAGCGAACTGCTTCTTGTCACGTATTGTGCTATGTGGGAGCTGGCCATTGGTACAGCGTTCTCCTCAATGTTGCTGAACATGGCGCTCTGCCGACCCAATTATGCCACAGTATCGTAGCACTGAACTGCACAGCTGCATGTAACACGTGTACAACTTCTGGTTCCCAATATTCCTTCACACCTTAACTAATGTAATTACTGTAAAACTCCTAAGTTGAATTAATTTAATCACTCTCATCTTTTGACCCTCTGCAAGTCTGCTACCAGTTATATGGAGGTTGAGTCTTTGACAGCGATAGCCAGCCACTCATGCTAGCAAAATGTCAGAAAGATCACTTAATGACTAACAGCTGAAGATACCAATACGAGTGCCAACAGGCAACATGTCTAAAAATGAATGCACAAACTTAAAAGCAAAATATTTATTAATATATTCCACTGATAGTTGAGCTCATGTGTTACAGAAACGGACTTGTAAATAGTTGTACTTATGCTCTTTTACAACATTTGGGATATATTCCTGTCCAGTGGATGTGCAATGTATAGCAGTTGATCAAAACGTTATTTCACAGCTAAGTTTAGGAATAGGGTTAGCGCCAGTCAGGCACTTTTCTTCTACATCCTGTGAGCTATGCAGTGAAACCTCATTGGAATAGGAGAAATTTGCTACAGATTTTCTTTCTGAATGACTGACTGAACTCAAAGTGCAACATATACATCTCGTGAATTTTTGCTCTAGTATTGTACTGAGCACTTACCACATATCTTTTATACTATTTACAATTCTAGCATGCAAATACAGGAAAGGTATTGCTTTGTGATAGGTCTACAACACAGCAGTGGACATTGCTATGGAGCCATTGCATTAGTCTCGTTACAACCAAGTATATTTCCATTAGCATTTGTATGCCTGTAGTTTTGTGCTCTACTTTATAGTTCTTGTGTGTAGTTTTTGGCTTCTTAACCGTTTTTAATGTCATTTGTATACAAGGTTGAACCTTTTCGATTTTAAATGTAGGCTTATTTGTCAGAAGGCCTATGAGTTTTACGGAAATTGGATCAACCGGTATTCTGATTTTAATCACCAGTTCTTTTACAATCTTACTGCTAGAGGTAAACATCTCTTAATTCCTGTTTAAGTTGTGCCATTGTGGCTTATTTGTAAACTGAACATGTAAAATTACAAAATCCTACTTTTTTATTTATTTACTTTATTTATTTATTTATTTATTGAGGTGGGCGAGGGAGGCAGCTATTACTGAAACTGCACCATGATTACTAGCTGTACCTTCAAAGTAAAAGAAGGATTCCATCGCCATGGGTTGAACAGTTGCTTTACGTTTTTTGACAATCAAAAGATAATATAACAAAAAGTATAAATAAAAATAAATTAAAGATTGATTGATGATCATATGGGTAGTTGTTTTACCTTCCCTTTAAAGCTGAATATCAAAAGCTTACAAAGTGAGGTTTTAGGGATGGTTTAATGATTAATGTGCAAATGAATCGCTGCTTAACATATTTAGACTTCATATTCTATTTAGGTAACCTTGTTGGAACATTTAGTTACCTGTAATTTAGATAAATTTCATTACATTGTTACTTTAAAGTTCTGGGTACCTAATTATTTTAGGTAAAAAAATCCACTATTAAAAAACTGCAAAGAGTAGTACTCACTCACTTTCAAAAAAGTCTAAGGGATCCTAACATGTTTGATGACCTGTATTTGGTAGAATAGCAAGAACTTTTTCAAATTGTTTCAAGGATACATCCTTCTCATCAACATTCTCAACAACTTTGCTGAGTCCCTGCCAAGTCTCATACAGACAGTCCGTATTTTTCAATTTTTGTCAAGAGCGCTCTGCACAAATGCAGCATACATATATTTGGCTGATATCTTCACAAAATAAATGTTCTAGGCAAGCTCTTTGCGACATCTGGTTCTAACAGTGTTACTGCTTAAAGATTGTATGTCTACAGGTCTTCGAAATATGATTGTTCATCACTCATCTCAGAATTACTGTCAGATTCATGTAATGCTTCTGCAAACTAACTATTTTTTCAGTTGTGGGTGTGTAGAAGACTTGACATCCTTCCGCTTTTAACACCTGCGAAAAAGTTTTGTATTGTGAGCAGACTATCACTTGTGTAAGTTTCCAAGATAAAGTTTCCTTGTCTGTAAGAAAATCTGCTTATTACCTTTTTCTGCACACTTTCCCATACATACTTTTCGTATGGCTACTGACTTTTTTTTGTACTTTCTTTTTCTTTCAGCATCCTTCATATCATACAGTGTTCGATTAAAAATTTTTCATATGTGGTTGCCTGTATCTTCATGTTTTCTCATCTTTTTCTATCTTATTGTCTTTATTTTCTTTGTGAGTGCTGTATGTGCTGGCACCTTTCTACAACTCATCGTTTTAATTCGCAGTTGCGAATAAGTACTACCATCAGCTGTAGAATGGAACGACGACAATGAAAATTTTTGCTGGAGTGGGACTTGAACCTGAATTTCCCACTTGCATGCATGCATGTCCAAAGGAACTTCGCATCGTAATCAGAATAATACAGGAACTGCAATATTGTATTTCTGCAACTTTTTTCAAAGTTGTCTCTTATTCTTTGCTGACATGGTTTTTCACATTTTTCTGATTAAATAGTAATTGGTTTAGATTTCATAACAGCCTAAAAACCTGGCACAGGTGGGACACAATTACTTTCAAGATTTATACATGGTCATTTATATATTAAACTCTGCTTTGTGGATCACTAGATGTATTTAGTGGGTTTTCTAACTCCTAAGCTAAAATCAACAGAACCACTGTAGCTGCTGAGTGACTGATAAAACTTTGCATGTTTTATGTCATTGGTGAAACACTAAATGCATAACAAAAAAAAACCTTTTCTGAAAGTAATGCTCTGCTCTTTAAACTTAACAATGCAAATAATAACTGTGGCTGCAGTTTAAGCTTAATTAGCTGCTAATATAAAAAGCAAGTTTTATGCCCTTCTTCCTCATATGCAGAAGTGCCGACTCCATGTCACCTTATTTCTTCGAATATTTCTGTAACTTTGATAATTTTTTCAGAACACTACAAACAGTGACATAAATTTAATTAACAATAAAATTAAAAAAAAAGTCTCAGACACAGTTTCACATGGAATCTCACAAAGCCCACCATAGGGATTTATTCTAATGTTTACAGTCAACATGTTGTTTATCCACAAAGAACCTTATTTTAAAAATGTTTACTACATGGGTGTAAACTTAATGCAAATGGTAGCCGCTGCAGCATGGATTCTGTTATCTGACAAAGCAAAGCAAATAGTTCAGTAAAGTGAGAATGTTAAGGAAAAAGCAGAAACATTTGCCCAAGAATCTGAGTCTCATGAGATGAGGGGCAAATTGTCAAACACTAATAATTCCCATTTCTATTTAAATATCATATAACTTGGTAAGCACTACATCTACACTCTTTATTGTTAACCACTGCATGCACAAATATTACATCGGCTGCTAACTGCTCACCAAATAATGACAACAGTAGAGAAACATTTAACTCAACTGTTAACTGTCCAGGTACAGAGTCCTGTCACTGACAACTGAATGCACACCAGTGCAGAGCTACGAGAACATTTGTGTATGGCAGAGGAGATGCAACTGGACAAGGATCCTCTGGCAGTGGCCCAATGTACTCATACATGCCGGCGAGATGCTGACTGCACACAACAGTGGCACACTTGCTTTGTTTGGTCACCACTGGTGCTGGATGCAAATGCTGCGATGGTGGATTGCAAGAGTGTGCTGCCACAGTAGGTGATATCAATTGCTCCTTATAGATACGAGGCATCCATTTCATTATATTATGTGTTCAGTGCTTCATTGTTTCTGGTCCCTTCAACCCCCACAAACCAACCAACCACTTCATTGTTGATACTCAGCATTTCTAATTTGGGCTATTATGTCACATTAATTTGTCAGTTACTTTAGGTGAACAAGACACAGTGTTGACTTTCCCGCTATTAACAGCCCTTTGCAGACTGACAACAGCATGTCACAGAAGCAACTATTCTGTTCCAACCACTGCTTTCCAGACTACATGATAATGTGCTGCCTTTTCTAATGAGTCTTCATAAAATCACAGCCCTTTGCAGACTGACAACAACATGTCACAGAAGCAACTATTCTGTTCCAACTGCCACTTTCCAGACTACATGATAATGAAGCTTCCTTTTCCAAAGAGTCTTCATAAAATCATTTGTCATATTGGTAGCATTTGTTTCCCTGACTGTGTTATAAGGAAGTTGTTTTTTTTTTAATTTTTTTTTATTTTTTTTACATGTGTTTGTTGGCTCACAGTACAGACTGGTTATAATAAAACTTTAGGTACTAGAGAGGACCCTCATGAAAAAAGATTGATTGTAGGGCAATGAAATTTCATAGAAACATTTTAAGGATGTGCAAAGAGAAATAACAGATCAACCATTGAAAGAAACACATTTTAATTTCCACACAAGAAAGTAAAACTTGTTAATTGCATATCGTATTTATGTTACAAATGTTGCTCAATGCGACATTCCTCTGCATCCATGACAGATCCACTACAGATACCAATTCACAATTGTTCACAGCACTTTTCAAACAGCCAACTCTGAAACATCTAGCTGTCATGACATAGCTTGTGCACTACTAGATGATGGCTCATTGCATCTAGCCATGCCTAAAGTAACTTTGGCACTATTACCAAATTTCCAGTTATTCGAACTTTGGAATCATTTTCATCAGTTCTGATGTGCAAAGACTTCTCAGTCCTGCTCTAATGTGTCAGTACTAATGAAGAGCAGCGGCACTATTGCCATTGTTTTGATAAAAGAGCATCAAGAGTAAAGCCCTGCTCACTTTGTCCAGACCCATGTTTATTGTTTGCAGATGTAATACACACCGATGATCGTGTTTCAACCATACATCAGCATACCAGTACCTGCGCCTAATGTCAAGTCAAGACACTAACACTATTAACAACACAAATCCTGTGGCACAAAATCTCTATGTCTTTCCTACAAAGTTGGTGCTCACATGGTACACAGTTTTCCATGCACACTGGCACAAGTAGGAAAGTTTAAGTACCATATTTTATGGACTATAAGATGCACTTTTTCCCCAAAAAATTGCTTGCGTGTTACATTCAAAATTAATATAAAAATCACCGGTGTTTAATTTAAAATTCCCATCAGTCTTAAAAATGGCCTTATATCTCTATCTGGCATCACTGAATCCAACTAGCAGCAGCAGTGTGCTGATGCAACAAACATAAGTTGTAGGGATTCACCAGCTTGCTAACAGTCTCCCTTCTGCCCCACCATCACAAATCCAGAACACTGTCTAGCCTATGATGCATCATTGCAGTCTACGGTGCCAGTGTACTTGAACTGAAAGTGATTTGTGTTATTGGTAACAGTACAATATTTTTGTAGGCTAATGGAAAGAAATAAGAGGTGTTTGTATGATTCGGGGTATAAATTGAAAGTAGTGGCATTTGCAGCAGAACATGGAAACAGAGCAGCTGAGTGGCATTTTGGCCCTCCACCAACAGAAAAAAACCTTTCCAATTGGCAGGCTAATAAAGAAGAACTGAAAAAAAATGAACACTAAATGTGCAAATACAGGACTGGATGCAAAATGGCCAAACCTAGATGACGATGTATTGAAATGGGTTCAAGGACACTGTCAAAATGGCATTGGAATTAATACAAAAATGATTCAAATACATGCTCCTAAGCTAGTACTACAGTGGAGCTTAACGGATTTTAAGGGTTTACTTGGTCGGTGCTACAGGTTTATGAAGCATCATGGACTTAGCTTGCAAACCGAAACCAAAAGATCTCTGAAAATGCCACAAGAGTATGAAGAGAAAATATTATCTTTCCATCACTTTATTATTCAGCATCAAAAGAAAACCAGTATGGAACTAAGCCAAATAGCGAATATGGACGAAACTCCTCTGGCATTTGATGTGCCGAGGAACAGAACTGTTGCTGTGAAACATGCTCAAACTGTAACTATAAAAACAAGTGGACATGAAAAAACGCTCTACACTGTTGTCCTTTCATACTACTAAAATTGTCCTAAATTTAATTCAGTGATCATTTTCAAGTGCAAAACTGTGCCAAAATCTAAAATAACCACCAGTTGTTGTTGTTCACTTACATGATAAGGGTTGGATGGACGAGGCTGGTGTGAAGTTATGGATTAACAATGTGTGGGATAGGAGAGGTGCTTTATTGAAGGAGAGTTCTCTTCTTGAGCTAGAACAGTGTAGTAGTCATTCGATAAAGTCTCTGACAGAGAAATTGAGACAGGGAAATACAGAGCTTGCTGTTATTCTGGGAGGACTTCCTACACAATTGCAACCTCTTGATGCCTCAATAAATAAATCATTTAAAATTGTGTATGAGAGGAATCGTGGAACAAATGGGTGGTGGATGATGAAACTGAACATGAATTAACGCCAAAGGGAGCTTTAAAATGACTTACAATCAAAGAAGTGTGTCAATGGATAAAGCAGTCATGGTCTAGAATGAGAAAAGCATTTGTAGTAGTAGTAGTAGTAGTAGTAGTAGTAGTAGTTGTTGTTGTTACTGTTGTTGTGATCTAGCTACGTGACTAACTTCAGCCGGCATCCACTTGAACCATCTTGCAGTAGTCACACTTTGATCTCTTTCTATAAGTTTTACGTCCCCCACTCTCTTCTCTCCATCACCAAATTGACAATTTCTTGATGCCTCAGGCTGTATCCCAGCAACCACACCTTTCTTTTAGTCCCCCCCTGCGGGTTCGGGGGTTAGAATAGGCCCGCGGTATTCCTGCCTGTCGTAAGAGGCGACTAAAAGGAGTCTCAAATGTTTCGGCCTTATGTGATGGTCCCCTCTCGGGTTTGACCTCCGTCTTTCTAAATTATTCTGAAGAGCGAGCCAATTGGGGAAGGGCGCCTTACATGGTGCACTGTATCCGTCGTGCATTGAGACCTTTAGCCGGCTTTTTCGTCGTTGCAATGGTGTCCCGCTCGTTTTCCATCTCTTGGGCGAGGATACGTCCCTGGGTGCGATTACCACGCTGCACTCTGCAGTGTTGCTTTTAACTGCGACGACGAGCTTGGACATTTTTGCACCTAAGATCCAGCACGGTAGCCAGTCCGTTGTGGTGGGGCCGCCATGTACCCTGTTGGTTGTAGCCCCCTGACAACACAGGGATCGCTCTACTGATGCCTGCGCTGTTAACTCCCCACGTATGCCAAGGAGTAGATGCCCATCTCCCTGGGGCATCAGGACTCCCGGCAATGGCCATCCTGCCAGGTGGCTATTGCTGCGGCTGGGTGGTGCCCTTGGGGAGGGCCCTTGGTCGGAGTAGGTGGCATCAGGGCGGATGACCCGCAATGAAGCTTGGTACATGATCTCTCGCTGGCGGCCAGCCCCCAGCAGTCTCTAAGCGTTCGAGGGCTCATTTTAAAGCTAATGTTTATGACCCCAAATCGTTCCCATCCCTGGCCACACCATGGGAGGAACGAAAGGCAATGAATGACAGTGACGTGTATTCGCCCAGGTATCTCGTCTGTACCAGAGCTGATGGGGACTCATTTCTATCCGTGAAGCCTCAGTTCTTTGTAGAGCATTTAGAGGACAAGTTTGGGGAGGTGGAGGGCTTGTCCAAAATGCACTCTGGGTCAGTTTTGATAAAAACGGCATCCTCTGCCCAGTCACGCAGGTTACTTGCTTGTGACAAGTTGGGGGATGTTCACGTTACCATCACCCCACGTAAGAGTTTAAATTTGGTCTAGGGTGTTATTTTCCATAGGGACCTCCTTTTGCAGTCTGATGACGAGCTGCGCGCCAATTTAGAGCGCCGAGGTGTACATTTCGTCCGGCGTGTTCATCGGGGTCCGAGGGACAATCAGGTAGCTATCGGTGCCTTCATCTTGGCCTTCGAAGGTGATACCTTACCAGAGAAGGTCAAGGTGATGATCTACCGGTGTGACGTCAAACCCTATATCCCTCCCCCGATGCGGTGCTTTAAGTGCTGGAAGTTCGGTCACATGTCCTCTCGCTGTACTTCTAGCCTCAAATGTCGAGATTGTGGACGCCCATCTCATCCCAATACTCCATGTGCTCCGCCTCCCGTCTGTGTCAACTGTGGAGAGCCTCATTCCCCTTGCTCGCCGGACTGCAGTATCTTACAGAAAGAACGCAAAATCATGGAATATAAGACCCTGGACCGACTGACTTACACCGAGGCTAAGCAGAAATTTGAACGGCTACATCCCGTGCGCATGATGTCATCTTATGCCTCCACTGTCACTCCTGCTCCAGCTCCTTCAGCTGCAAGATATACAGTCAGCTCTCAGAGTCACAGGACCTCACCTGCCCCCTTGACGATGGGGGCCCCTTCTCCCGCTGTTGCTCCAACACCATCTACCTCGGGAGCAGCACTCACTAAACCACCGGGGACACCAGTCCCCACTTCTAAGCCGGAGAAGCGTAAGTCTTCTTCGGCTTCTCTCGTTCGGAAGGGATCCCTTGGGTCACTCCCTTCCCAGGTTCCTACCAGCAGCACAGCAGACACCAACCAGTGGCTGAAGAAGCCACAGGTCGCTGGTCGCCGGGCTTCGCGATCCTCGTCGGTCCCAGAGACTGACTCCAATAAGCCCTCTCAACAACGGCAACCAAAGGAACAGCGAGAGAAAACGACTTTGAAGACCCGTAAGTCCAAGACACCTGCAGTGGCACCTACTCCATCGCTACCTAAAAGCTCTGCGTCTGAGGATGAGGTGGAGATCCTTGCATCCGCTGAGGACCTCGATCTTGCCGATCCCTCAGACGCAATCGGTAGCACTTGCACGGGTGCTCCATTGGAGGCAGCAGGTGACCCAGCGGCGTAATCTGCCTTCCCAGTCCCGTCACGCCTTTCTCCGCAATGGACAATACCATCCTCCAGTGGAACTGCAGCAGTTTCTTCCACCATCTAGCTGAGCTCCGCCGACTTATCAGCTTCACCCTTTCTTCTGCATTGCTCTTCAGGAAACTTGGTTTCCAGCAATGCGAACCCCCGCCCTCCGTGGCTATCGGGGTTATTATAAGAACCGGGCAGCATATGAAAGGGTGTCTGGTGGCGTCTGCCTCTATGTCCTTCACACTCTGCACAGCGAGTCTGTCCCTCTCCAAACACCTTTAGAGGCTGTCGCTGTTCGGGTGTGGACGCCACAGGCTGTTACCGTCTGCAGTCTTTACCTTTCATCGGATGGTGATGTCTCGCAGCATGTCCTGGCTGCGCTGATAAGCCAATTGCCGCCACCTTTCTTGCTATTGGGCGACTTAAACGCCCATATCTCTCTGTGGGGTGGGTCAGTGGCAACAGGTCGAGGCGCCACCGTTGAGCATTTATTGTCACAGCTCGATCTCTCGATTTTAAATGATGGTGCCTTCACACACTTCAGTGTGGCGCATGGCACATACTCCGCCATTGACCTTTCAATCTGTAGCCCTGGCCTCTTACCGTCTGTCCAATGGAGTGTGCATGACGACCTGTGTGGTAGTGACCACTTTCCGATATTTCTGTCACTACCACAGCGTCACTCTTCTGGGCGCCCTAGCAGATGGGCTATGAATAAGGCTGACTGGGACTTGTTCTCCTCCACTGCCGCTCTTGAGCCTCTCTCTACTGATGACATTGATGCGGTGGTTCAATTGGTCACCACCGGCGTCGTTACTGTCGCCGAATCTGCCATTCCCTGCTCCTCTGGGTCCGCTCGGCGGCGGACTGTGCCTTGGTGGTCGCCTGCGATCGCTGCAGCAATTACAGATCGCCGGCGGGCGCTACAGCGTCACAAGCGACATCCCTGCATTGAACACCTGATCACCTTAAAACGGCTGCGTGCGCGGGCCCGCCGCCTTATCCGCCAAAGCAAGCAGGAGTGCTGGGAGCGGTATGTGTCCACCATTGGCCTCCATGTCACTCCATCGCAGGTCTGGGCCAAGATTCGACGCATCTACGGCTATCGGACACCTATCAGCGTCCCTGCGCTCTCACTGAATGGAGCAGTTTGTACTGACTCCGACGTCATTGCAAACCACTTAGCAGAGCATTTTGCTATGAGTTCCACTTCTGCGAATTACCCCCAGGCCTTCTGCTCCATTAAAGAGCGGATGGAACGTCGGAGCCTTTCTTTTCGCACCCACACTTCTGAATCCTACAACGCTCCATTCAGTGAGTGGGAATTTCACAGTGCCCTTGCCGCTTGCCCTGGTACCTCTCCCGGGCCAGATATCATCCACTGTCAGATGCTGAAACACCTTTCAGTGGACTGCAGGCGACACCTCCTCGACCTGTACAACCGTCTCTGGGTCGATGGTGAGTTTCCGTCGCAATGGCGAGAGAGCATTGTCATCCCCGTTTTGAAACCGGGCAAGAGCCCTTTGGAGGTGGACAGCTACTGCCCCATTAGCCTCACCAACGTTCTTTGCAAGCTTCTCGAACGGATGGTGAGCCGGCGCTTGCATTGGGTACTGGAGTCTCGGGACCTCCTGGCTCCGTCTCAGGGTGGGTTCCGTAAAGGCCGCTCCGCCGCCGACAATCTGGTGAGCCTGGAGTCGGCCATCCGTACTGCCTTTGCCCGCGGTCAGCACCTGGTCGCTGTCTTTTTCGACATGCGGAAGGCGTACGATACAACATGGCGTCACCACATCCTTTCTACACTTAATGGATGGGGTCTTCGGGGCCCTCTGCCGATCTTTATCCGCAATTTCCTGTCGTATCGTACCTTCCGCGTGCAAGTCGCAGCCTCATATAGTTCCTCCCACGCCCAGGAGAACGGCGTGCCACAGGGTTCTGTTTTAAGTGTCTGCCTGTTTTTAATAGCCATTAATGGGCTCGCTGCGGCCGTGGGAAATTCTGTCTCTGCTTCCCTGTAGGCTGACGACTTCTGCCTATACTACAGCTCTATTGGCATTGCAGCTGCTGAACGTCAGCTACATGGCGCAATCCGCAAGGCACAGTCTTGGGCTGCAGCGCATGGTTTTCAGTTTTCGGCTGCCAAGACCCGCGTTATGCATTTCTGCCGGCGCCGAACGGTCCATCCTGAGCCGCGGCCTTCTCTTGACAACGAACTTCTTGCTGTGGTGGAGACCCACAGGTTTTTGGGGGTGGTTTTCGATGCCCGGTTGACTTGGCTGCCTCATATCCGGCAGCTTAAACAGATGTGTTGGCGGCATCTAAACGCTCGGAGATGCTTGAGCCACACCCGCTGGGGCGCTGACCGATCTACCCTGTTGCGGCTCTACCAGGCGTTAATCCAGTCCCGTCTGGATTATGGGAGCCTGGCTTATGGCTCAACGTCCCCATCTGCGTTGCAGGTGCTGGACCCAATTCTCCACAGTGGGATACGCCTTGCCACTGGTGCTTTCTGCACCAGCCCTGTGGACAGCGTACTAGTGGAGGCAGGTGTCCCTCCACTGCAGTTACGACGCCAACGTTTGCTGGCCGCTTATGCTGCCCGTGTTTTAAGCTTGCCCGGGCATCCAAACTATCGTCTCCTGTTCCCGCGATCGGTCGTCCATCTGCCAGGACGTCGGCCCCGGTCTGGTTGTACAATCGCGGTCCGCGTCAAAGAGCTTCTCTTCGGGCTTCGGGTTTTCACTGTTCCACCTCCTTTCCGGGCCACTTTGCGTACACCCCCATGGTGTGTTCCTCGCCCTTGCCTTCGGCTCGACTTGGCACAGGGCCCGAAGGACTCAGTCCCTCCAGAGGCCTTCCGCCGCCGCTTTTATTCCATCCTGGCCACGTATCAGGGCTCTGGCATTGTTTACACTGACGGTTCGATGGTTGCTGCTCGTGTTGGGTATGCGCTCACTCCAGGGGACCATTCCGAACAACGTTCCTTGCAGGATGGCTGCAGCGTTTACACTGCTGAGCTGGTCGCCATCTTTCGTGCCCTAGAGTATATCCGCTCCTGCTCAGGTGAGTCCATCGTTATCTGTAGCGATTCCCTGAGCGGTTTACGAGCTCTCGACTAGTGTTTCCCTCGTTCTCGTCTGGTGATGGCTATCCAAGAGTCCCTGCATACTCTTGCCCGTTGCGGCCGCTCTGTGGTCTTTGTGTGGACCCCCGGTCATGTCGGTATCCCAGGCAATGAACATGTTGACCGCCTGGTGAAAGAGGCCACGAGTAAACCATCTCTGGGTGTTGGCCTCCCAGAGACTGATTTGCGGGCAGTCCTCCGCCGAAAAGCTTTTGCGCTTTGGGACGCTGAATGGCGCGATCGGATCACGCCCAATAAACTCCATGCCATTAAGGAGACGACGACTGTGTGGCGGTCATCCATGCGAGCCAACCGCAGGGACTCAGTCATCCTTTGTCGGCTCCGCATTGGTCACTTCCGGCTGACACACAGTTATTTACTGCGCCGGGAGGACCCTCCTTTATGTCGCTGCGGGGCGGCTTTGACAGTGGCCCACATTTTGTTGGCCTGCCCCCTTTTAGCTGTGGTCAGGCAGACATTTGCGCTGCCTGATACACTCCCTGCCCTTTTATCTGATGACCCTGTTATGGCTGGCTTAGTTTTACGTTTTATTCGGGCAGGGGGTTTTTATCGTTTACTCTGAGTGTTTGTTCTGTTCTTTTGTGTTGATTCTGGCCATTGGCCTACGATTTTACGCTGAGTTTTTAATGTGTTCTCGGTGGTTGGCTTTTCCTTTTTATCTCTATGGTCGGCCAACCACCGTCACACTCTGTGTGATTTTAATTTGTTTTGTCTGATCTCTGTAGGAGTATTTCTTGTCCTGTGTCGTCTGACGTCTTTCCTGCTGTTCGTTTTTATTCTCGTTGGGTGGTTTTAATTTTTTGGAAAAAGGGACCGATGACCGTCGCAGTCTGGTCCCTTTAATCCCCCAAACCAACCAACTTTCTTTTAGTCAGGTTGTGCAATAAATGTTGTTTCTCTCGAGTTTGATTCGGCCATTTGTACTACTTACACTGAAGAGCTGAAGAAACTGGTACACCTGCATAATATCGTGTAGGGCCCCTGCAAGCACGCAGAAGTGCCGCAACACAACGTGACATGGACTCAACTGTTATCAGAAGTAGTGCTGGAGGAAATTGACACCATGATTCCTGCAGGGCTGTCCACAAATCCATAAGAGTACGAGGGGGTGGAGATCTCTTCTGAACAGCACATTGCAATGCATCCCAGATACGCTCAATAATTTTCATGTCTGGGGAGTTTGGTGGCAAGCAGAAGTGTTTATACTCAGGAGAGTGTTGCTGGAGCCACACTGTAGCAATTCTGGATGTGTGGGGTGTTGCGTTGTCCTGCTGGAATTGCTCAAGTCCGTTGGAATGCACAATGGACATGAATGGATGCAGGTGATCAGACAGGATAGTTATGTACGTGTCACCTGTGAGTGTCGTATCTAGATGTATCAGGGGTCCCGTATCACTCCAGCTGAACACGCCCCACACCATTACAGAGCCCCCACCAGCTTGAACAGTCCCCTGCTGACATGCAGGGTCCACGGATTCGTGAGGCTATCTCCATATCCATACACGTCTATTTGCTCACTACAATTTGAAATGAGACTTGTCCAACCAGGCAACATGTTTTCAGTCATCAGTAGTTGGAGTTGATGAGCCCAGACGAGGCATAAAGCTTTGTGTCGTGCTATCATCAAGGGTACACGAGTGGGCCTTCGGCTCCGAAAGCCCATATTGGTGATGTTTCATTGAATGGTTCACATGCTGACACTTGTTGATGTCCCAGCATTGAAATCTGCAGCTCGTGTGCCAACTATAACATCACATTCAATCTCACTTAAATCTTGATAACCTGCCATTGTAGCAGCAGTAACTGATCTAACAACTGCACCAGACACTTGCTGTCTTATGTAGGCATTGCCAACTGCACCACTGTATTCTGTCTGTTTACTTATCTCTGTATTTGAATACATGTGCCTATACCAGTTTCTTTGTCACTTCAGTGTATCTGATCTACCTATATTATCTTCTGTAGCAGACATTTCAAATGCTTCAACCCTTCTTGGCTGCACTGTTTATCGTCAACATTTCACTTCTGTACAAGACTATACTTCAGGCAAATACTTTCAAAATGCTTCATAACACTTAAAATTTGTATTAGACTTTAAAATATTTTTTTTTCATGAAAGATTTTCTTGCTGTGGCCAGTCGGCATTTAATGTTCTATGGTTAACTGACATAATCATTCAGTGGAGGAGGCAATCTATAATTTTCTATTGTAGTCTTCTTTTGAAAACAAATTTATTTTCTAAGATTGCTACATTAACACAATTACTGGATCACTAGTTTCAGTAGTATGTGTTGCCATCCTCAGCTCTATAAAAATAAAATATGTTGATTTTACAGGCTTACTGTCAAAGAAATAAAAAAGTAGTAGGGAATGCACAACCACTTAATGACAAAAGTTCCGTAACCAAACAAATGGGCAGTGGAAGTTATATCATACACTGCTTGCACCATTCTCTCATACAAGGACTATTCAATATGCTGTAAAATAACATCTCTAATAAAATTCTGCTCATGTGGATGGGTACAATCCAAATTTAACATAAGTAATAAATAGCTCTAACAAGTAAAATTTTTAAATAAAAAGTACCATAAAAATGTTGAGGCATTACAGTGACATACAAGGTGTTCCATAAAGTGTGATTTGTCTGCAGCTTAATTTGTCGTCTGTAATAAGTACCAATCGATCTTTTCCTACATTGTTTGTAGTCCTACCTGGAATTTCCATTGTTTAAGATCAAAGTTGACTACCTAATCGCAATGCCAAAGTTTACTCAAATTGTGTATAAAATAAAAAGTATGCTGGAAACTGGCATGGATGATTGCCTAGGCCATCAGACAAGAACTGGACAATTTGCGACATAAAGTGTGAACAACTTTGCGTACATGTGGCATGAACAAGACATACACATGCTACATCTTGCTGCTTCATGGTCTAAAGTCAGGTTGGCTGCAGCAGAGTAATTGACAAGTGGATTCGGAATACAATGGAAACTAGTGCTTAGAGGTCCAACCCGATGGTGGTCTGCACTGCCTGATGTCAATTACAACAAATATAAAGGGGGCACATTTTTGTTTTAACATTGGAATGAACAAAAGAAATGTAACATCAACATAGTAATCGTAATATCAAAATTTGTGCAAATTGTGTATAAAAGAAACAGTAGCTGTAAATTATTATTGATGGCTGCCTAGACCACCAGGTAAAGAGTTTTTTATTGGTACATATTTTTCGTAAAAAATTTTTTGTACATGAGCGTATTAGGTTGGTGCATAAGTTCGTAGCATTTTTGTTTTTCATGTTGGTATTCCAGTTCCTGTGAGCTTATTTATCATTTTTCATTATTTATTTGTAATTCACTGTTGCTATTTGAGTTTACGTATTGTCATTTGGAGATAGTGAGTGGAGCAGTGGATGCTAGAAATTGGAATACGATGTGGAGAAATATAACATTTTTGACATCATCTTCTGTTTGAGTTCAGTAGAGGGCTGACAGCAGCAGAAGCATCCAGAAACATTTGCACTGTGTATAGGGATAATGGAATTGGACAGAGCATGGCAAGAAAATGGTTCTCTTGTTTCAAGGAGGATCGTTTCAGTATTAGTCACTCCCAATATTCACGAAGACCTTCGGGATTTGATGAAGTTTGTTAAAACACATTAATCCCCAATGGTCCAAGTCACTGTACTCGAGAACTGGCAAATGTAATTATCTTTTATCATTCCACCATTGCGACTTCTGCATGCAATGTGGAAAGTTCAAAAATCAAGTGTATGGGTACCGTATGCTCTAAGCCAAAATCACAAAAATCGGTGATTGGCCATATGTGCATCTCTGCATGTTAGTCATCAACTGGGTCATGAACACCACCACCATTCCTATCCTGTGTCATTACTTGTGATGAGAAATGGCATCTTTATGCTAACATAAGGAAAAGAAAGGAATAATTGAGCCCAAACAAAGCAGCAACTCCCCATACAAAGAACTGCATGCTTCCACAAAAGATAATGTTATGCATCTAGAGGAACAGCGACGGTGTGGTGTACTATGAATTGCTTACCTGAGGTGTAACCATCACCGCTGACATTTATTGTCAACAGCTGAGACATCTTGCAGGTCCTGTCTGAGAAAAATGACCAGTAAGACTGTGTGAAGTGATGCTACTCCATGATAATGCCTTCGGGGTCGACCGAAGCGTCCGATCTGACCCATCGGCTTTGACCCGTGACATAAGGCTGTTGTGGTGTGTGACGTCACGATGGCACGGAATTTAGTTTGTGAGAGTGGTGTGTTTGTAGGTGTCATTTTGATGTGATCGGTGGTGCTCTCTGATGGTGTGTTAGGTGATGTTTTTGGTTTAGTTTGCGAGTGTGGCGTCGTGTGCGAATTTTGGTAAATTGCATTTTTTATGTCTGTGGTAGGTATGGATATGACTGACAGGGTCAACAGTTTTCGGTTGTCGCCTATGATGGGGGCAGTATGTTGTCTCTAATAAAATTTCTTCAACTGTTTGGATTTTTGGATGAAGTCGTGAAGTGTTCAGTATATCGTGAAGAAATGAGGCTTACTTAAAGTTCCGGCGTCTCGGACCAGGGATGGCTGTATGTGGAGATGTCGTAAGGATAACAGGTCAAGGGAAGTGTTTGATCCCAATGTGTGGCTGGTATCGGGAGATGTTTTTGAGCTATATAGGTCAAGGGAAGTGTTAGATCCTAATTTATGGGATCGGGAGTTGCTGTTGAACTATATAGGTCAAGGGAAGTGTTCGATCCCAATTTATGAGATCGGGAGCTGCTGTTGAGCTATATAGGTCAAGGGAAGTGTCCGATTCCAGATGATTATTGTGGTTAGTGGTATTTGTGATGTCGGTTTTTTCGTCGTTTTGTGTGGTTTTGTGTGGGGGTGGGTGTCTAAATTTGTTTATATTTAGTGTGTCCTCAGTCAAAAACCCTCTATTTCCCGCGCTTGTCCCGTTAGTGTCATTAGGCTTTTTGTGGTGTGTGTGTGTGTGTGTGTGTGTGTGTGTGTGTGTGTGTGTGTGTGTGTGTGTGTGTGTCAGACGGGTGGGATCGGACGCTTCTGTATTTCCGCCTTTGTCCATTTTGCTAGGCTGACAAAAGGCGCTATACAGGAGTTGGGTTGGGAAGTTGTTCCACAGCCACCTTTTTGCCTGATCTTGTGCCCTCAGATTTTCATTTTTTGCACTCTCTTGCCTTCAAGGAACTTCCTTTCCAGATGAAAATGTGCTCCGATCATGATCGACAAGTTCTTCTCCTCAAAACTATGATTTCTACAGTTGTGGAATTGAAAAGTTACCCCAGCACTGACAGACTGTTTTAAATAGCAAAGGGGAATATATTACTGATGACTAAAATCTGATATGTGTGTCTGTTGTGTTTATTAATCTTGTGGGAAAATGCTATTAGCTTACACACCAACCTAATGTTTTATACCACAGTCTTACATTGTGTGGAAGCTTGTTGTACTATTTCCTTCTACGTATTGTTGATTGTCATCCTTTGCTTGCCCTGAAACTGATCAATAAGGTCAAATCCTATTTCATAATTCTGTAAATATCAATTGTGTAGCTTTCCCCTTAGAACAATTCTATTACATATATTGTACAGTATGAAAGTGTCAATGCACATAATGTATTATGTTGTCCTTATCACGCAAATTGTCCAGTTTTTATCTGATGGCATAGGCAACCATCCATGACAGTTTGCAGCACACTGATTATTTTATATGCAATTTGAGTAAACTTTGCCATTGTTATTAGGTACTTGTTGTAGTCAGCTTTGGTCTTAAACAATGGAAATTCCAAGTAGAAATATCAACAATGTTGGAAAAGATCGATTGCTACTTACCTTAAAGGTGACTCATTAAGTTGCAGACAGACACAGTTAAAAGACATTTATACAAAGCTTTCAGCAACAGTCTTCATCAGAAAAAGAAAAACACACACCATTCATAAAAACAAGCAAGCACACCTCATGCACACATGACTACCAACTCCAGCAGCTCGGGCTGCAATTCCATTCTGTTCTTTGATTGTGCCTGTTTGAAATTTAACATGTCATCTTTAAGAAAGTGTAAGTAGAAATCTATCATTGTTGATGTTCCTACTTTGATGTTACATTTCTTCTGTTAATTCTAATGTTAAAACAAAACTGTGACCCCTTTACATTTGTTGCAATTGACATCAGGCAGTGCAGACCACCATCTGGTTGGACATCTCAGCACTAGTTTCTTTTACACTCCAAATCCACTTGTCAATTACTCTGTCACAGCCAAGCTGGCTTTATACCATGAAGTGGCAAGATGTGTCTGTCTTGTTCAACCCATATGTACTCAAAGTTGTACACACTTTATGATAGAACACCCGGCATGTCACAGTAATGTCTCAACTTGTTTATGGTATGTTTTTATTTACTAGTTAAAGCTACTTATTACTATATGTTGCCTTTGGATTGTATCCATCCACATGAGAAGAATTTTGTGAGAGTTGTTATTTTACAGCATATTGTATAGTCCTCGTGTGGGAGAGTGGTGCAAGCAGTGTATGATATAACTTCCATTGCCTGTTTTTTGGGTATGTAATTTTTGTCATTGAGCTGTTGTGTATGCCCTACTACATTTTTTTATTTATTTGACTGTAAGCCTGCAACATCAACATATTTTCTTTTATAGATCTGGGGATGGCAGGCAATATATTGCTAGAACCAGTAAGCCAGTAATTGTGTTAATGTAGCAGTCTTAGCAAGTAAATTGGTTTTCAAGAGAAGACTACAATACAAATTTAATATTCTCTCTACTTTGACCATTAGTAGTTGTTTTGCTGCCAAATAGCAAAATTCCACCACTGATTTCCTAATTAGATTGTCTCAGAATTATTTAATTTAATTTGCCTGCATGCCCTTATCCTTATTCTACTTTTGTTAGTATTCATTGTATAACCATGTCTTCTTTGTCTGTTGCCTGTTCCCTTTCTGTGATATTGCCTTACCCTCCTGTGTTTCTCCCATCTTTCAGCATTCCCTTGTTTGCTAAAAACTGCCTTGCCATTTCAGCCCTTGATATTCATACAACCTCTTTTCTCTATAGCTTTAATTAATTTTCCTTTTGGTAACATATATTTTTCTGATAGTCAAGCTTGTTTCTAAAGTTTTGCACTTCTCCTGTAGCCATTGCTACTTTGCTTTTTGCGCTTCCTGTCGATCTCATTTTTAAACATATGTATTCCATGATGATGTAAATTACATTCAATATATCGTGTATTACCCAAGTATTTCTATTGGGCTTGGTCTTTTTTCCTACTTGATCCTCAGCTTCCTTCACTATTTCATCTCTCAAAGCTACCCACTCATCTCTTATTGTATTCTTTCCCCCTGTTTCATTCAGTTGTTGCTAGGGCGACCAACATCTGACCATGATTTTAAGGGAGGTTAAGGAAGTGCAGGTGGTGACTATTTGAAGGCGTGGCAGATGGATGGTGTGTCAGGAGGCACTCTTCCAGTTCACCACTCGCTAATTCTTCAGGGAAGAGGAGCCAGTTGTAACCTGTGTACGCCGGTGGGTGCAGTAAGAGAAGAGTGTCTTTTAACCATTTATTATTTCTGCAAATACATCTCTCCTTTAGCGATTCTAAGGCAGTCCTCTGCCGCTGCTCGTCCAGGTGTGCCGCGAGCGCCTGGCAGCTACACTGGAAGTGGATTTTGCGTCTCCACCCTCCGCACTCGAAGAAGGTGGTGCATGCTTATGTGGCTTACACATGCCAGCCTAGGAGGTCCTCGGTCCCCTTCCATTTCTGTGGTTCATCTCTACTCTCAGAACCGCAATGACAGTTGTCGTGTGGTCGAGAAGTGCGCCAACCCTGGCCTGCCATGCAGGTAGGACCCATGGCTCCACTGAAGTGTCAAGAACACTGGTGTCCTGGTCCAAGTTGACATGGAAGACCCCCAGGCCTTCCCATCTGCATTGGAGCTGTCAGCAGCACCGAACTCCTGACTGGTGATTACGGAGAGGAAGACATCTCTTCGGCGGCTGTTGGCGGTGTTGAGTAGAGAAGGAAATCTACAACAGACTTATACCCCATTTTAATACCGTGTCTGTGAATCGAGTACAAGCATTTTTCTATGACATCGATCCTTCTGACCAACTCCCTTCTGAACTCAAATGCTGGAATATTTATAGTGTGAAATATTGGCTGGTGTTGACCCAACATCACTTGTAATGACCGCATAGGCTTTCCTAGTATGAATGTATCAGCAGTTCATACTGCACCCTATTTGCTTAACGCATTTGTTATACCAGCATACTGGTTTGTAACAATATTCAGTGTGCCTTCTTGTGTTAGCGACGCGGCTTCTTACTTCACGTAACCAGGTGATGTGATACTTCTCAGTCGTATTGCTTTACTAAGCTCCTGCTGATGCTAGCTACTCAGTTTGCACAAAGCACTGATGTCCTGCTTTCTGTATGACCTGCTAATGTGATGGAACACTATCCTTTCTTGTCGCACTTGTTGATACTCCAGCAAAGTTTTGCAATTATGAAATTCTGTGGCCAGCTCCCTCGTACAGGGTTGGTATGTTAACAGAAGATTTAGTCACAATTAATTTCAAATGCACAATTACATTGCATTTTCTGGGAATAGGGGACAGTGGAGGTATAAATATAAAAAGTCTGGCATACTTTGGTTTACATCTCCTTCACTTCAAGATCACATGACGATAATTTATTCACTTTAAAAGTAAATGAATACACAGGTGATCACTGAACAGTATATTAGGTACAATTACGCAAAGAAAACTATACAAATCAGAAAATTTTTTGTTGACTATCCTCAATTTTTAATTGCTGCCAACTTAAGCGCTCTATTAGGACTGTCTCTTTTGAAGCATTGTAAAATGTTGTTGTGTTGTGAGAGTCAGTTAATGTAACGACTGTGTTTAAACATGAATGCCTGTATAATCCATTTTCGCGAGTCTTTGTTACTTCCATGTGTTATTTATTACCATAGCTGCTGATCAGTACGAGGTGAGTGCTTCCATGGGTTGCCAGTACTATCTGAGAAACAAGTAAACATTCCCCCCTCTCATGACCCCTCTGACACACATGCTATGTAACCGTTTCTCCACTCCATGCATTCCCTTGAGCCAAATCGTCATCTTTCCGTTTAGGCATGAACTGAAGAAAAAGCCACATGTCAACAACAGTATTGATTGTTATACAAAAGCTTTTCGAGATCTGTCAGTCGGCAATTTGAGCGATCTATAGTACTTTGCAGGATTAATATTTATAACACCGAACACAAATGAAATCCTCAATAACTGTTGGTTCTTTCTGTTTACCCAGGTCCCACCTCCTTTTTTCTGCAGTTCCTCCAGTTTTAATCTGCAGTCCACAACTAATAATCAGTGTTCACATATACCCTGAAAAAGTTTTTCAGTCTTAGACTGTCTGTTTTAATATTCTATATGAAACATTTCGGTGCTTCCAGATGACTTCCATATATGCAGTCTTGTTTCATGATTCTCAAACCAAGTATTAATGATTAAATAATACAGATTTTTATAATAACAGTTGGTAATGAACAAAAGTAAAAATAACATATTAACATTGTATCTGGTTACAGTCTGTCATGGACTGTCCATGAGAACACTTGCAGTGTTACAACTGCAGGGTGTATACGACCCAGGACAACCAGTATATCTGGGAAAAACCCGGGAATTTTTTCATCTGGAAGAAAATCGGGAAGAAGCCGGGATTGTTTAGAATTCTGGGAATTTTACAATGTTTTAGTTTTCAGTTAAATTTTTGTGATTTTGACTGGTAAGAACCAATACTCTAACAAAGGATGTTACTGTATCCCGCTACTGCAGAATAATATTAATTTAAACTATTAACTTTCATTATTTGTGTGTTCGCGCTACTTAAGAGTGATCTTGCTATTGGATGACTACATCACGTGTCTTATGCTGTCATCAGCTGGTGAGCTCATGTGACATGAGCTATGACTGGCTTACAAAAGCACATAGCAATCTAGATTTCAATGCTTCGGAAAGTGACATGCGGTATTAGGTGGAATTCAAATTTATACCTTCGTAATACAAAAATATGCAGCGTACTTGTTGCTGCCTTTCAAAGGTCTTTCAAAACATATTTTTTCCCCACTGAGTTTAGTTTTCTAAAGTGCCAGGAAATTCTATATCGGTATATATAACCATAAACATTCAAAGGATTGATGAGTTTTACAGTGCCAAGGAAGAGTATACTGTCACTTAACACAGAAATTGTATTTTCACGTGGGAGAAAGTGTATTTTTAACTGGTAAATCTGGGAATTTTTTTTCCTTGTCCACATATACACCCCGAACTGTCAAATTCCATTAATGTTAAGTATCAGAGAACACCCCTCATTGATCTGAATGATGACTCCCATCAATAAATATTAGACAGTTTTGGCAGAAAGTCCTTCAAGTGAGCAAACTTAGTGATGTCAATATGCAAAGGGGAAAGTGGTGCACCCAAAGCCTCAGCATGATGGACACTGTACTGCATCAACATGTCTCTAGGTAACACTAGATATGTCAGTGGATCAAAACAAAGACGTGGTAGCTAAGCCACGAGAATGAAAATCGTTCCAACCACAGTTGTAAGTTTCCAGAAATTGGGGAAGCAGTAAGAGAAAATAGAAGCTATGTGACAAGACACCCTGTGAACACGAAGCAAATAGCCATTGGTGTAAATAAGAGCCCATCATAAGTATGCACAGTAGCATGTTAGCTTCTGCAGCACTGGAGCAGTCTGAGTCAGAACATGTAACTGGATGTCTCATAGTTCACCAGTGAACCCTTGACATTACAATATTGAGTGCCATTTACCCAGTAAGGAATATGTGAGGTCAAACTGTATTTCATTTTGGAGAGCAACTGAGTAGGACAACTGCAGAGCAACAGAAATATTATGTGTCTTTGTCTGTGTGTAAGATAATAGAAGAACAATTGTAGTGATGTAAATGTTTCTAGAAAGTGAAGATGAACCATGGCAAAGGATTCAGCTCTGACAAAGCTGATTAATGAGACCTTGAGCGGGTGTAGCAGTATATTAAGAGCACTACTGACAAATAACATTGTCTTGTACCATTCCATTGTTGTTTTACTATTGCAAGCCCATATGTATTTGTTCATCATTGCTTGAGTTAACACTGTGAAAGTTGTGTTGTTATATGTCCAAGATACCAGCAATAATATAAAATAAACAGCGTGCTAGGTGAGAAAAAATTTACTATCTGTGCAAGATTATGACCTAGATTATGAGCTAGCAGTACAATCCCACTATTAGGCAGTTGTCTACGAGATAGTTAGCAAATGAATAAGCAGTTGGCTGGGATCTGATGCAACTCAACTGCACTGTTTAATGCTTCAAGTGGGTCATTACTGTCGCAACAAAATGGTAAAATGAAAATCTATTTTATTATTATTTAACTAAACAGTGATTTAGCTCATATAATGTAAGTTTATTTTATCTTGTTGAATTATACTAAGTTTAAACTATGGTATTCCTCATACATACCTTGGTAACATAAAGACACTTATTCTTGTACAAAGTATGCCACACGCCCACTCATGTTACAAAAAACAGCACAACTGCAAGGTTAAGGGAACAGAGTGAACTATATGTAATCTCTATGAGTAAGCAGAATGGGCTGAGGGACAGTGCTCTCCTCTAGTAGCTAGGAATCCATATTGTTAGTGTGATCAGAAGAGTATGCTACGATGCAAGTTGTGTCTCTTGAATGAGTTAGGCCAGTGACCTATAAGAGTAAAAGCACAGTAAGACGCACACCTCTTCCATTGAGGTATAGGCTTGTACAGGAAATAAATTGTTTAACTGTTTAAACTATACCTATTTGACAACCAGGATACTTCCTAGTTTGGTAGCGATTATCTCGCTTTCCCTCATCTGTCCTAAGTAACTGAAAAGAGCGTCTACTCCCTCTCACTTCTTACGATGTTAGAAAGGAGCCACCCCACGTTTCATCATCGCTCAAGTACTGTCCACAACTAATGGGGCTGTGATAACAGGACTGCTCAAAAGGCACATTAAGACTGCCCACAGGACTTTGTCATGGAATTGGAGGGACTGAAGGAAATACCTAAAGTCAACTTATTAGAAGGTGTTCCCAGATGGATACAGGGTGTGATAATGGCCAGTGGGAGACATACACTGTACTGAGACAATAAATGCTACACACAATTAATTTTCTGTCAAGTCCTGTCATCACTGGCATGTAGTATACAGGGTGTTACAAAAAGGTGTGGCCAAACTTTCAGGAAACATTCCTCACACACAAATAAAGAAAAGATGTTATGTGGACATGTGTCTGGAAACGATTAATTTCCATGTTAGAGCTCATTTTAGTTTCGTCTGTATGTACTGTACTTCCTCGATTCACCGCCAGTTGGCCCAATTGAAGGAAGGTAATGTTGACTTAGGTGCTTGTGTTGACATGCAACTCATTGCTCTACAGTACTAACATCAAGCACATCAGTACTTAGCATCAACAGGTTAGTGTTCATCACGAACGTGGTTTTGCAGTCAGTGCAATGTTTACAAATGCGGAGTTGGCAGATGCCCATTTGATGTATGGATTAGCACAGGGCAATAGCCGTGGTGCGGTATGTTTGTATTGAGACAGATTTCCAGAACGAAGGTGTCCCGACAGGAAGACGTTCAAAGCAATTGATCGGCGTCTTAGGGAGCACGGAACATTCCAGCCTATGAATCGCTACTGGGGAAGACCTAGAATGACGAGGACACCTGCAATGGACAAGGCAATTCTTCGTCCAGTTGACGATAACCCTAATGTCAGCGTCAGAGAAGTTGCTGCTGTACAAGATAACGTTGACCACGTCACTGTACGAAGAGTGCTACGGGAGAACCAGTTGTTTCCGTACCATGTACAGTGTGTGCAGGCACTATTAGCAGCTGATTGGCCTCCACGGGTACACTTCTGCGAATGGTTCCTCCAACAATGTGTCAATCCTCATTTCAGGGCAAATGTTCTCTTTACGGATGAGGCTTCATTCCAATGTGATCAAATTGTAAATTTTCACAATCAACATGTGTTGGCTGATGAGAATCCGCACACAATTGTGCAATCATGTCATCAACACAGATTTTCTGTGAACGTTTGGGCAGGCATTGTTGGTGATGTCTTGATTGGGCCCCATGTTCTTCCACCTACGCTCAATGGAGCACGTTATCATGATTTCATACGGGATAGTCTATCTGTGCTGCTAGAACATGTGGATCATGCACGATGGAGCTCCTGCACATTTCAGTCGAAGTGTTCGTACGCTTCTCAACAACAGATTCAGTGACCGATGGATTGGTAGAGGCGGACCAATTCCATGGCCTCTACGCTCTCCTGACCTCAACCCTCCGGACTTTCATTTATGGGGGCATTTGAAAGCTCTTGTCTATGCAACCCCGGTACCAAATGTAGAGACTCTTCGTTCTCGTATTGTGGACGGCTGTGATACAATACGCCATTCTCCAGGGCTGCATCAGGGATTCCATGCGACGGAGGGTGGATGTGTATCCTCGCTAACGGAGGACATTTTGAACATTTCCTGTAACAAGTGTTTGAAGTCAAACTGGTACGTTCTGTTGCTGTGTGTTTCCATTCCATGAATAATGTGATTTGAAGAGAAGTAATAAAATGAGCTCTAACATGGAAAGTAAGCATTTCCAGACGCATGTCCACATAACATATTTTCTTTCTTTATGTGTGAGGAATGTATCCTGGAAGTTTGGCCGTACCTTTTTGTAACACCCTGTATACTTCATTGGTTGAAAAATACATTACTGCCTTAACTCTCCTTTGATTTATTAGTTTATTTTCTGAAGTAATGGTGAAAATATCAATGAAGTATTTATTTTCTAAGTTAAGCTGTAAGAACTTAATGTGAGGTCTGTATGCAACGTGAGAGAATTGTTTACTGTTTGAGAACTTTGTATTCTTAAACCCATTCTTCAGAAGTGCTAAATGACACTCCTACATGTGGGACGGGGTGGGGACGGTGGGTGGGGACTGGAGCCATGTCTCATGGCCCTGTCTGAAAGTATTTAACATCCCGGTCTTAAGAATTTGTTATAAAGTGTCACATTATATAAATGTGAGTGGTTCGAGGACGGAGCTCATGGTATGTTTAAATGTGTCATTGCTACATGTAAAGGTAGAGGAAAGTAGAAAGTATATGTTCAGGATATATTAGATATACAAACTTTTTCTTTACCTCACAGTTCTCTTGTTCTGAGTTAGCAGAAACTAGAGTGATTGAGACTAATTGCGTGGCACTTTAAAGCATCTGACATTGATTGTAGTTAAATATCATTGTAGCACAATATCACTCATTGTTACTGGTGACTATAGTTAAGTATTTTGAATGAATATGGATAATTAATCAGTTTGTAGCTCTATCATTGGCACACCCCAAAATCTTTTTTTCAGGGTAGTAATTTTAGTTCTGTTTCATTTAACATTTCAGTTTTTATCTTAGTAGATGCTAGATGTGAAGCACAGAACACAATTCCATTTCATGTTGTTCATAATTCTTTGTGGGTGAGATGGAGTTTTCATTGCCTTCTTCCACCTTGTCACATTGTGGTGGACTGGTATCTTTATTATGTTTGAGTGCTTTACATTCACAAAGTGATTATAAATTGAATAACAATAGGAGTGTGAGAATGAAATAGCATTGTGTTTCTCTTAAACTACTGTTCCTCTGAGCTGAAAGTTTCTACATTTTTTGTGGAGTTGAACATTTGCCCCTCTGGAATATGCAAGAATCACAGGGGCACTCAAATTACATAGCTTCTTCTTGACTTTTCAGAGACTGGCCCAACAAGTGGAATTCACAAAGAAAACAAGAAATTGAGGAAAAGGCTACAAGATCTTGAGAATGAGAACAATTTGCTTAAACTGAAATTTGAAATTCTTCTTGACATGGTAAGCTTGTGGAAATAATGAACATTCTCATTCATACCCATAAAATGAAAAGCATTTTGAACATTGAGCACTTGCCTAAAATTTTGCTATATATTTTCAAAGCTCCTGTGACTGTGCCAAATAACCAGTTCTGAAAGTTGTATCACAACTCCGTAAGTATTGTACCTGACCTCATGAAACAATTGAGATTATATTTCACTGATGCATATTGTTTTCTATAATCGTTAGCAGTGTAGAATAGATACACTAACGAGCCAAAGCATTGTGACCATCATCTTAAAAATGAGTTGGTGCGCTTTTGGAACACAGTACAGCAGTGAGTCTGGATGATTTGGATTCGGCAAGTTCGCAGTAAGTTTCTGGAGGTATATGACACCCAATTTTCCCGTACAGGTCATGCAATTCCCATAAATTAAGGACTAGTAGTTTGTGAAAATTGAGCTGGCATTTGATTGGTGTCCCCGATGTGTTCCATTATGTTCCAATCAGGGAAAATTTGGTGGCCATGAACTCAATATGAGTTTACTGTCATGCTCTTTATAACACTGTAACAAGATTCTGGCTTCGTGACATGGACAGTTTCACTGGCAGAAGACACCAACATTGTTGGGGAAGACTCCAAGCACAAAGAGAGAGATCATATGGTTCATGACAGTGTTCACCTAGTCCGCGGCTATCATCATTACTACTACAGTTTCTAGGGAAGCCCGTGTAAATGTCCCCCATACCTTAATACTGCTTCCACCGGCCAGTGCGTTGCATGTTCAAGGAGCTGTTTGCTTGCATGTCAGCGTACTCAGATACGACCATTGACCTTCTGTAACAACATGATTCATTCAACCCAGTCACACAATTCCATTGATCCACAGCCCAATCTAAATTTCCATGCCAAGTGAAAATGTAATTGATGTTGTTGGGTCAGCACAGCTACATGTGCGGATCAAATGCTGCGGAGTTTTACATTCAATGATGTGCTCCAAAACATTGTACCTGCACTAGCATTGTACTCTTTCAGCAGACCAGCCACAGGTAGTCACCTATACTGCTTCGCGAAGAGGACAACCTTCCAACTACAATGTTTTGTGATGCAGTGCTGGCATCAAACACCTTTTCGCCTACTCATTGTTTCACTGTCCTTCGATCACATTACATGGATGCTCATGACATCAGCTTGTGAACAGTTGACCAGCTTCACTATTTTGAAATCTGGTCATGCACACATTTTCACTTGTTGCGACAATTCCATGTAAAGTACCAGTGCAGCTGGTATCAGTTTCTTTCCTTTCCTTTCCTTTCCATTCCATTCCTTTCCCTTCCCCCTCCTCCCTCCACCTTCAGCTTACATCCTATAATACTTGTCTTACTGTGTTAAATGTTTATGTTAAATACTTAGTGCAAGATTATAACTCCTAATTAGTAATCACGGCATTTTATTCTTTTAAATTTCATCTATAACTATATAAAATACTGAAATTCAAATTTCTGTTGCTGCTGGATGCTTTTAGATAGGCAACCTGCCTGTTGGACTGTGTACCGTGCACAGGATTAGCTGTTAAGTAATTTAATTTTGTAGGCAAGTTCTGGTAGAACGTAAATACTTCAGGAGTGAAGAACAACTCTCACCGCAAAGCAGAAACATTTAGTTGTTGACACACACACACACACACACACACACACACACACACACACCTTTACTCTCACATGGCACTGTCTGGATGCACAATGCCAGTGCTGCATTTTTTCAGCTGGACTAGGTTGCAGTGGGAGTTGTGTTCGGTGAGATAAGTAGAGGAGAGAGAGGCACAAGGCAGGGAGAGGGGTTGGGGGTGGGTAGCTAGCAGCTTGGAGGGAGGCAGTCGGTTTGGTGGCTAGGAATGTGGCAGGGAGAGTTAGCAGGTGCACAGACTAGGCATGTGATGCACAGTTCTCAGTGTCAGAGCCGTTGGGGAACAAAGTTCACTGATGTGGGGGAAGCAAATTGGGAGGGGGTGGCAGGGCAAAGCACGGAGAAACTGTTGGGTGGAGAGCGTTAGAGACATTGGGTTACCGGAGATCGAGGCCAGGGTGGCTATGGGAGTGAAGGATATGTTGCAATGATAACTCTCATCTGCAGAGTTCAGAGAAGTTGGTGATAGAGTGAAGGATCCAGATGGCCTGGGTTGTGAAGCAACCATTGAAATTGTGCACATTATCCTCAGTGTTTTATGTTAAAACTTCAAACTTTGTTCTAAACATGTAAGATAAAAATACACTCTTAAAAAAACACCATGAAGGAATTATCCCAGTGGGACGGAAACTGGCGGATGTGATGTACCTGTATAAACAGGCAAATGATTACAATTTGTATGATTTATTCAAGAGAAAGACTTCACAAACTGAGCAAGTCAGTGATCTGTTGGTCCACATCTGGCCCATTATGCAAGCAGTTATTCATCTTGGCATTGATTGATAGTGTTCTTGGATGTCCTCCGAAGGATATCATGCCAAATTCTGTCCAATTGGCACAGTAGATCATCAAAATCCTAAGCTGGTTGGAGGGCCCTGCGCATAATGCTCCAATGTGTTTCCATTGGGGAGCGACCCAGCAACCATGCTGGCCATGATGACAAGCAATAGAAACTCACACTGTGTGCAGGTGGGCATTATATTGCTGAAATGAAAGCCCATGGTGAATAGTCATGGAGGTTAACAAAACATGGCGTAGAATATTGTCGATGTACCACTGTGCAGTAAGGGTGCTGTGGTGACAACCAAAGAGGTCCTGCTAGGAGAAGAAATGGCATCCCATATCTCAACCTAAGTTCATGGATCATATGGCAGGTGATAGATGGGTTATTATCCCACTGCTGTTGGGACATCTCCAGAGACATCTTCAGTGGTCATAGTAAGGGTTCAGATCGAAGTGGGACTCATCAGTGCACACAATTTTGCTCCAGTGTATGAGAGTCCAGGCTGAAGACAAACCTGGAGATGTCCCGGACAGTGGTGGGATACCAAAATAAAATTCATCCACCATGTGGCCCGACAATCAAGAGTGATGGTCTAGGGTGCCATTTCATTTCACAGGACCTCTTTGATTGTCATCCACAGCATCCTTACATACCAGTGACACATTAACGATATACTACAGCCTGCTTCCCCCCCCCCCCCCCCCCCCCACCCCCACCCCCCACCCCAACCCAACCCCCGCCCTTCATGGCAAGTCATCCTGGACTTACATTCTAGCAAGATAATGTCCACCCACACATGGTGAGCATTTCTACTGATTGTCTTTGTGTTTGCAGAACACCACCATGGCAACAAGGTCATGTGAAGTCTCCCCAATTGAAAAATTTGGAGCGTTATGGGCAGGGCCCACCCTGAACCAGGTCGAGATTTTGACGATCAACATGCCAGTTGGACAGAATTTGACATGATGTTCAGTAGAAGGACATCAAACAACTATATCAATCAATGCCAAGCCAAATAACTGTTTGCATAAGGGCCAGATGTGGACTAATCCATTATTCACTTGTTCAATTTGTGAAGCTCTTTCTCTTGAACAAATAATCCAATTTTTTCAAAATTGTAATAATTTGCTTGTCTTTATATGTACATCACATGTGCTAATTTGTCCTCGGCCAACCTCAAAGTTTTTATTTCTTCTCCATGGATTTTAATACCTACTCCAAATTTTTCTTTTGTTTCCTTCACTGCTTGCTCGATATACAGGTTGAATAACATCGGGGACAGGCTACAACCCTGTCTCAGTCCCTTCCCAACCACTGCTTCCCTTTCATGTCCCTCGACTCTTATAACTGCCATCTGGTTTCTGTACAAATTGTAACTAGCCTTTCGCTCCCTGTATTTTACCCCTGCCACCTTTAGAATTTGAAAGAGAGTATTCCAGTCAACATTGTCAAAAGCTTTCTCTAAGTCTACAAATGCTAGAAACGTAGGTTTGCCTTTCCTTAATCTTTCTTCTAAGATAAGTCGTAAGGTCAGTATTGCCTCACGTGTTCCAGTATTTCTATGGAATCCAAACTGATCTTCCCCGAGGTCGGCTTCTACTAGTTTTACCATTCGTCTGTAAAGAATTCGTGTTAGTATTTTGCAGCTGTGGCTTATTAAACTGATAGTTCGGTAATTTTCACACCTGCTTTCTTTGGGATTGGAATTATTATATTCTTCTTGAAGTCTGAGGGTATTTCGCCTGTTTCATACATCTTGCTCACCAGATGGTAGAGTTTTGTCAGGACTGGCTCTCCCAAGGCCGTCAGTAGTTCCAATGGAATGTTGTCTACTCCGGGGGCCTTGTTTCGACTCAGGTCTTTCAGTGCTCTGTCAAACTCTTCACGCAGTATCGTATCTCCCATTTCATCTTCATCTACGTCCTCTTCCATTTCCATAATATTGTCCTCAAGTACATCGCCCTTGTATAGACCCTCTATATACTCCTTCCACCTTTCTGCTTTCCCTTCTTTGCTTAGAACTGGGTTTCCATCTGAGCTCTTGATGTTCATACAAGTGGTTCTCTTATCTCCAAAGGTCTCTTTAATTTTCGTGTAGGCAGTATCTATCTTACCCCTAGTGAGATAAGCCTCTACATCCTTACATTTGTCCTCTAGCCATCCCTGCTTAGCCATTTTGCACTTCCTGTCGATCCCATTTTTGAGACGTTTGTATTCCTTTTTGCCTGCTCCATTTACTGCATTTTCATATTTTCTCCTTTCATCAATTAAATTCAATATTTCTTCTGTTACCCAAGGATTTCTACTAGCCCTTGTCTTTTTACCTACTTGATCCTGTGCTGCCTTCACTACTTCATCCCTCAGAGCTACCCATTCTTCTTCTACTGTATTTCTTTCCCCCATTCCTGTCAATTGTTCCCTCATGCTCTCCCTGAAACTCTGTACAACCTCTGGTTCTTTCAGTTTATCCAGGTCCCATCTCCTTAAATTCCCACCTTTTTGCAGTTTCTTCAGTTTTAATCAACAGCTCATAACCAATAGATTGTGGTCAGAGCCCACATCTGCCCCTGGAAATGTCTTACAATGTAAAACCTGGTTCCTAAATCTCTGTCTTACCATTATATAATCTATCTGATACCTTTTAGTATCTCCAGGGTTCTTTCATGTATACAACCTTCTATCATGATTCTTAAACCAAGTGTTAGCTATGATTAAGTTGTGCTCTGTGCAAAATTCTACCAGGCGGCTTCCTCTTTCATTTCTTAGCCCCAATCCATATTCACCTACTACATTTCCTTCTCTCCCTTTTCCTACACTCGAATTCCAGTCACCCATGACTATTAAATTTTCGTCTCCCTTCACTATCTGAATAATTTCTTTTATTTCATCATACATTTCTTCAATTTCTTCGTCATCTGCAAAGCTAGTTGGCATATAAACTTGTACTACTGTAGTAGCTGTGGGCTTCGTATCTATCTTGGCCACAATAATGCGTTCACTATGCTGTTTGTAGTAGCTTACCCGCATTCCTATTTTCCTATTCATTATTAAACCTACTCCGGCATTACCCCTATTTGACTTTGTGTTTATAACCCTGTAGTCACCTGACCAGAAGTCTTGTTCCTCCTGCCACCGAACTTCACTAATTCCCACTATATCTAACTTTAACCTATCCATTTCCCTTTTTAAATTTTATAACCTACTTGCTCGATTAAGGGATCTGACATTCCACGCTCCGATCCGTAGAACGCCGGTTTTCTTTCTCCTGATAACGACATCCTCTTGAGTAGTCCCCGCCCGGAGATCCGAATGGGGGACTATTTTACCTCCGGAATATTTTACCCAAGAGGACGCCATCATCATTTAATCATACAGTAAAGCTGCATGCCCTCGGGAAAAATTACGGCCATAGTTTCCTCTTGCTTTCAGCCGTTCGCAGTACCAGCACAGCAAGGCCGTTTTGGTTATTGTTACATCTACATCTATACTCCGCGAGCCACCCTACGGTGCGTGGCGGAGGGTACTTATTGTACCACTATCTGATCCCCCCTTCCCTGTTCCATTCACGAATTGTGCGTGGGAAGAACGACTGCTTGTAAGTCTCCGTATTTGCTCTAATTTCTCGGATCTTTTCGTTGTGATCATTACGCGAGATATATGTGGGCGGTAGTAATATGTTGCCCATCTCTTCCCGGAATGTGCTCTCTCGTAATTTCGATAATAAACCTCTCCGTATTGCGTAACGCCTTTCTTGAAGTGTCCGCCACTGGAGCTTGTTCAGCATCTCCGTAACGCTCTCGCGCTGACTAAATGTCCCCATGACGAATCGCGCTGCTTTTCGCTGGATCATGTCTATCTCTTCTATTAATCCAACCTGGTAAGGGTCCCATACTGATGAGCAATACTCAAGAATCGGACGAACAAGCGTTTTGTAAGCTACTTCTTTCGTCGATGAGTCACATTTTCTTAGAATTCTTCCTATGAATCTCAACCTGGCGCCTGCTTTTCCCACTATTTGTTTTATGTGATCATTCCACTTCAGATCGCTCCGATAGTAACTCCTAAGTATTTTACGGTCGTTACCGCTTCCAATGATTTACCACCTATGGCATAATCGTACTGGAATGGATTTCTGCCCCTATGTATGCGCATTATATTACATTTATCTACGTTTAGGGAAAGCTGCCAGCTGTCGCACCATGCATTAATCCTCTGCAGGTCCTCCTGGAGTACGTACGAGTCTTCTGATGTTGCTACTTTCTTGTAGACAACCGTGTCATCTGCAAATAGCCTCACGGAGCTACCGATGTTGTCAACTAAGTCATTTATGTATATTGTAAACAATAAAGGTCCTATCACGCTTCGCTGCGGTACTCCCGAAATTACCTCTACATCTGCAGATTTTGAACTGTTAAGAATGACATGTTGTGTTCTTTCTTCTAGGAAATCCTGAATCCAATCACAAACCTGGTCCGATATTCCGTAAGCTCGTATTTTTTTCACTAAACGTAAGTGCGGAACCGTATCAAATGCCTTCCTGAAGTCCAGGAATACGGCATCAATCTGCTCGCCAGTGTCTACGGCACTGTGAATTTCTTGGGCAAATAGGGCGAGCTGAGTTTCACATGATCTCTGTTTGCGGAATCCATGTTGGTTATGATGAAGGAGATTTGTATTATCTAAGAACGTCGTAATACGAGAACACAAAACATGTTCCATTATTCTACAACAGATTGACGTAAGCGAAATAGGCCTATAATTATTCGCATCTGATTTATGACCCTTCTTGAAAATGGGAACGACCTGCGCTTTCTTCCAGTCGCTAGGTACTTTACGTTCTTCCAGCGATCTACGATAAATTGCTGATAGAAAGGGGGCAAGTTCTTTAGCATAATCACTGTAGAATCTTAAGGGTATCTCGTCTGGTCCGGATGCTTTTCCGCTACTAAGTGATAGCAGTTGTTTTTCAATTCCGATATCGTTTATTTCAATATTTTCCATTTTGGCGTCCGTGCGACGGCTGAAGTCAGGGACCGTGTTACGATTTTCCGCAGTGAAACAGTTTCGGAACACTGAATTCAGTATTTCTGCCTTTCTTCGGTCATCCTCTGTTTCGGTGCCATCGTGGTCAACGAGTGACTGAATAGGGGATTTAGATCCGCTTACCGATTTTACATATGACCAAAACTTTTTAGGGTTCTTGTTTAGATTGTTTGCCAATGTTTTATGTTCGAATTCGTTGAATGCTTCTCTCATTGCTCTCTTTACGCTCTTTTTCGCTTCGTTCAGCTTTTCCTTATCAGCTATGATTCGACTACTCTTAAACCTATGATGAAGCTTTCTTTGTTTCCGTAGTACCTTTCGTACATGATTGTTATACCACGGTGGATCTTTCCCCTCGCTTTGGACCTTAGTCGGTACGAACTTATCTAAGGCGTACTGGACGATGTTTCTGAATTTTTTCCATTTTTGTTCCACATCCTCTTCCTCAGAAATGAACGTTTGATGGTGGTCACTCAGATATTCTGCGATTTGTGCCCTATCACTCTTGTTAAGCAAATATATTTTCCTTCCTTTCTTGGCATTTCTTATTACACTTGTAGTCATTGATGCAACCACTGACTTATGATCACTGATACCCTCTTCTACATTCACGGAGTCGAAAAGTTCCGGTCTATTTGTTGCTATGAGGTCTAAAACGTTAGCTTCACGAGTTGGTTCTCTAACTATCTGCTCGAAGTAATTCTCGGACAAGGCAGTCAGGATAATGTCACAAGAGTCTCTGTCCCTGGCTCCAGTTCTGATTGTGTGACTATCCCATTCTATACCTGGTAGATTGAAGTCTCCCCCTATTACAATAGTATGATCACGAAACTTCTTCACGACGTTCTGCAGGTTCTCTCTGAGGCGCTCAACTACTACGGTTGCTGATGCAGGTGGTCTATAGAAGCATCCGACTATCATATCTGACCCACCTTTGATACTTAACTTAACCCAGATTATTTCACATTCGCATTCGCTAATAACTTCACCGGATATTATTGAATTCTTTACTGCTATAAATACTCCTCCACCATTGGCGTTTATCCTATCCTTGCGGTATATATTCCATTCTGTGTCTAGGATTTCGTTACTGTTCACTTCCGGTTTTAACCAACTTTCCGTTCCTAATACTATATGCGCACTATTTCCTTCAATAAGAGATACTAATTCAGGAACCTTGCCCTGGATACTCCTGCAGTTTACCAATATTACGTTAACTTTTCCTGTTTTTGGTCTCTGCGGACGGACGTTCTTTATCAACGATGATAATGTCCTCTCTGGTAAGCCGTCAGGTATTTTATCGTTTCGCCCAAGGGGGGGTCCCTCTAACCTAAAAAACCCCCGTGTGCACGCCACACGTACTCTGCTACCCTAGTAGCTGCTTCCGGTGTGTAGTGCACGCCTGACCTGTCTAGGGGGGGCCCTACAGTTCTCCACCCAATAACGGAGGTCGATGAATTTGCAACCATTATAGTCGCAGAGTCGTCTGAGCCTCTGGTTTAGACCCTCCACACGGCTCCAAACCAGAGGACCGCGATCGACTCTGGGCACTATGCTGCAGATATTAAGCTCAGCTTGCACTCCGCGTGCGATGCTGGTTGTCTTCACCAAATCAGCCAGCCGCCGGAAGGAACCAAGGATGGCCTCAGAACCCAAGCAGCTGGCGTCATTCGTTCCGACATGTGCTACTATCTGCAGCCGGTCACACCCAGTGCGTTCAATAGCTGCCGGAAGGGCCTCCTCCACATTACGGACGAGACCCCCCGGCAAGCACACCGAGTGCACACTGGCATTCTTCCCCGACCTACCCGCTATTTTCCTGAGGGGCTCCATAACCCGCCTAACGTTGGAGCTCCCTATAACTAATAGGCCCGCCCTCTGTGACTGTCGGGACCTTGCCGGAGAATCGGCCACTGGCCCAACAGGCGAGGCATCCTGTGGTGGCTCGGAAACGATGTCATCACCACTAGGAAGCACCCCGTACCTGTTGGAAAGGGGTAAGGCAGCTGCCACGCAGCCAGATCCCACCTTTGCCTTTCGGCCAGGCACGCGCGAGCCCACCACTGTCCGCCATTCACCCTGGAGTGATGGCTGACCGGTAAGATGCTCACTGCCGGAAGACGCAGCGACATCAGGGGTTCCATGTGATTCCAAGGCCACCGAAGTAGGCATAGGTCTCACCACAGTTGCCCCAACGCCACTACGAGCCGACGCCTGCGCCTCGAGCTCGATGAGCCTAACAGACAAAGCCTCCACCTGCCCCCGAAGAGTGGCCAACTCTCCTTGCGTCCGCTCACAACAACCACAGTCCCTACACATGACTATGTTTACCCTACTCTATACGGTGACAAATTCCCAAGATAATCTTCTGATGAGCTACTCTGATAATCAAGAAACACTCACTGAAATACGAGACGCGAAAACTACGCTAGGTTTTCCCAGAAAAACTATTTAAAAGCTAAGCGCAGCAAATAAGTACAAAAACGCTTTATACAAACAGTACTCGCTGCTGCTGGTGCTCTCGCTCTGGCTGTCACAAGACAACTGCTGATTCAAGTGACTAGTGGCTAACGGCCGCGAAACAAACAAAAGACGGTTTTAGGGCGCTTTCTGTTCTAAACGATCAAGAAAACACTAAGAAATCTAACACGAAAACTACGTAAAGTTTTATCAAGAACTGTTAGTTACTATGCAGAGCAGATAAACACAAATAGAATCCCTTCCTTAGTGGAAGGTCGTAAACAAAATGCAAAATAAACGCTTTATACAAACAGTACTCGCTGCTGCTGGTGCTCTCGCTCTGGCTGTCACAAGACAACTCGGCTGTTACAAGGCCAGATCAGTCAATCATCCAGACTGTTGCCCTTGCAACTACTGAAAAGGCTGCTGCCCCTCTTCAGGAACCACACGTTTGTCTGGCCTCTCAACAGATTCCCCTCCGTTGTGGTTGTACCTACGGTACGGCTATCTGTATCGTGGCACGCAAGCCTCCCCACCAACGGCAAGGTCCATGGTTCATGGGGGGAGGGTACAACAAATACTGGAACAAAATAATGTGCAATCAGAAGAAGAAGAAAATACAGTAATGGACTCAAACATCCCAGAGCAAACAAACAAAGAACAACACGCATCAATTAAACAATCAGAGGAAAACAAAATCTTAAGGCAGCCACCAGAACAAGCACAAATAGAACACGAAGTGACACACATGTTAGATATAGAAGAAAAATTTCAGCTGACATATATAGAATACAAAGACACAAATACAGACATTAGACCATTCTTGCATAGACCACCAAATAAACCACAAGTGGAAACAACAATAAGTTAGGTAAAATCTCACAACAAGAAGCGATAGAGCAATTAGATGAAAAGAAGTAGAAATTACAAGCATTGGCCAAATGACTCAGAAGATACAAAGAAAGTGAAAATAGAAGGAAACAAAACAAAACATTCAACACAAACCAAAAGAAATTTTACCAGACAATAGAAAACACACACATTAAAATAGACAATCCACCAAACATAACAGACATGGAACACTTCTGGAGCAACATATGGTCGAACCCAGTACAGCATAACAGGCATGCACAGTGGATGCAAGCAGAAACAGACATACAAGGTGCGGCTAGAAAAAAACCGGACTGATGCTGGAAAAAACATTTATTTACAATTTCATGTTATCTCCTTCAATGTACTCTCCTCCTCGGTCTCTACACCGCTCCATACGAATTTTCCACTGTTCATAGCAATGCTGCAGATCATTTTCGGTAAGTCCATACATTACTTCCGTCGCTTTTTCTTTTACTGCTTCAACAGTCTCAAATCTAGTTCCTTTCAAAGCTGACTTGACTTTAGGGAAAAGAAAAAAGTCACAGGGGGCCAAATCAGGTGAGTAGGGTGGATGATCTAAGATGGGAATGTTGTGTTTTGCCAAAAACGTCTTCACTGACAACGCACTGTGAGCTGGGGCATTGTCTTGGTGAAGGATCCATGACTTTTTTCTCCACAAATCGTTCCGTTTTCTCCGTACTCGCTGACGTAGGGTAGCCAGGACGCTAATGTAGTAATGCTGATTCACTGTTTGTCCCTCTGGTACCCAATCAATGTGCACAATCCCTTTGATGTCAAAAAAAAACAATCATCATTGCCTTGAATTTCGATTTTGACATTCGTGCTTTTTTTTGTCGTGGAGAACCAGGAGTTTTCCAATGCATCGATTGGCGTTTAGTTTCGGGATCGTAAGTAAAAAAACACGATTTATCGCAAGTAATAACATTTTGTAAGAAGGTGGGATCACTTTCAATGTTTTCCAGGATGTCAGAACAAATCATTCTTCGGCGTTCCTTCTGTTCAATTGTGAGACACTTTGGAACCATTTTTGAACACACTTTGTTCATGTTGAAACTTTCATGAAGAATCTGCCTAACACTTTCCTTGTCAACTCCTGTTAACTCAGACACTGCTCTGATTGTTAAACGGCGATCTTGTCGAACAAGTTTACCGATTTTTTTCAATGTTTGCATCAGTTTTTGCTGACAATGGTCTTCCAGTGCGAGTGTCATCACTGGTGTCTTCGCGGCCATCTTTAAATCGTTTAAACCACTCAAGCACTTGTGTTCGCGATAAACAATCATCGCCGTACACTTGTTGTAACATTACAAACGTTTCACTTGCAGATTTTCCTAGTTTGAAACAAAATTTGATGTTAACACGCTGTTCTTTCTGTACACTCAACATTTTCCGACGCACAGACAAAACGTCAACTACTTAAAACAGACGCCACGGGCAGACTGATTGCAGGAGGCAGATGAAACTCGAGCAGTAGGCGGAGCGAGAGTCACGTGACAGGCTGCGCGACTTTCAGCCTTATTGCATTCGTTTTATTGTTTCACCAGTACTAGTCCGGTTTTTTTCTAGCCACACCTTGTATACAAGATGATACCACAAATGCCTGAAGTGATAATTTTCCAACATGAAGTCACCCGAGCAATTAATTCTACTCACAATTGGAAAGCCCCTGGAAAAGATGAAATAGCAAATTTCTTGCTAAAGAAGTTCACTTCAACACATTCACATCTAACGTATTTAACAGTTACATTGCAGACCCATACACATTCCCTGATACACTTACACATGGAATAACTTATCTGAAACCTAAAGATCAAGCAGACACAGCAAACCCATCTAAATATCGCCCCATAACATGCTTACCAACAATATACAAAATATTAACTTCAGTCATTACACAGAAATTAATGACACATACAACACAGAACAAACTTATAAATGAAGAACAAAAAGGCTGTTGCAAAGGAGCACAAGGATGTAAAGAGCAACTGATAACAGATGCAGAGGTGACATATCAAGCTAAAACTAAATAAAGGTCGGTACACTACGCATACATTGATTACCAAAAAGCTTTTGATAGTGTACCCCACTCATGGTTACTACAAATATTGGAAATATACAAAGTAGATCCTAAATTGATACAGTTCCTAAACATAGTAATGAAAAATTGGAAAACCACACTTAATATCCAAACAAATTCAAATAATATCATATCACAGCCAATACAGATTAAGTGTGGAATATACCAAGGAGACTCATTAAGTCCTTTCTGGTTCTGCCTTGCTCTGAACCCACTATCCAACATGCTAAATAATACAAATTATGGATACAAGATCACACATTTGCTATACATGGATGATCTAAAACTACTGGCAGCAACAAATCAACAACTCAGCCAATTACTAAAGATAACAGAAGTATTCAGCAATGATATAAATATGGCTTTTGGGACAGACAAATGTAAGAAAAATAGCATAGTCAAGGGGAAACACACTAAACAAGAAGATTACATATTGGATAACCACAGCGACTGCATAGAAGCGATGGAAAAAACAGATGCCTGTAAATATCTAGGATACAGACAAAAAATAGGAATAGATAATAGTAATATTAAAGAAGAACTAAAAGAAAAATGTAGACAAAGACTTACAAAAATACTGAAAACAGAATTGACAGCAAGAAACAAGACAAAAGCTATAAATACTTATTCTATACCAATATTGACCTACTCATTTGAAGTAGTGAAATGGAGTAACACAGATCTAGAAGCACTCAATACACTTACACGATCACAATACCACAAATATAGAATACATCACATACATTCAGCAACAGAAAGATTCACATTAAGCAGGAAGGAAGGAGGAAGGGGATTTATCGACATTAAAAACCTACATTACGGACAGGTAGACAATTTAAGAAAATTCTTTATAGAATGAGCAGAAACTAGCAAAATACACAAAGCAATCACTCATATAAATACATCGGCTACACCACTGCAGTTTCATAACCACTTCTACAACCCTTTAGATCACATAACATCAACAGATATGAAGAAAGTAAATTGGAAAAAGAAAACACTACATGGCAAGCACCCGTATCATCTAACACAGCCACACATCGATCAAGACGCATCAAACACATGGCTAAGAAAAGGCAATATATACAGTGAGACGGAAGGATTCATGATTGCAATGCAGGATCAAACAATAAACACCAGATATTACAGCAAGCATAATAAAGATCCCAATACTACAACAGATAAATCCAGACTTTGCAAACAACAAATAGAAACAGTAGATCACACCACAAGTGTATGTACAATACTAGCAAATACAGAATACCCCAGAAGACATGGCAATGCAGCAAAAATAATACATCAACAACTTGCCATACAACATAAACTAATAAAACAATACGTTCCCACATACAAGTATGCACCAGAAAATGTACTGGAGAATGATGAATACAAATTATACTGGAAGAGAACCATTATAACAGATAAAACAACGCCACATAACAAACCTGACATCATACTCACCAATAAAAAGAAAAAATTAACACAACTAATCGAAATATCCATACCCAATACAACAAATATTCAGAAGAAAACAGGAGAAAAAATTGAAAAATACATCCAACTGGCTGAGGAATTCAAGGACATGTGGCATCAGGATAAAGTTGACATTATACCAGTTATACTTTCAACTACAGGAGTCATACCACGCAATATCCACCAGTACATGAACGCAATACAGCTACATCCAAACGTATATATACAACTGCAGAAATCTGTAATTATTGATACACGTTCAGTTACCCGAAAGTTCCTAAATGCAATGTAACATATACCGTACAGTTAAAAGGAAGTCACGCTTGATCAAGGTCCGTGTCACTTTCCGTTTTTAACCAGACATAACGTCTGAGACAGGAAAGAGAAATAACAATAATAATAGTATCATTAGTTGTGGTGTTAGTGGTAGTGATTGTAGTAGTAGTAGTAGTACATCAGCAGCAGCTGTTGTAGTAATACATATACTACATCAGCTAATTCTGTTTATATATCATCAGACAAGCTAATGGAGTTGGCCACAAGTAAGTCTTTCAGGCTTCCTCTTAGGCTGGACTTAATTTTTAGCTAAACTTTTTATTGTTGCTAAAATTATTGAAAATATTTGTTCCTGAATAGTGGACCACTTTTTGGGCTAAAGTGCCATTAAGTCTGTGTGTTGGTAGTTATTGTTCCAAATACTGGGTTTCAAACTGAGCTGTTTGTTGGATAAAGGGATATATTATTTACAATAAATTTCATGAAAGAGTAGATACTTGGAGAAGTGGTAGTTAGTAAACCCAAAATATGATACTAAGCTGATGGGGAAAAAAATGATAATGGAGAAAAATTGCAGTGCCGAAAATAATTAATGTAGAGTAATTCAATTTTGGGAATGTATTTGTCTAGCTAACATATTTAAGTAATTGGATACATAAAAAATCTACTCACCAAATGGTGGCAGAACACACACATAAAGAATCATTGTAATTGGCAAGCTTTCGGAGCCAATGGCTCCTTCTTCAGGCAGAAAAGTTGAAGGGGAAGGAAGAGGGGTGAAGGAAAAGGACTGGAGAGGTCTAGGAAAAGGGGTAGATTTTGGGAAAGTCACCCAGAACCGGTTCATGGGGGGGGGGGGGGGGGGGGGGGGGGGGGTTATCCGTATGGGGTTAGAAGGAAAAGCTGATTGTTGGGGATTGCAATGGACGAGATTTGAAAACCTGATGAGAGCTTGAAGGTGGAAGACAGCATAAGATGCAGACAGAGATTACTGCTTAAACATCATGCATGAGTTAATAAGAGTGAGAAGCTAAGTGCCTTGTATGTAACAGAGGTGGGAGTGGGGTGATGAAAAATAGACGGGAAAGACAATGAAAGATGTAGAAAACTAAAACAGAGTGAAGCAAAGAATAGTTACAGTGAAGAAATACTGAGATGGAAGAAATTAGCATAAATTAAGGCCAGGTGGGTGGTGAGAACCTAGGACATGTTGTAGTGTTACTTCCCACCTGGAGTTCCGAGAAACGGGTGTCTCAGGGAAGAATCCAGATGGCATGTGTAGTGAAACAGGTGCCGAGGTCACAGATGTCATGTTGTAGAGCATGCTCTGCAACAGAATATTGCGAGTTGCCAGTATACACACTCTGCCGATGCCCATTCATCCTAATTGATAATTTGGTGGTATTACACCGATGTAGAAAGCCAAACAGTGTTACACAACAGCTGGTATACGACGTGTCATGTCTGAAGTCGCTCTCCCTATGATAGTATATGTTTTGCCTGGTACAGGGCTATTATATGTCGTGGTAGGAGGGTGCATAGGGCGAGTCTTGCAGCAGGGATAGTCGCACAGGTAGGAGCTATAGGATAGGGAGATGGGTGCAGAAGGAGCATAGGGTCTGACAAGGATATTGCAGAGATTGGGAGTGCAACAAAAGCTATTCTAGGTGTGGTGGACAAAATCACAGACAGAATGGATCTTATTTCCGGGCATGATTGTAGAAAATAAAACCCTTGTCAAAGTTGGTGCTTGATACATTCAAGACCAGGATAATATTGGGTGACAAGTGGTGTGGTCCAGAGTTGCTTTTTGAGGGATCAGCAGTACTATGATTGGATGTGATGGCCTGAGAAATCTGCTTTTTAACTAGGCTGGTGGGGTTATTACGTACAGTGAAGGCTGAGGTGAGAATGGTGGTTTATTGCTGTAAAGATTCTGCATCCGAACAAATACATTTGCTTCAGATCCCAAGGCTATATGGGAGGGAACGTTTGACGTGGAAATGATGGCAACTGTCAAAATGTAAGTACTGTTGTTGGTGGGTTTAATGGGGACGGAAGTGTGTAGCTGGTCTTCGGTGAGGATGAGATCAACATCAAGGAAAGTGGCTGGAATTCGGGACAGGACCGTACAAAATTTAATTGGGAGAAGGTATTCAGAGATTCAAGGAATTTTAGCAGGTCAGCCTCACCATGAGTCCATATGGTAAAGATGTCATGAATGTATCCAAACCAAACCATGAATCCTAGGAAAGCCCCCTCCAAGCGACCCATGAGAAAGTTGGCATAGGAAGGAGCCATCCTGGTTCCCATGATCTGTTTGTATGTCTGCCCCCTCAAAGGCGAAGTAGTAGTTGTTAAGTATAAAGCTAATTAAGGTGAGTAGGAAGGATGTCATAGGATTGGAATCAGGTGGGCACTGACTGAGGAAGCTTTCAGTAGCAGACAGACTGTGAACATGGAGGATGTTGGTAGAGAGGGAGGTGGCATCAATGGTGACAAGCAAGGTGTGTGGTGGGAGTGGGACGGGCATGGATTTCAGATGATCTAGGAAGTGGTTGGTATCTTTGATGTAGGATGGGAGTCTTTGTACTATTGATTGAAGGTGTTGATCAACTATGGCAGATATATGTTCAGTGGGTGCTTTGAAGCCAGCAAGTATAGGATGGCCAGGATGATTGGGTTTGTGGATTTAGGAAGAAGGTGTGTGGTTTGGGTGGGGTGAGAAATTCTAGGGATTGAGGTGTTAGTCCTTGTGAGGGGCATGAGGGATGGGATCTTGGTGGAAGATGCTGTATGGAGAGGTGTCAGACAGCTGGCATAGACCTTCACTAACATACTCCTTTCGGTGAAGTACCACAGTAGTAGATCCTTTGTCTGCTGGGAGGATAATGATGGAGTCATCAGCTTTTAGGGAACATAGAGCCTGGAGTTCTGCAGAGGACAGGTTAGGGTCATGGTGTAGGGACCTGAGGTAGGTCATGAAGCAATGCTGGATGTAAGGAATTATTTGGAAGGCTTGTAAGGGATGATTTTGAGGTAGTGGTGGTGGATCAAGTTGGGATTGTGGTCTGAACTGTTCAAGGAAGGGTTCACTGCCAGGTTTGCTGTTGGAAAGGTTTTGGGATTGGGTACAAAGTGATATTTCCAATGGACATTACATGTGAAGGGAAGTACGTCCTTCACAAAAGTAGCATGATCAAACGCAGGTTTAGGGCTGACAGTGAGGCCCGTAGATAATATAAATAATTCAGTAGAGGAGAGTGCTTCAGATGAGAGGCTAAGGCACTGTACTGTTGTGACTGGTTCTTGAGATTATGGGTTTTTCTTGATCTGGGAGGCTGTGGTGAAGGCTGTGGGATGTTAAGGTTGGCCAAGCTCAGTGTGTAGGAGAGGAGTGGTGGTTGATGGTGTGGCTGTTTATGGAGCTGTCCCTCTGCCACTGACATCTGGCATCTATAAAACAAAATGCATGTACATTTGCATGCTTGCATTCAACATTCTGGCAGTGACAAAGGTTATTAATGTACCAGCATTTCAGATTTGCAATGGCTTATCCCCCCACTTACATTAACCTTTAATCTTGCAGTGTTAATTACTGAAATATAACAATGAAAACAATCAATTATTGACACTATTATGTAATAGGATGGATAAAAAATGTATTCAACAAGTGGCGGTAGAACACATACATTAAGGATGGTGTTTCATTCCCTACTTCACTTGGTCTGTCAGTACAGAGACGGTTAATGCTGTTTTTGGATGACACTGGAGTTGTCTTCCAATGATATCCAACATGTGCTTGATTGGAGACTGTTCTGATAACCGAGCAGGACCACGCAACATGTCAACACACTGTAGAGCATGTTGGGTTGCAACGTCGGCTTGTGGGCGAGCATTATTCTGTTAGGAAACACCCCTTAGAATGCTTTTTATGAATGGCAGCACAACAGGTCAAATCACCAAATTGACATACATATTTGCTGTCAGGATGTGTGAGATAACCACGACATTATTCCTGCTGTCATACGAAATTGCAGCCCAGACCATAACTCTAAATGTAGGTCCAATGTTTTGGCACACAGACAAGTTGGCTGCAGGCCCTCAGCTGTCCTGCTCCTAACATGCGGTCTTCACTGACACTGAGACAACACAGCTTTTTTGCTTCTCACCACCAATGTTGCAAATGGCAGTGGTTTAGGTTCAGTGGAATGCATGCTATTGAATGTCTGGCTCCCAGCCGTCCTTGGAGTAACTGATTTGTAGCAATTCATTGGTCACTGCAGTGCCAAGTGCTGCTCAAATTCCTGCTGCAGATGCAGTACAATGTCCATAGTCATATGCCAAATGTGATGGTCTCTCTGTAGTACCACGTGGCTGTCCAGAGCCAGGTCTCCTTGTAGCCGTACATTCTTGTGACCACCACTGCCAGCAGTTGTGCACAGTGGCTACTTTTCACCAAATCTTTCTGCAATATCACAAAAGGAACATCCGGCTTCTCATAACACTATTACGTGACCTCTTTCGAACTCAGTGAAGTGTTGGTAATGGCATCTTTGTTGCCTTAAAGGTATTCTTGACTAATATCAACTCACCATATCAATCTCATGACTGTTACAGTTTGTATGTAAAGCAAACCTGATTTGCATCGCCATAGTGGTGCTACTGGCACCATTCTTATGCGACTGGCGTGAAATGTGTTTAGATATCATCTTTCAAATGTAGGTATACACCAATCAACTTTTGTTTTTGTCACACAACTTCTTCTTGATGTCGCAATTTTCTTTTTCCATCAGTGTATATGACATAATAGAATGAAAGTAAGAGAAGTGTTTCAACTTTTTAACTTTTGGGTGCCTATTTCTGAGAACCAACATAAGGTTTAAGGTTAGTGTTCGTGAATGCCTTTTATAAGGGTATCACCACTTGATTCTTTGTGATATAGGTTTTTTGCAATGTTATTTAAATATTTGTTTAGTACAAATTAAATAAATTTTATATTTTGTGTTTTGTTTTATATTGTCTTTGAAGTAGGGGATTAGTCTGTGTAGTGGGGATCTTTTTCTGCTGCTGTTTTGTGGAAAAAAAAGTGCAGGTAATAGGCTTAGGCTTACACATATTTAGAATTGATTGCAGTTTGCAGATGTCTTACTTTTCTTTGACTCTATTGGGTTGCAGACATAGCTGTGGTGATTACAGTTACCCTGTAGGGAACAAGCTATGGTGTAATTTTGCCTGGGCTATATGCTGTTACATACAGTGTAATACACAACCAATTGCTCAGTCATTCTCTCTCTCTCTCTCTCTCTCTCTCTCTCTCTCTCTCTCTTCGTAGATGTTTTGTGTTCCTAGCTATAATGAGTGCAATATCCTTACCTCAAGTTATACTATTGTCTGCTTCACTTCTACGTACAGCCACACCTACACTGAGCTTTGTATCAATGTTTGTGACATTGTATGCAGCCACTGCTCGGTTATCAATACTTGTAACGTGCTGTAACACACAAAAACAGCTCTCTGCGGCTATGTTGATACAGATGAAAGAAAACATTGTTTTTGATCAGCTACGACTAAATGCCACTTGTAGCATCAGTGTTTATTTTCTTCCCTACTTGGTGCTGGGGAATATTGTATGTGTGTTTTGTTACAGTGTGTAAAAAATAATGATGTAGACAAGAAATCATATTTTCAAACTTGTACTCTGAAGCAGAGGAGTGCCTCTGAAATTTATGTAGTGCCAACTACAAAAATACTAGAGTGAAAACAGGATTCAATACCAACAATGACTGTGCCGCTTAGCATGAGCCACAGTGACGCGGAGAAGAAACTGAGGTTGATTGGCTATTCCATGGAGTGCTGTGTGCACGACGACCATGTATGTTAAATTAACAGGAAGGTCAGCGTTGGCCGAATATTGATGTTTTATTGAAAACAGAATCGATTTTCGATCACAATTGTGCTTCTCAGTTTTGGTTATTGATAACTTGATACCAGTGTCTGAGTTTAATTTTTATACCACAGTATTGAAGATGTGATCGAAAATCGATTCTGCTATCAATAAAACATCAGTATTACGGCCAACACTGACCTTCCTTTTAATTTTAATAGAAACTGAGGTGCCTGCTAATGAAGTAAGTTCCACAGTCTGGCTGTAGACAGGCCAGTCAGCCCCAACTGACCAACTACAGTGTTATCCTTTGCCAGTGGCATCACTGGATGCGGTATGGATGGGCATGTGGTCAGCACGCCACTCTCCTGGTCGTTGTCATGTTTTTGACCTGTTACTACTTGGTCAAGTATCTCCTCAGTTGGCCTGATGAGGCTGAGTGCACCTCGTTCCAGTCCTCCCACCGAGGAAAAATCTCTGGCAGAACTGGGAATTCAAATGGGTCCACTGCATGGCAGTCAGCTGCACTGACCACTCACTAAGGAGGCGTTCTGTGTTAACTCAGGGCAAATACAAAAAATGAAAAAAGGAAGAGAACAAGAGGTCTTGCAGTGCTACTGAATGATTATATAAACCAAAGTAGTTTGAATTTGAATCTTTACATTTATTGTATGATATTCAGAAACTTAAGGAACCAAGAGCCGCATTTGAAAAGAAGGTAAACAAGATTATGCTTGGTAATGTTGATTTGTATTCTGTACAGTGAGATTCAACTGAAATTATTTTACCTGGTACAGTTCCTTGTGAGCTTACAAAATTGTGTGAAGATTCATCATGAATTTATTCGAATGTTTGTGAAGTCCTTTGTGTTATGTTTAGAAATGCAGTTAGACATGAAGGAGCAGCATCTCTAAGCCCCTGAGATCATGACAACTGCCTGAAGGCAATACAAATTGCAGCCTATTTTGTGTGCTGTAATAGCCGCTTGCAAATTGTGGAGATACACTGCTGTCATAGTTATAGTACGTGCCTTCTCAGGTTGTTATTCAAGAGGCAGAAAACTGTAATTCTAAAATTTGCTCCCACTAGCAACAGGGCACTGTAAGACACTTTGCTTCCCATGGATTGATCCAACACAACGGAGAAAGTGGAATGCCCAGCTGGACACACTTCCTTTTTCAAGGCACTCACCTTCAGGTGCCAACATCTGAAAATTTGACTGCAGATTCTCCAAGATATACCAGCAGATGAAACAGGAGACACTGCAGATCAAGAAAAACTGGTGATAAAGGTGGTGGGAGGGGGAACACAACACATTAAACGAGGCAACAGTAATGTTACAGAGTGTTTTGTGAAAATACCTCTCTCATGTTCCTTGGAATGGACAGTGACATTCCACTGTTTTGTTGAAAATGATGATTCGTTTTTATTGCACGCTATTTGTTTATCTATGAACAATAGAAAAATATGTTTCAGTTCTATTAATGTAACCAAATTAACTTTACGTAATCCGTCAACCAAAACTTCACAGACTGCAGGAACTACTTGAGATAGCTTTAAAATGTGGAATAACTATGCAAGGCCTTGATAAAAAAATTGTGTTGCCATAAGTGAAGAATAACAGGAAGTCATTGTCTCACAGGAATTGCTTTTCTGAAACTTGTGTCTTTCTTTGGGGTAAGCAGCTCTGTCTTTGCTAAAATTTCAAAATCCTAGCAGCATCTTCCAAATTCAGCTAGTAGAGCATGTCATTTCTGACGAGAGCGCTGTACTGTGTTTTCCTTCACCAACAAAGCCTAAGTCTTTGCCTTCTTATATTGTCAAGTTCTACTGGTGCAGCACCACTGCACTTCTTTGCTGCTCGTAGCACAGGTTTTGATGCAGATATGCTGTGTGAAATGTCTGCTACCAGTTCAGCATTGTAAACACTGCAATTATATATGCAGAAATATTTGTTGCTAGTGTGGACGGGGATGCAAACAATGAGTATAGTTTCAAACGTGTTGCAGACTTCACTGAAAACAATGTTGAGAAATGTTTTCAACACTGTTTAAATGTAGCTTCGTGCTGTGCTCGACATGTATACAGTTGGAAAGTACTATCATAGTTATATGTCAGAACACAACACTAGCAGATAAGTTTTGTTGCAAAATTATGTCTCAGCCTGTGTCAGTTTTAAAAATGTCTCTTGTGCTAGTATTTTCTCAGTACAATTTAATTACTTCTGTTATTTTTCTATACAGTTCTATTTGGAAAGTTAGCAAGGTGTTACTCTCGTATCTGTTAGCTTGCAATGGTTTTGTTTATTCTTGAGACTAATTATTGATTAAAAACCTTTATATTTTTCCTTATTTTATCACAAAGGTAAATTAGCTTTAGCATACTTTCTTATTGCCATTTTACATAGTTGTCTTTTATGATTTTGCACCTTTGTATACACATGTTAACAGTTTGCAATAAAATTGATTGATTATAATTAATATTGTATTGGTCACCTTTAATTCACTCATTCTTAATATATTTTTTCATAACAGTATTTTTCATCTGTCTGGTACTGATTTCTTTCTCAGTTTAAAGAAACCATTTGTTCCTTGTTGACTATTCATCCCTTGTCCAGAATCTGTGTTGGACTGGGTAATATACCTGGTGCTGATGAGCGAACTGAATAGTTATAAGTCATTATTGATCTAAGAATGCTCTTTTTTGTGGCAAAATCCTTTCACTGATGCAGCATCCACCCTAAGATACATACTTTTGTGAAATAAGATATTCATTATTTGCTATTTTTCTCTAAATTAATGCTAAAACAGGTACCAATATTTTGCATCATTCTTAGAAAGTTTAATTTCAAGAATTGTTTCTTCATTCACAGCTAACACAAACAACTGCCGAAGCTCATCTCAAAGAAAAACAGATGGAGAAACTGCAGTCAGCTATGAAACACTTAAAACGGAGAAATTGAAAACTATTATTTCTGCCGTCAGATGATTCTTGCTCTACAGAAATAAGTTATCACCAGCAGGTCTGAAAGACATCATGGTGTGATAAATAATTCATGAACGGAGACACTACAACTAAGTGTAGTGGTTATTGCTAAGGAGAACTGATGTTTTGTTCCACAGCTCAGACAATGAAACACTTAATCAGCATGTAGAAGGTTGTCTGTATAGAAGCTAATTGCTGTAAAACTGAAGCCTTCAGAAATTTTTAAGGAATGCACTCTTTGTGGATTTGTGTCATACTGTTTAAGAAGGCTGCCTGATAGTGTTTAGTGTGAGTGAAAATAAGTGACTTAATAATAAAAAATCTCATATAAGATGTGAAACAAATACTAACAAAGAGATAGAGGGGCTGGCCAGTACTTACCTCAGCTCAGTACAGCCGATAGATACACATAAAACAGAACTGAAAATTTACATTCCTAGCTTTCGGAACTTTGTTCCTTCATCAGGGAGGAGAGAGGGGAAAAAAGGGAAGAAGGGAAAGTGGATTCAGTTACTCACAACCCAGGTTATGAAGCAACAGGGAAAGGTAAACAGGGAGGGTAGCAAGGATGGAGGCATGGTTGTCAGAGGGAAGCCAAAGATATTCTACTGTAAGTACTGTGCCAGCTTCAAACCAAAGAGGATGCATACAGAAGTAAAGTATAAAGATAAACACAACTATGTGGATGAAAAGATGCGTGAATGGCTAAAGAGGAAAGGGAAAGAGGAGAAGACTGAAGAGTGAATGGGAGTGAGGTTGTTTAACGTAGGTTCAGTCCAGGGGGATGGCGGGATGAAAGGATGTGTTGGAGTGCAAGTTCCCATCTCCGCAGTTCAGAGGGACTGGTGTTGGGTGGGAGAAGCCAAATGGCACATACGGTGTAGCAGGTTCCTAGGTCCCTAGAATTATGCTGGAGGGCATGCTCCGCTACTAGGTATTGGGCATCTCCTAGGCGGACAGTTCGTCTGTGTCCGTTCATTCGCTCAGCCAGTTTGGTTGTTGTCATGCCGATGTAAAAGGCTGTGCAGTGCAGGCACGTCAGTTGATAAATGACATGTGTAGTTTCACACGTAGCCCTGCCTTGAATTGTGTATGTTTTACCAGTCGCGGGGCTGGAGTAGGTGGTTGTGGGCGGATGCATGGGGCAGGTTTTGCAGCGGGGTCGGTTACAGGGGTAGGAACCGCTGGGTAGAGAAGGTAGTCTGGGAATATTGTAGGGTTTAACAAGGATGTTACGGAGGTTAGGGGGGCGACGAAAGGCAACTCTGGGTGGTGTGGGGAGAATTTTGTCAAGGGATGATCTCATTTCAGGGGTTGACTTGAGAAAGTCATATCCCTGGCGGAGTAATTTGTTGATGTTTTCGAGGCCAGGATAATATTGGGTGACAAGGGGGATGCTTCTGTGTGGTCTGGGGGTAGGAACATTGTTGTTGGACGGGGAGGAATGTATTGCTCGGGAAATCTGTTTGTGGACAAGGTCTGCAGGATAGTTGCGGGAGAGGAAAGCACTGGTCAGGTTATTGGTGTAGCTGTTGAGGGATTCGTCACTGGAGCAGATACGTTTGCCACGAATACCTAGACTGTAGGGAAGGGAGCGTTTGATGTGGAAAGGATGGCAGCTATCAAAGTGAAGGTACTGTTGTTTGTTTGTGGGTTTGATATGGACAGAGGTGTGGATGTGAGCTTCAACAAGATGAAGGTCAACATCCAGGAAGGTGGCTTGGGTTTTGGAGAAGGACCAGGTGAAATCCAGATTCGAAAAGGAGTTGAGGTTATGGAGGAAATTAAGGAGTGTTTCTTCACCATGAGTCCAGACCACAAAGATGTCATCTATAAACCTATACCAGGCCAGGGGAAGCAGCTGTTGGGTCTTCAGGAAAGCCTCCTCCATGCGGCCCATGAAGAGGTTGGCATAGGAGGGAGCCATCCTGGTTCCCATGGCCGTTCCCCTGATTTGTTTGTAGGTCTGGCCTTCAAAAGTGAAGTAATTATGGGTGAGGATGAAGTTCGTAAGTGTGATAAGGAACGAGGTTTTTGGAAGATCTTCGGGTGGGCGTTGGGAGAGGTAGTGCTCAAGGGCAGAGAGACCATGGGTATGTGGGATGTTTGTGTAAAGGGATGTAGCATCTATGGTGACAAGAAAGGTTTCAGGTGGGAGAGGAGTGGGAATGGATTTGAGGCGTTCTAGGAAGTGGTTTGTGTCTTTGATGTAGGATGGGAGTCTGCGGGTGATAGGTTGTAGGTGCTGGTCTATCAGAGCTGAGATACGTTCGGTTGGGGATTTGAAGCCTGCTACAATGGGACGGCCAGGATGGTTCTCTTTGTGGATTTTGGGTAATAGGTAGAAGGTAGGGGTACGTGGCTCAGGTGGAGTGAGTAAGTCTATGGAAGCCGTTGTGAGGCCTTGTGAGGGACCTTGGATTTTTAGGATTTTTTGCAGCTCAGTCTGGATGGAGGGAATGGGATCCTGGGTAACAGCTTTGTAGGTTGAGGTGTCAGAGAGTTGACGCAGTCCTTCTGCCACATACTCCACACGGTCAAGTACGACAGTTGTGGAGCCTTTATCCGCCGGGAGGATGACAATAGAGTGGTCTATTTTCAGCTCTTTAATGGCACGGGATTCAGCTGGGGTGATGTTGGGGGTTGTCGGGATGTTCTTCAAGAAGGACTGGGAGGCAACACTGGATGTGAGGAATTCCTGAAATGTCTGCAAGGGATGGTTTTGGGGGAGGGGAGGAGGATCCCTTTGAGAAGGCAGTCGAAACTGTTCTAGACAGGGTTCAACACTGGGTCTAGTACTTGGGGGCTGTGTTTGGGTAGTGAAGTGATATTTCCAGTTGAGGTTCCGGGTGAATGAGAGGAGATCTTTAACCAGGGCAGTGTGGTTGAATTTAGGTGTGGGGCTAAAGGTTAAGCCTTTTGATAGAACAGATGTCTCTGGAGGAGAGAGGGATCTGGATGAGAGGTTTAGGACTGAATTGGGACTGGTGATATGTGGCATTTGACTGTGGTTATAGTTGAGATTTGGTCTGTGTGGGGTATGTGCTGGGATGGGGAGATTGAGTAGGGTGGCTAGGCTAGGTTTGTTGGCTATGAGGGGGGTTTGTTGAAGGTTCTGTTGTGGTTGGTGTTTGTGAGGGATAGGGAGAGGGACCCCACTTCTTAGGTGTTGCACTAGCACTGTGGATAGTTTTTTCAGGTGTTGTGTGGCATGGAACTCAAGTTTGCAGCTGGCTTCTAGGATGATGTTCCTCAGTGTGTTCTCCAAGCAAGGGTTTGAGAGGTGGAGGACTTTGAAGAGAGATAGGAGCTGCTGGGAGTGGTGGTTACATGAAGTAGTGTAGAAATTCAGGACAAGTTGGGTAAGGGCTAAGGATTGAAGGTTCTGGAAGTCCAGGAGAGACTGGTGGAAGGAGGAATTGCACCCAGAGATGGGAACTTTTAAGGTAAGCCCTTTAGGGGTAATTCCAAAGGTTAAGCAGGACTGGAGGAAAAGTATGTGGGATTGCAGTTTGGCTACAGTGAATGCATGTTTCCGGAATGAATGTAAATAATGTGGTATAGGATTAGGGTACATAGTGGGTAACTGGTGGATATGGAAATTAAATACTTACAGTAGAATATCTTTGGCTTCCCTCTGACAACCATGCCTCCATCCTTGCTACCCTCCCTGTTTACCTTTCCCTGTTGCTTCATAACCTGGGTTGTGAGTAACTGAATCCACTTTCCCTTCTTCCCTTTTTTCCCCTCTCTCCTCCCTGATGAAGGAACAAAGTTCCGAAAGCTAGGAATGTAAATTTTCAGTTCTGTTTTATGTGTATCTATCGGCTGTACTGAGCTGAGGTAAGTACTGGCCAGCCCCTCTATCTCTTTGTTAGTATTTGTTTAATAATAAAAAACTCATTTTTTTATTTTTTATTTCATGTTGCTCTGACCATCATAAGTAACATGGCAGACGTTTTTTTATCCACAATGGCTTGAGTACTCTGCCTCCATTCAGGGATAAATAAATGTGGAAACACTGTGATTTAATGTAAAAATGTCTGTTGCTGTCTGAAGATCGATTATCAGATTTGTTTTTCTTACTGCCTTCTCACCAACTCAAGCACAGAGCAGTTTGTCCATCGAGGAAGCTATGAATTAGTAAGTTGCCTTATTCGGTCTCCTCAACTTCTACAGCACTGAAATGATTTAAATACAAATGACAGATTTGCAGCAGAATTAATACTTTGCACTCTTCACAATTTTCATTATTTGTAAGTGGTTTCACAATTCCTTTCTCATGTATTATTTATCATGATAAAGAAGGCATTAATAATTTAATTATATAAAGCATGTCCATGTACAGTCCCAGGTGAAACACAAGTACAGAGATTGTGACAGAACAGTTGTCCAAATGTGTGGTTTATTTAATGTGAAAAACATGTTTCGGGAAAACATTATTCTGTTAACAACTTCTTTAAACAAGAAAAACCTGACTCATTATTTCACATCACAGCTTCCCAAAACAGGTGTTTTTCAAACTGAATAAACCACACATCTGGACAAATTGTGTGTCATCGTCTCTGTGCTGACATTACAACACAGTTGCACCATGGCTGCACAACATATAACAAAAACAGAAATGTATCAATTGAATAACACTGTCTTCATCTTAGCATTACTTTTGAAAGTTAGTTTGGCAGTAGAGGTAATAAATAATGGAAAATAAACATTCGTATGTGCACAATAGAGAGTTTCCCCTGTTATATACTTCATTATTTGCACAGTGTAGATGAAATGAGTAATTGTCACCCAGTACTATGAGAGTAACTGGAGATACAACAGGACAGGACAAGTGATAAATAAACAGTGGACTACCAGAGTAATAGATAAAAGCAAGCAGACAGTTGGAACACCAAGTACATGTTGTTGTCTATGAAGATCTGAGGTAGTGGTGCATTTGGAGGAAGATTGTAGATGCTAACATTGGTATTCTTTTTATTTATTTATTTATTTAATTAATTTTTTTTGTCAACATGTAGACATAATAATCAGAACAGTAATTTTAGTTAAGATAAGTAGGTCTCTCTTTGTGGAGTCAGACTTGCTTAGTGATGATTGTGGAGGCGGTAGTGGTAGGTGTCCATTTAGCCTGGGTAGTCAGAAGTGCAGGGAAAGGAAATAGTAGTCTGACAACAAAGTTGCAAGTGTGATGAAAAGCGTGTCTGTGCAGTTAGAGAGAACAGTTGTCATTTTAGGTCATGAATTCAGAAAATCACTAACCAAGAGGAGGATTGACGTAATAAATGTTAGGATAGTACTGTGCGACAAAACAAATATTCATTTGTTGTATTTGAAATGAGTCAATATTTTTTATTTGCAGTTGTCACTGGTTATTGATTTTTCAGTGTTTCATTGTGAACCTTCTTATTTAGAATAACATAGCTGAATCTTTCTACTGGCTACCAGACTCAGGTGCAGAAGTAGCTGATGACTTCAGAGAACAGCTCAGTTTGCAGGAAAATTTGTTTCCAAAAAAATGGTTCAAATGGCTCTGAGCACTATGGGACTTAACTGCTCAGGTCATCGATCCCCTAGAACTTAGAACTACTTAAACCTAACTAACCTAAGGACATCACACACATCCATGCCCAAGGTAGGATTCGAACCTGCGACTGTAGCAGTCGCGCGGTTCCAGACTGTAGCGCCTAGAACCGCTCGGCCACTCCGGCCGGCGTTTGTTTCCAAGTTAAACTATAATGGTTTTAGGAAAGTTAAAGCTGCATTAGTGGTAAATGTGGAAGCTAAAACATGGTGTGAAACTTATAAAAGTTGACTCCATATAAATATATTAGCCTTCTTGGAAAAATAAACCCAACCCTTTTGAGGATATTTACAGAGACCAGAATCAATGAGTATGATGCTTTTGTAAAAACAGTAGGCTCAAATGAGTTGAAAAATAAGCAGAAAAGTCTGCACATTCAGTAAAACAGTTGAAGAGAGGGTTCTCATTCCTTAGACAAGAGGTGGAATTGTTTGACTGAGGCAGTGGACATAGGGAGGAAGGAATATTGTGTTTAATGTCCCATTGACATTGAGATTATTAGAGACAGAGCACAGGCTCTGAATGTGTCGAGGATGGGGAAGGAAATCAGCTATGCCCTTACAAAGGAACCATCCTGGCATTTGCCTAGAGCGATGTAGGGAAATCACAAAAAAACCTAAATCTAGATGGCCAGACGCGGGTATGAACCGTCGTACTCCCAAATGCGAGTCCAGTGTGCTAACCATTGTGTCATCTCACTCGGTGACATGTAGGGGAACTGTGGCTCAAAATAAATGTATTGTCAGACGAACCCCAAAAGTTAATAGAGAGAAATTCAAGGTGATAGAGATCTTCCTTGTACAGGCAATATCAAGAACCCAGTAGATATGAAACAAAGGATAAATCTGTAGGTAGGCAGATGTTAAGTGAAATGCTCTATACTACCAGAAGGGCTATATACGAAGCTTTTAAAAACTACAGCAGCAAAATAGTATCACAAGACCTGTCTCAAACCTATCTTCAGTTTTGGTCATGTGTTAAGGCTGTCATTGTGGAGACTCTTGTTGATCAGACAAGAAACAAAATTGAAAATAGCAAAATAAAAGATGAAACGTTGAATTTTGTCTTCATACAGGAAAAATTAGGAATGTTGCCATTATTCTATTACTGTTCTGCTACAAAGATGTGTACAGTTGTGATGTATTTGTACAGTCTCCCAAAACAAGATTAAATGAGATGTTTTATTGTTGTACTCAAAAGCTCAAAGAGTTAAGACATTCATTCCTAGATAACTTAAACATATTTTTTGCACATACTATATTTGTTAACATCTGCTTTCTTTTGCCCAATGTGGAAATTTTTCCTACTTCATTTTTGTTGCATACTTCCAAAACGAATAAATATTGTTAACATTCCCATATCAGAAATATGGAAAAATAATTTCATGTAAAATTTATATAACTGCTGCATACTTTCCAATCTTTCTCTGAGGATGTCAGTTGATAAACCTGTACTACTGATTTGTTACAGCCAATTACCACAGTCAGGCTCAGTTTGAGAGCAGCAATTTCCTTCTCTCTTTTCTAAGTTACAGCTATTTCAGCTTTGTGGAATGTTGACAGCATCCAAACTTTGTGCTTATCTTAGCACTTCGATGCAAATTATCTTTCCAGGTTCTGGTGATCAGAATGTTTCCTGCCTTAAATTTCTACTCCATTAGCAGCATTTCTTTAGATGTTTTCCTGAATGTACCACATGCCTTTCTTGCTTTGTTGCACAGTCAGAAAACCTGATCTATTTTTGTACATATTAATTGTTGCTGAAAAAAACAAATATAGTTGGAGTAATGTGGCAACAGTATTTCCAGATACTCCCGTATTGTGCTTATTGATGTCAGATTCTGCGCCATATGAACAGCAAAAAAAAAAAGGATAGTTGCTACTCATCATATAGCGGAGATGCTGAGTCACAGGTAGGCACAACAAACAGACAGTCACAAAATAAGCTTTCAGCCAACAAGGTCTCTGTTGAAAATAGACCACCCCCCCCCCCCCCCCACACACACACACACACACACACACACACACACACACACACACCAGTCTCTGGCAGATGAAGCCAGACTACGAGCAGCAGCTTGATGGGAGAGGTAATCGGGTAGAGGTAGGAGGCGGATGGGGCAGGTAGGGGGATAGCTGGGTGGGGTGGTGGACAGTAAACTGCTGCTGGGAGCATGCAGGGCCGAGGTACTGAGTAGGGCAGCTAGGTGCAGTCAAGAGGTTAGACAGAAAGGTGAGAGAGGAGAGTAGTGGAAAAAGAGAGGTGTAAAAATACTGGGTGTGTCGGTGGAATAGAGGGCTGTGTAGTGCTGGAGTAGGAACAGGGAAGGGGCTGTGTGCTGCTTAATCTGAGAATGATGGGAATTGAATGACTGTTGACAGGTGTGCAAGTCCTGTCAACGTGTGTTGAGTGTCGAAAGAGGAGTAGGGATTGCTCATGCAGTGAGGATAGGAACACCACTGCCAATAAACCGACCTCCCATTTCAAGAGAAAGATGCATAAAATAATAATGAAAACACTGGACTCATATTGATGGTAAAGAGTTTATCCAAGTAATCAGTAGAATAGGCATAATGGTGGGCCTTTTCGATAATGTTGAGCTCTTGTTGAGTCTCTTTCACATTGTGTAGGTCCAAAATAGTATCCTTTCATCACTCCCTCAGTTCAGGAAAACAGTCAGCAGGAGACTGGTTGGGATTGTAGGGAGTTGGGAAGTGTTGCTTGTGGACTCGTAGGCAGGTACAGCTATGCACAGTTAGCAGCAATGTAATTTCAGATGTGGTTGACCCATTGCTTGTCTTTTAAGCACTTCCACATAACAAATCATAAATTCATAATTCATTGCCATTATTCGAAATTCATGGACACAATGCACATTGTTCACCCTCATTAGATGGGGGGGGGGGGGGGGGGCGGGGGAGTCAATTAGTGAATATGGATAGAAAACTTGATGTATCATAGCTTGACAGAGCATTTTATCTTTATGTTGTACTGCATATTACAACAAATTTTTTGCCAGTCTTAACTCCGTAAGAGCTCGAGAGCAACTGACTATCAACACATTATGAAACTGACATTGTAGTGCCCCAAGAATTTCGGGGTAAATTCTAGAAACACTCGACCTTCAACTGTCTTGAACACCCGATAAGAGGGCGGGAGAGTGAGAACATTTATACCCACCCACCTGTTTCTTTGTGTAGGTTGGGTGTTTGTTAAGAGGGGCATGTCACTGACGACGGCAAGTGTTTGCTGCCAGCGTCATAGAAGACGTGAGAAGAATTCAATGAATAATTATGTCGTATTCTTTGATGTGTTAGTGTCTGTGGTGATTGTAAAAAAGACTATTGAACAGCTGAATATAGAGTGCTGTGCACATTCATGTATTGGACTCGCTTGAGACTAGAGACTTTTATCTTAATTCATGCCTTGGACTCGGAGAAATCAAGACACATGTCCCTATTTTCATATGGTTTTCAAACCAACTCTTATGTCTCAAATTCATGTTCTTGAGGGAAAAAAACTTATTTCACAAACTGTCTAGCATCCAATGCTCGTTAGTCTATCAATTTTTCATATGACTATGAAACGCATCTCTGTCGGTTTTTGAACATTTTTTAACACATTCTAAGTTGATTTCTGAAAATGAATCGTAAGTTGATTTGTGAATGCGTGCATAGTGTACATGATGTCTCTGTCAGGGGAATCGTCGTCGCATGTAGAAACAAACTTTCCTACAGACAAAAGCCGCTAAACGAGCTGAGCGGAGTAAGGCCAAACGGATGAATGCCAACCGCTGTCTGATTGTGTGGTTGACTGGGTTTGCGTATGATGAGCATTGTTATAATTACTAACAAAACCCATAGATTCAGACCACCAGAGTGGAAATAAACGAATAACAGGTAAGAAGGATTACGTATTACCTTCTGAGTGTATCCAAGAAAATGACATTTTGACAGAAAATTTTTGGCCAGATCGCTATGCTAGTAAGGGCCAGTTGTACAGTCCACGGTTAGCAGCCGCTTTAAGTTCTATTCTGGAAGAAGTGCGGAAAACACGTTGTACGAACGTGTAACAACGCCTAACTGGAGAATAATCGCGGGATAACTAAACCGGTGATTCTGGCAGCATTAGTGAAGTTAACTGGCGAATAAGCTTTGACATTAGCAGGAATAGTTACGGATTTAATGATAACAAGCCTGTTTGTTAGAACGATGAAGGAGAAGAAACGGGGACATCACACAAATTATGGAACAATATGGCGATTCCATGTGTGTATAAAAATTTCGTACTACTATTTTTCGATCTCATGCTTGAGAAACTGGAGCGTATGAATGAAATTTGAAGCTTTTTGCTTGTAGTAGGCCTAATAGGCATTTAATATTGTTACTTTGTGAATTATATTCTGTCATTATAAAAATGACCGTTTGTGCCAAAACAGTCTCGTTTATTTGGTGTGTGTTACAATTGTTGCAGTATTAGGAAGGCGTATTTCATTTTATTTAGCAGACAGTGACAAAATAGACGTAATCAGATCGAGAAACTACACCAGTCTTGGGTCCTATTTGTATTAACAGCTTTTTCAGTATTAGACAACAACATTTCGATTTTTCGTGTAGCAAAACTTTGACGAACTTTGGTGAGGTAATAGATTCTTTCGCAGAACGGAAAGCACGCCATGTAAAGCTGTAGCAAGATTAGAGAGAAAAAAATTATAGGAGCTAAGGGTTGAAGAAATGTGTATTGTCTTGCGTGTCTCATTGTTTAGTGGTTTTAAGTACCCTATATTTTTCCCGGTAGCATCTAGCTGCTTGCTGCGACTGCTTGTACAGGCAACAGCCACATTTCTGTAGCCAGAAGCAGGAGAAGGTACTATTCATATGCGACTGAACTGCACATGTGCATGAGCCCACTCGTAACTTCTAAAACGAATCTAATGTAATCAGTTGTGGCATCACGCTCATCTAAGGCAATTTGTTGTTACGAAGCATTGCACAGTCTTCCTAAAGCCTTTGACACATTTTGCTGTTGGCAGACGCTTGTACGAGCACTGTGTTTTGTTGCTGTATATGGACATTTCCTTTGCAATTTAAGTTTTATGTTCGTTTTATCTCTAGTTCATATTTTATTGCTGCAGTATTATTCTGCAGTAGCAGGATACAGTAATATCCTTTGTTATAGTATCTGTTCTTACCTGTCAAAATTACAAAAATTTAACTGGAAACAAAAACAATGGCAAAATTCCCGGAATTCTAAAAAATTCCCGAGTTTTTCCCGGTTTTCCCCAGGATGAAAAACTTACCGGGTTTTTCCCGGGTTGTATACACCCTGATTATTCACTCGTCCCCTCAACTTTTATCAAAAAATTATTGTTTTTCGCTCATCCGGCGTGAGTTCTAGTGTTGGTGAGCGAATGTGTAATCAGCGCTGGTGGACAGCAGCTGGTGCAGTCGGCGTTGGTGACTGGTTTCTGCATTGACGTCAATGCGATGTACGTGTGTGAAGATTGCTTACACACCACACCCGATCTTCTTAGTCGAAAAGTTGAGAGCATCTCTCCAGTTTTCTTCGCTATTACTTTCCCACATCTTTTACAGCGTTGCACTCACAACTTTCTTCCATTTATTTATTGGGCTCAATACGATTTCTGGAAACAGTTATTGTATCTTGTTAGGCCTGGTTGCTATGGCAATGCCCAATATCTTCTTTCTGTTTTTAAATCTCAGTTTTCTTCGGGACCTTTCACTAAGGTCGCCACATTCTAACGTTTTCCGGATGACAGAAAATAATATCTTATTATTTCTGTAATCTATTGATCACATATAGCAACTTAAGTGTCAACATACTCGTTGATTAACGAAGTACTAGAACAGATCGTTGATTAACGATGTACTAGAACTGCTATGCAGAACAAAATAAATATCTTCGTCGTCTCACTCGTGTCTTGAGCTTTAGAAATAATTAAGTACATTGAGACATAAGAGTTCATTTGAAAACCATATGAAAATAGGTACATGTGTCTTGACTTCTCCGAGTCCAAGGCACGAATTAAGATAAGTCTCTAGTCTCAAGCGAGTCCAATACATGAATGTGCACAGCACTCTATATTCAGCTGTTCAATAGTCTTTTTTACAATCACCACAGACACTAACACATCAAAGAATACGACATAATTATTCATTGAATCCTCCTCACGTCTTCTGTGGCGCTGGCAGCAAACACTTGTCGTCATCAGTGACTTGCCCCTCTTACAGCCTTCCAATAACAAACACTCAACCTGCACAAAGAAACAGGTGGATCGGTGTAAATGTTCTCACTCTCCCGCACTCTTATCGGGTGTTCAAGACAGTTGAAGGTCGAGTGTTTCTAGAATTTACCACGAAATTCTTGAGGCACTACAATTTCAGTTTCATAATGTGTTGATAGTCAGTTGCTCTCAAGCTCTTACTGAGTTAAGACTGGCAAAAAAAATTTTGTAATATGCAGTACAACATAAAGATAAAATGCTCTGTCAAGCTATGATACATCAAGTTTTCTATCCAGATTCACTAATTTACTCCTCCCCCCCTCCCCCCCCCCCCCCCCCCCCAATCTAATGAGGGTGAACAATGTGCATTGTGTCCATGAATTTTGAATAATGGCAATGAATTATGAATTTATGATTTGTTATGTGGAAGTGCTTAAAAGACAAGCAATGGGTCAACCACATCTGAAATTACATTGCTGCTAACTGTGCATAGCTGTACCTGCCTACGAGTCCACAAGCAACACTTCCCAACTCTCTACAGTCCCAACCAGTCTCCTGCTGACTGTTTTCCTGAACTGAGGAAGTGATGAAAGGATGCTATTTTGGACCTACACAATGTGAAAGAGACTCAACAAGAGCTCAACATTATCGAAAAGGCCTACCATTATGCCTATCCTAGTGATTACTTGGATAAACTCTTTACCATCAACATGAGTGCAGTGTTTTCATTATTATTTTATGCACCTTACTCTTGAAATTGGAGGTCGGTTTATTGGCAGTGGTGTTCCTATCCCCACTGCATGAGCAATCCCTACTCCTCTTTCGACATTCAACACACATTGACAGGACTTGCACACCTGTCAACAGTCATTCAATGCCCATCATTCTCGGATTAAGCAGCACATAGCCCCTTCCCTGTTCCTATTCGAGCACTACACAGCCCTCTGCAAGCCACCTGACGGTTCGTGGTGGAGAGTACCTTGCGTACCTCTTATCGGTTCTCCCTTCTATTCCAGTCTCGTATTGTTCGTGGAAAGAAAGACTGTCGGTATGCCTCTGTGTGGGCTCTAATCTCTCTGATTTTATCCTCATGGTCTGTTCACGAGATATACCTAGGAGGGAGCGATATAATTCTTGACTCTTCGGTGAACGTATGTTCTCGAAACTTCAACAAAAGCCCGTACCGAGCTACTGAGCGTCTCTCTTGCAGAGTCTTCCACTGGAGTTTATCTATCATCTCCGTAATGCTTTCGCAATTACTCAGTGATCCTGTAATGAAGCGCGCTGCTCTCCGTTGGATCTTCTCTATCTCTTGTATCAACCCTATCTGGTACGGATCCCACACCGGAGAGCAGTATTCAAGCAGTGGGCGAACAAGTGTACTGTAACCTACTTTCTTTGTTTTCGGACTGCATTTCCTTAGGATCCTTCCAATGAATCTGTCAAATCGCCATAAATGAAAATTATTGCAAGCAGCTTTAATGATCTTGTCATTAGACAATTGTCACTTTGAGAAAAATTGTACTTCATGTCTACACAAAGCTGTGTCACCTGGTCTCTCCTCCCGACTTCAAGCAGAGTAAATCTGTGGGGCAGTGGGCGCAACGTCGTCAAGACGTGAGTTAATATTTCTCTCATAACAACTGATCGAAACTGGTTTTAATATTTACTGTTCCCCTCATAGAGCCGCGCGAGGTTGCCCCCGCAGCCTGAGACGCCTTGCCACGGTTCGCGCAGCTTCCCTCGTCGGAGGTTCGAGCCCTCCCTCGGGCATGGGTGTGTGTGTGTGTGTGTGTGTGTGTGTGTGTGTGTAGTCCTTAGCGTAAGTTAGTTTAAGCTAGATTAAGTAGTGTGTAAACCTAGGGACTAATGACCTCAGCAGTTTGGTCCCATAGTAACTTATAAATTTCCATATTTTTCCCTCGCAGGTTTGAACGTATAATACAATCTACCGTAGGCAAATGAGCCTGACTGTTGTCCGTAGCAACGCAGTTCGGCAACGTGGACCTTGTTTGCCCGCTCTCTGTTGCCACGCATGCGGCGCAGTTCTCGTCCCTTCACTATTCCGCCACTGCGCGCAAGCGTCACTCACTGTACGTAACGCGAGAGCTTAGCAAGAGCAACATTACACTCGAAGCAACATTTCATTCAAATTAAAAGCTGTGAAGTTAATTAAAATTGTTAGCAAATTCAGAAACAGGGTTATTTTACATAAATGCAGATAATATATAGGGCTACCTCTCTCTAAGGGAAAACTAGATGTAACTCAATTTGTTAGAATATCCGTTTCAGTAACTAAATCACAAACCCCGATTTACTATAGACCGCTCGTGGATTGTGCAAAGGGCACTGTTAGCTTCCGAATATTCTCAAAAAAAAAAAAAAAAAAAAAAAAAAAAATGCACTTTTATTTGCGCTGAGTTGCAATGAAATTCAGGGGAGATGTATCTTCGGCAGAACTGCGAACCAGAACCGTTGATTTGCTACGATGTAAGTTACGTATCCAAACTACTCGTACCGGTAACTTACGAAATTATAGTTTCGTAAGTGTGTGAAAATTCTAAAAAATAACCCATTTCTGACAGAGCTGTACAATGAAATTAGAAAACTAATTTTTTGAACGAGAATAGTCCTTATGTTCTCAAAAATTTTGAAACATTAGAATGACATTTAAGCTTATAATTGACGATAACAGTACAAGCTTATCGCGGCACTCCGGAATGTTCGAAATTTCACAATAGATCACAATACAAATGGATGTTGATACGATCGGTGAAAAATGACGCAGAAGCGACGTGAACAGTAAAATATGCGAATCTAGAACTTGAAACCAACACACGAATTTTGTACACACGGTCTCATATAAAGGAAAATTCCAAAGTCGGCTTTTATACATAAATAAAAGTGTGTATTGCAAGGATTTTTCAGTTAGTGTTTTGTGCACACTTCTACACTGGCGTGCCGAAGAAGAACACCAACAAAGTACGTCTCTGCCTGTCACAGCTAACAGTGCATTCGTCATAACGCAAATAGAGTTTCCAAGAACCAGGTTCACAAATGTGTACGTACCAGTTGAGATGGGAGGGGAATGTTTGGAGCTATTTTCTTAAAGGACGGAATGCAGTTAGGAGCGTTGAGAACAGTGGCGGCCGCTGAGGCACTCCTTTGGTGGTGCATAAAAAAAACTTCGTTTGGCAGCATCGAACGTATTGCGGAATTTTGTCTGATTCATATATTTCATAAGATATTATACCAAACAAAACGTATAGTGAAACAGTAATAAACACTTATTATTACAACAGCGCCCTTCTTATGCACACCAAGAGATTGATATATTCTTGGAGAACATGATAGCAAGGGATTTTGTAACACACATACACGAGAGAGAGAGAGCCGCGCGTGATTAGCCGAGCGGTCTTATGCGCTGCAGTCGTAGACTGTGCGGCTGGTCCCGGCGGAGGTTCGAGTCCTCCCTCGGGCATGGGTGTTTGTGCTTAGGATAATTTTGGTTAAATAGTGTGTAAGCTTAGGGACTTATCACCTTTAACTCCGAAAATATCTTTCGCACACACAAATGCACATGCGCGCGCACACATATCAACAACTATTCTTCGCTCCTCACAGGGTACCTTCGGTCACTTTAATGTGGCAGTCGTAAGCAGGAGGTGTTTCGATGTACAGTTGCATTCATAAGTAACTATACATCGGTGGAGATCGGGCCTGAACTACCACATAACGACACCATCAACCTCAGCTAACAACTGCGCTCTAGCCGTTACCAAATGATTCATGTACTCAGCTTTGAGTTGTGCTTGCTGGTTGTTTCCTTTTCTTATTTTGAAATGAGTGCAGATAGCAATCTTGCTCTGTCACAGGGTTCGAATTTGACTCTCTCAACACCAGATGGAATCAGCGACCCATATGTACATATTACATCGGTTCTGCCTTTCCAGGAGCACAGAAAACGGTCGTAGGCTGCAAGCCCTATGACAGGGAGGCGTGGAATCCCCCCCCCCCCCCCCCCCCGCTCATCTCCACTTGACTGCCAGAACTCCTCATTTGTTTTACGTTCGCAGCCGACTGCCAGAAAAGTATCTGCTGCAACATGAGTGCCAGTACGAGAAATAATGGAGCCTGTATAAATTATTCGAACTTGTAATCTGGATTTGCGAAGCAAATTTAATCAAGTTACCAACAATTAAAACTAAAAGCATTGTACTCACCAAAAGTAGCAACTCCATGGCTTTGGGAAGACAGCTTCAAAATAATTAGTAGGGACAATATCGTAAATCGTCGCGTCTCCTTGTTGGCAAATAAATCTGTCATCTCAGATTGAAATGTTCAACTTTACATACGAATGACTTTTCACAGGATATCATACCTAAGGCACTCAGTCATTCTTCTTTCAAGGTGTTTCATAGGAACATTTTAATTTTCTTGAGCATTGAAAAGAACCGCTCAACTTACGATGTCGAGATAGGCGTCGTGGTTAGCAGTTTCAAAACTTTAACAGTCCCATCGAAAGTGTCACGAAGTTCATCCTCTAGAATCACCGAAAGAAACGGAATTGCTCTTGAAACTGCTCTCAACTCAGGCCTAGCAAAGAAGACTTGAAGCTCACCTTCAACTTCCTTTTCTCCAGCAATGTATATGCGTCTTTAATTTCAGTGTATTTGTCTGGAAAATCTGTGATGTATTTGTCAAACTGATTTACATCAAATCAATTGGCTGCAATGAGGTGAAATAAAATTAATTTTATTTCAGAAAGGAGGCATCGCACACTTCCAAAACATCTCTTTTTTTGTGCACAACAGAGAATCCGTGGCTTCTTGGCAGGCATCGTTTCGTCATTTTCAAAACTAATCTCCGGGATGGAATCAAAGTCATCTCTAATGTTTTGCATTACCGCTTCAAAGTTCTGGTTGTCTTGTGTTGCTATGGTCGGTTCGATTTTCTTTTTTTGAAGCTGATTAAAAAGTACGTCTGCATGAGGCATTATCTTGTAGAAAAATGATAGCTAGAAAATGAATTCATTATCTTGCAGTCTTTGTTTGTATGAACCAGCTTTTTCAATAGTAGAAGATAGTTTTATGCTCACATGCTTCAGTGACTTCCGTAACAGTAATAAGATTTTTCGTTGTTTTCAAAAACATCTTTCACTATTTCACTACTCGCGACTGGTAATTCCATCTTCACACACACGCACACACACACGGCGAGCTTTTTTGACTAATGCTATGCAACACGTTTGATCTCTGTTAGAAAAGAAATAATTACCTAAAAGGAGTGAAAGAAAGAAAAAAAAATGCGGGCTTTGCGATTAATGGAGGCTGCCGTAGACATAGGTTGCGCTGATGTGCATAACAATGGATGTAGTTTGCATTTTGAAAATTTGTCTTTAACTAATTTCTGAAACCTGTTCGACTTGCAACTCACCATCGTAACTTTGAGCTATAAGTTTGCTCAATTATCGCCAATTAATGGTTCAGTTTCTTTCAGAATACTCTCAGCTATAGCTTGAGCATTCTGACTTTATGTATTAACAAAGTTTCCAAATCTTTCAACACGTTCTCCATCAACAACATACCGCAAAAAAATAACCAATTGAAATTCACAAGACACGTCTGCGCTTTCATCCGCGGTTATTGCAACATAGTCGGCACGTTTTATTTCTTTAGAACTTCATCATGGTACAGTTCTAACGAGCATTGCAGTAGTTCGTTCTGAACAGTCTTAGAAGTGCCTTTGAACACTGATACTTGAGTGAGAGGAAGTTGAAGATCTTTATCCAGTTCCGTGCTGAACTGAATCGGCTCGCAGAAAAACCCCTTATTTTGAGAGACATCAGAGTCATCGTAGCCCCTGAAGCTACATTTACAATTAAATTCAATATGTATCCTTTTCTACACGTGTGTTGTGGATGCCTATTGTTTGTCTATATTGCGAATCTAATTTCGGCTGAATGTTGGTTTTGCCTAGAAATGGAAGACTAAGCTAGGGTGTCCATTCGTCCCGTTTTTCCCGGGACAGCCCCGTTTTTTACCAAAATGTCCCGCTGTCCCGACAGTTTTTTTGGGGACGCTCAAGTGTCCCTTTTTTTATTCCGCATGGCTAAAGTATTTTACACTATTGGTTGTTTGACTTGCTATTAACTGCGCAATTATTAACGCTGGGAAACGTGTGATGGCTTTCAGCATACCCCAGACATGTACCGAACTGTCAAAAATCGCAAGTAATTTTAAACGCACTATAGGTTAGGAATAACAACGAAGATTCTTCTCTTCTAAATCGATCCACTGAGTCCGTCCTTTCGGCCCAGAGATACTCTACACCACTGATACTTGCTCTCTGGCTTTCGTCACCACCTTCGACCATACATACTAATAGACTGGGCAAGCAGTGCAGCGGCTATACATCTGCCGTGGCTGCAACATAGAATCACGTGACTGTTGCCAGAACGTCGGCGGGAGTTCAAGGCAGCATTCTCATTCCTGATTTCACTTCCAGTATTTCTCAGTGGATTTCCTGCTAACTTCACCACATTAAATGTAGCTTATGTAAACACAGCTAGAAGTGATACATTATTGCGTAACCACGGTACAAATTTAGTTTTACAGCCATTACTTCACAATGAACTTTGTGAACTGCTGAAACACTTTCGATGTTCGGCAATATATTCGCCGCGAATATTTCAGTGTTACCAATTATGAGATGCATTCTCTACTAACAATACGCGTTATGCACTGCATAAAATGTAAATATTGCGTGTGTGTGTTTTAGTGCCTTGGTTGTAGAAAGTGTTATAGACTTCATAAATCGGCATAAACAACGAAACCTGTAACGTAAACACACGTGTTCACATCGAATGTAACGAACTCAATTGTGTCGTTCACCCACAAAACGTAAAGCAGTTTCATTTGAAAGCTCTTTTTTTGTTTAAACAGTTTGTTTCGTAGATGTATCAAATACGATATCTACAAAATCAGTACCTACTTACATGAATACTTGTTCCACAGATCACGAATACGATACTTTGCAATGATGTGTCAGTTTAATGAAAGGTAGACCTATCATTACATGACAATTCTTCCAATCACTTATTTATACCTAAAAAATCGTCTACTGACTAGGAGCTGCCATTCATAGATTATTTTAGTTTGTTTTTAAATGCTGGTTGGCTATCTGTCAGGCTTTTAATGCTTTTTGGTAAATGACCAAAGATTTTTGTAGCAGCATATTATTTATCCCATACATTACAGCTTATTATCAGGAAACTAACATAGGCCATACAACTACCTTTTTGCAAATGGTATTCAGTATCTGTTTCTGATATTCGTATGTTTTGTAACTGGGAAGTACAAAATAAAACTAAACCCTGATGAGAAATCAAACCCCTAACTTGTTTTTGCAAATTGTTCTTTAAAATAATACCAGCATAATTCACCCCTTTTTGTACCAAAGTCAGATTTAATCCAGGATAGTAAACATCATCCTTTCTTCTTATGTAGTAGCAATGCACATTGCCATTGCTTTTGGAGTGGGAAGGGTTATTGGTAATAAATATCTCTCTCTCTCTCTCTCTCACACACACACACACACACACACACACACACACACACACACACACACACACACACACACACACACATAGGTGTGTCTATGTATGTGCAGATGGATGTGTGTGTGTGTGTGTGTGTGTGTGTGTGTGTGTGTGTGTGTGTACCCGTCCTTTTTTCCCCCCTAAGGTAAGTCTTTCTGCTCCCGGGATTGGAATGACTCCTTACCCTCTCCCTTAAAACCTACATCCTTTCGTCTTTTCCTCTCTTTCCCTCTTTCGTGACGAAGCAACCGTTGGTTGCGAAAGCTTGAATTTTGTGTGTATGTTTGTGTGTCTATCGACATGCCAGCGCTTTCGTTTGGTAAGTCACATCATCTTTGTATATTGCTTCGAACAGATGCGTGTGTGCGCAGTAGGCTTGAAATCTTTTCGTTTCACTGCCTGTATCCACACCTGCCTGCGCCCTTCATCCTTTGGAAACCTATACGAAAGAGAAAAAGCAGCTTTGTAGCTTACCATTTCAAGAAATATATACGATTGCAATGTGCGCCTGGAAACACACACAGCACTTCAAACCGCCAATTTACGTAACTGTGGCGTTCTGGGTAAGGATATGATACACACAATAGCTTATCAGTATTCAAGAAATGCCGCTAAATTAAACTAATAATACTTACACGTGAAGTTTAATGTTACTTCCCTTCACAAAACGCTCGGTACAACCATAAGCACAACAGGATATCACCATTGTTTTGCCAATAGTCACGTGGTATAGCAGTAGAGATGTTAGTGCCACGAAATATACATCATGACCAGTCTACCAATATCTATGGTCGAAGGTCACCACACTGTTAATGTTTTGCACTGTGCAATCACTGTTTCATTATGCCAAAACGAAAGTGTAATTTTAACAGCAATATAAAAAGCGAGTTTTCTTTTATCACTGTTAGTAGAGAAACTGTAGAATGTACGTCGTGCAGATCAAAATTTGCTATTGGTCATGGTGGAAGGTCTGACATTGTGAATCACATTAAGACGAAGAAACATCACATGAGTGATCAAACGAAAAGAGCAAATAAACGCATGAGTGACTACTATGTAAACTTAAAATCAGTAACTGAAATGAATAGGCAGTTGGCATCACAAGAAGCTACGTTTGCATACCACAGTGCAATGCCTAACCATAGCTTAAAGTCAATGGACTGTACTATGGCAGTTGTTAAAAAACTTTTCAATCCGAAATTCACACATGGACACACAAAATGTTATGCAATCATTTCAAATGTCATTGCACCGTATGAAGCTCAGCAGGTTTTAAATGAACTGAAATGTGCTCTATTCATTTCTGTAATGATTGATACATCGAATTATCTGGATTTGAAGTTGGTTCCTCTCCTTATCAGGTATTTTCACACTGAAAATGGCATCACGGTGAAAGTGGTTAATTTAGCTGGAGAAACATCAGATTTACTTCAGAATTATGTGCTGGAGGTTTTAAAGAAATATGAACTTGAGGGAAAGGTGACTGCAGTTTCTGCAGACAACACTAACACCAATTTTGGTGGTAAGCAGAGGAAAGGAAAAAAACAGTTGTTCTATAAACTGCAACAGAACACAGTGAATACTATAGTACGTGTTGGCTGTCCAGCACATGTGGTGCACAATTCCTTACAAACTGGCTCAGATTGCCTACCCGTCGACTGCCAATTAATTGTAAACAAAATCTACCTCCATTTCCACATATATGCAGTAAGGGTTGAATCTCTGAAGTCATTCTGTAAGTTTACTGAAATTGAATACAAAACTGTACTTGGGCACAGAAAGACAAGGTGGCCATCTCTGCTACCAGCATTGGAAAGAATAGTAGAGATATTTCCTGCTTTGAAATCATATTTCAATTCCCTTATCCTTAAACAATTGTTTGATAATCCTGTGTCTATTGTTGTTCTACATTTTCTTGTTAGCCAGCTAAAACCTTTCTCCACAACAATTAAATGTATTGAGAAACAAGAAATCACAATAGTGGAAGTTTATCAAGAAATAAATTATTGGGCAAATTACAATGTAGAGAATCTGAAAGACTTCTCACATCCTTTGTACATGAGACTCTAAGAAAGCTGGAAGAAGAGGGTGATATTACTGTAGAACAATTTCATATTTATGCTGACATCTTCTATGACTCTTGCATTGAGTATATTAAAGAATGGTGTTTACCACTTCTCACACCTTTTAAAGCATTTGACTGCGTTAATACTGAAAATGAGCAGTGGAAGGATATTCAGGACTGTTGTGTTTTTGTTAAAAGTATTGTACCAAATTCTCGTGTTGATGAATACGAGCTGTTTGATGAATTTTCATGTGCACAGAATTTCATAAAAAGTAAAGGAGACAAAGATGGTGTTAGTGCAACGTGGTGTAAAATATTTGCTATTTCAAAAGTAAAACATTAACATGAAAAAAATGATTCATTTGGTGGAGTTTTGTCTGGCAGTTCCTGGGTCAAATGCTGCTGTGGAACGTGTGTTTTCGTTAGTGAACTCTTTGTGGTCGGATGAAAAAAACAGAATGAAAGTTGAAACAGTGAAGGTCTTGTTCATTGTCAAAACACACTTTAATGGTGTATCGTGTTCTGACTTTTATGATACAATTTAAAACGAAAATGCACTTCTTGATAAAGTACATAAAAGTGAAAAGTACAGTGACAGTGTGGCAGAATAATTGTAAAAAATGATTTGGGATCATCTGAGTGCACGTTGTAAAGGTAGACTTGTACGTGTATTAAATTTAGTCAATACAATATTTGTGTCCCATTTTTTTCTTCATTGTCCCAGGTTTTTCTCTGATTTATTTTAAATGTCCCCTTTTTCAATGAAAATGAAATGGACACCCTAGACTAAGCACACTATTCATGCGTCGCTTTGACATTTCATGTACTCTATTTTAGGCCATATATGCCCAATATCAGTTATTCTGGTTTCACACCAATGACTCCTCCCCCAAATAACACATAAGGAAAGCAAGAAACAGTGTTGCTTTCTTCACAACCAGAAATCCATTTCTTCTTTTGGCAACTTTCTGGATTGAACTTACGGCATCGATTTTTTGTTTGCTGCTACAGATTCAGATTAAGGAGTGGCCTACCTAGTGTTTTTTATCTGAGAGTCCTGTCGGTAAATGGCGTTTTTAACAACTCATTTACTTTGTTCATGTTTGCTATTTTCACGGTCAACTGAATTTTCCCTTACAAATAACACTGTGCTATATACGGTCAATTACCTGACCTCGCAATAACTACAACGTGTTTTTACAGAACTGTATTACACGAACGTAATCAGTATAAATAGAAATACTACACCTTTGTTTGGAAAGCAGATGCTCAACATGCGGTGAATACTTTTTTTCTGTAGCAATAGCCCTGCTGTTGAGAGATATACCAATATTGAAATAATGCCTCTTAGTTACAAAATCTAAGGGCATAATTATATTCAAATTACATATCACTATTAATAACTACATTTAAGTGTATTATTTCTGTATTCGATTTAATTAAGCATTAAGTAGCGTTTAGGAATGCATTTGCATTAACTTCAGAAAGATTGTGAAACTGGATTACAAAAATCTCCGCCCCGATGTATTGTAACATGATCGCTAGATGACAGATTGCTTTTCTATAGATCCTGCACTTTTCTGCTCTCTGATGGAAGGAACGTAAAGCTCTGAGTCAGACTAGCTGTGGCTCTACCTCAACCATTAAGATTAAGAATAAGAAGCTTGTAGAAACCAATGGCCGAGCCATCCCCACAGCGCTTACGAGGACAGACGGTGCCAATCTGCAGTTGGCTACAGGCGTCAGAAAACTACCGTGAAAGCGCACGCGGAGAAACGCACCTCTTCAAATCAGAATATACATACTCCGAAACAATGTTTTACACACGGTTCACATTTCTCTTTCTTATATACATATAGTGGTGCCACGGCACAATGGCACTACCTCAGAAGCCGCCCCTGGTTGAGAATGGAAGAAATGATAGAGGAAATGATAGTGTTAAACTCAGGAAAATTATTTCTGGCTCTAACTGCTAGACGGTGTTGGCCGTGCGCAATGCAGGTCTATTGCATTGTTCTGGAAAAGAATCCTTTTTTTGTTGCTCCCACTTTTAACATAAAGGCAGCGTAGTCTCCCATGAACAGCAAAAAATTCTACTTATATCTTCTCGTGGTCACAGGATGCGTGAGACATCCCTCAGAGTGCAATCTACGGCATTGTGATTCATCTTCTCCAATTCTTTACATATGAATAAGTGGGGTTTTTCTGGTGCTGTGCAATCAAATTTCCCACCACAATATTAACCATAAATCTTTACTGAAAAGTCAAGTACAATGGTCACAAATGTTTGTTTTAATATCAGCAATAGTCTTTCCATATACGTGTTTCAAACAATTTTCGCGCAGTGTTAAATCATCTGGAATTCTGTAGCCGCTGATACTGTCCAAGAAGCCCTTAAGCTGGATTTGCACTAGCAAGTCGCTTGCAGAAGTTATTACTGCAAGTTATTGTTAGCCGCTTGCAGCTGTTTACACAGCAAGAATTAAGCAAGATTCTTCCGCAAGTTCTTTGGCAAGAAACTTGCGTCAACAACTTGCTGATACTCTTTACCACTACGAGTGTCAGCCGATGTGTAAAATGACAAGTAGGCGGGTGAGATATGCTGCAGCTCTTGTAATTGTAATCGAAAACTTGAAAAAGAAAAGGATTTGGGTTAGAGAGTAGATAATGAGAGGATCGCAAAATGGTGCCTATAATAACCTTTTGCAAGAACTTAGTATTGAGAGCATGGATACTTTTGAAAACTTTTGCAGAATGCCCTCAAATGATCTGGAGTATTTGTTGATGTTAATAGCGCCCGTCACATCAAAACGAGACACGAACTTCCGTACTGCTATTTCAGCAAAGGAACGATTGCTAGTCATTCTATGATTTATAACTACCAGTGAGCTACGAATAAAATAGGCATTTCATTTATTTATGTGAAACATACAAGCAAAAAAAGTTTTAATTTTGAAATCTTTTCTTTGTCAGAGACTCGTACAAGTCCCTAATTTACTTGTTTCATATTCCTGTCAGTACGATTTCTCTGATCGTACCCGATGTGTGTAGAGCCATTTTTAACTTCTTGAAAAGGTAAAATTATTTGAAGGTATGTGAAAACGCAACAATGAAATTAAATTTTTATTGAAATAAACTGAATTTTCCAGATTGATATGCTAATAAAAATGTTTTTTTTTTTCTAATGCTCATAAAATGGAAAGTGACAAGCTAATTAAATGGAACATGTAATAATTACAAATCGTCCTTTTGTAGACTCCTAAAACAAAAAGCCAGTGGATGCAGATGGTAAAGGGGTTGTCTCTTCAAGTTATGCTACTTTCTATGTACTTCTGACAGATGTGTCGAATATCGACGAGATTTCATTTAATACGCTCATCTTCTTCACTCTATCCATAAAGTCTCGGTTATGCACGTTCCATATTTCTGGGTAGCTGTCCACAGCTTCAATAAAATGTTCTGTAACCTGCTTCATCCATTCCCGTTTCTCCTCCATTTCTGAAATTTGTTTGCATATAATACATACATAAGCTGGTTGCATAAAATTAAGTCACCACATGGAGTAAAATGTTAAATATGAGTGTTATGCAGATGACATACTTACTATAACTTGCGCTTCCTACTTGCAGGAAATAGAAATAAATCCTAAAAGCTGCAAGTTACTTGCAGACACTTCTTGCGTGGTGTTCACACTGGAAGCGGAAAACGTGCAGCAAGTCACTTCCCCAATAAATTGCTACGGTCGCAAGTCGACTTGGCGATATGTTTACACTCGCAAATCGCACGGCAAGTTCTTCCACCCAAGTAAATTGCTGCAATAACTTGCTAGTGTAAACCGAGCATTACCCAAGTAGGGTTCTTTAGTATGACCATGGCACCTTAGAATAATTTAATCTGTATGTTGTTGTTCTTCCGAGTAAAGTCAGTTTCCGACCCGAAGCATTGAAGTAGAGCTTACGATGAGTTTTTATCAGCCAATCATAGCTCACGTCACGAGATCTCGTCAGCCAGGCATTCGGAGCATAGGACATGTGATGTAGTCGTACAATAACAACATCACTGTTAAGTAGCGGTAGGAAACACTAGGGCTAATTGTAATATATCGGGATAAATCCAGGGCTAGCTTATCGAGGAAAAGAGCGCGTTGTACATTGCCATTTTATTCCTCATTTAGCTATTCCCGGAATAGTGTTCCTGTCCAGTTAAGTTGGCAACAACTGAATGAAGAGCAGTCTTTATTTTCGCATACGTCATTTCACATTTTCTTTGTCGTCGTCTCCAGAAAAGCGTGTCGAACATGAGTTATAAGCATTCCAGTTCGCAAAAATTTTCGTTCGAGGATACTTTAAGGCTCGTAGATAGTGTAAATGAGTTAAAGAGAATGGTAAAAAGCACGAAACCTGCTGCAGTCTGATTCAATGAAAAATTTAAGTAAATTGGCAGGATACCAGTACTTACACGTATAACGATATATTTTGAAATTAGTTAAATGATCAGGTATTTGTTATTTGACCAGTAAGAGATTTTCTAGATTTCCGAGTAAAATATAGCAAAAGAAAAAAATATATATGCAGCAGTTTCCATTCACAAACAAATTCACATAGATGGACAGAGCAGCTACAACAGACGTATGATGATGATTATTATTTTAAAAGAGTGTAGGATGCGTGATGTAGTCAGACAACAGCATATTACTTTAAAGAAAGAACCTCGTAAATATTATGCACAGAAAAGGTAGGAGAAGTTAGATTGGGGGCGCCACTTATGTAGAAAGTAAGTTCCAAATTGTATGCAATGAAACACGCGATTTAATAAGATTAACAGAAGGACGCCACAGTTAGTTCCATTTGGATGCAACATTTCTATACGATAGTACTCTTCAAATGTAGCTGTATGGTAGATGGCTCACTGTAAGTAGGCACATAATATAGAAAAAACTATAAAATGTAATATGCTTTTTGAAATAGTTGGTCTCTTCAGTCTCTCCAACAAACTGTGACAACACAGACATCATGGAGGTTGATTTGACTGAAAATACCAAGTGTTCCTGGCTAGCTTGCTGTTCATTTACGCCTCTTAAATATTAATTCATTACAGGAGCAGTGGGTGTTATACAGAAAGTACCCTCGTTGAATTATCGAACACTACTTGTGCATCTACTTTTGCAGTTCTTGGACATATAATGGTTCAAATGGCTCTGAGCACTATGGGACTTAACATCTACAGTCATCAGTCCCCTAGAACTTAGAACTACTTAAACCTAACTAACCTAAGGACAGCACAAAACACCCAGCCATCACGAGGCAGAGAAAACCCTGACCCCGCCGGGGATCGAACCCGGGAACCCGGGTGTGGGAAGCGAGAACGCTACCGCACGACCACGAGATGCGGGCTTGGACATATAATTCTGTTTCTATCATGTGGTGATTATTAATTATTTTAAGTATATATGAAGGGTAATATGCCAACATTTTCAATGAGGAACCTTTTTTTATTACACACACACACACACACACACACACACACACACACACACACACACACACACACACATATATATATATATATATATATATATATATATATATATAATTAAAGAACAAATTCAAAAACTCAACAAAATTAAACTGAAAGAAAAATAATCAATACCAAAATAATATCTAATTATATTTAAATTAGCATATGAATACACACAAATTATAAAAAAAAAAACTCGACAGAAACATTAAAGAATGAACCAGCCACCAACAACTATTCAATAAGGAAAGAGGGATCAAAAAAATAGTTATAAATAAATACTTTAACATAAAGATAAAGCAAAAGAATTTAAAAAATCATTACCGTGAGATCGAATTATTGAAACCAAAATAGATAGACCTAAAGTACCTTCACAAACAGAAAAAACTAAAAAAATAACAGGAAAGGAATAATCATAATCAAATTCAATAAGAAAAACAAAAATTAATATAAATTAAGAAAGAGCAATATACTCCAATCTCAGAAGAACCATTAATAAATGTTTACGTTTAGAAGAAAAAACATAAACACCAGCAAAATATACCAACAAAGAAGTAAAAATAGAGAATATAAACATTAGTTTTAATAGTTTAAAAAAACACCGATCTTGTAAACTGGAAATGGGACTAGTCCCTACTTTTAAAACTTCAGAGGTGGAAAGCTTCCATTGTCAGTCCCCAAAACCGATATTTTAAATAAACTAACTCCTGAAATGATTAAAATAATAATTATATCACTATCAAATGTAATAAATATTAATTTTATTAAATTAAGACATCCATTATCAATAATACTTTTCATTATCCTTCAAACTTTCTTAGTTAGATTAATAACAGGAACAACAATGGAAAGATATTGACTATCATATATTTTATTCTTAACATTTCTTGGTGGTATACTAGTCCTATTTATTTATATTACAAGAATTGCATCAAAAAAAATATTTCAACCTAAATCAATTACCATAATTATCACCCTAACAATATGAGCACTTATTATATCAATACTAATTATCCTAGACATAACAATATTTATAAACTTCTTCAAAAATACCACAACTATAAATATTGATAATTCAATCAATTACCAAGAAATAACAATATCTTTAGAAAAATTATATAACAGACCAACATTCATTATTACAATTATAATAATTATTTATTTATTTTTAGCACTATAAGCAGTAGTTAAAATTACTAATATTAACCAGGGGCCTATTCGTAAAGTAAGATAATTTGCTAATGAATAAACCCTTACAATTAAGGCATCCTTTAATTAAAATTATTAACAACTCTTTAGTTGATTTACCTGCACCAACTAATATTTCATTTTGATGAAATTTTGGGTCCCTACTAGGGTTATGCTTGGTAATTCAAATCGTAACTGGATTATTTCTAGCTATACATTATATATCAAATATTGAAATAGCGTTCAGTAGTGTAGTACACATTTGCCAAGACGTAAATAATAGTTGAATTATTCGAACTTTACATGCAAATGGGGCATCTATATTCTTTATTTGTATTTATTTGCATGTAGGACGAGGAATTTACTATGGATCTTATATATACATACACACCTGAATAATTGGTACAGTAATTCTATTCTTAGTTATAGCAACTGCATTTATAGGATAAGTTTTACCTAGAGGTCAAATATAATTTTGAGGTGCAACAGTAATTACTAATTTATTATCAGCAATTCTGTACTTAGGAACAGATTTAGTTCAATCAGTGTGAGGAGGATGTGCTGTTGATAACACAACATTAAATCGATTCTTTACATTTCATTTTGTATTACTATTTATTATTGCAGCTATGGCAGCAATTCATTAATTCTTCCTTCATCAAACAGGATCTAATAACCCATTAGGGCTAAACGGAGATATCGAAAAAATTCCATTTCATCCATACTTTACTTTCATGGATTCTATCACATTTGTATTAATAACATTGTTATTAATTATATTATTTTAATTAACCCTTACTTCTAGGAGACCCAGATAATTATGTACCCACCAATCCATTAGTAACACCAGTTCACATTCAACCAGATTGATATTTCCTATGTGGACTTGCAATTCTGCGATCAATTCCTAACAAGTTATTCTTAATCTTATTCTAATCTTAATAATTTTACCATTCTATAATAAACCACCATTCCGAGGTATCCAATTCTACCCTATCAATCAAATTCTATTCTGAATGATAGTAGTTGTTGTATGTTTATTAACATGAATTGGTAAACGACCAGTTGAAGAACCTTATATCATAACAGAACAAATCTTAACAATTATCTACTTTAAATACTTCTTAATTAATGTCCATGTTGCAAATGCATGAGGGAAGCTAATTAAGGAATAAATAAGTTAATTAGCTTAGGAAAAGCATATGTTTTGAAAACATCAAACTAGAAGTTTAACTCTTCTATTAACTTTTCTTAAAAAATATCACTAAATAAATGAGATAAATAAAATCTTTAAACCAACAAAGAAAATAAAAAAATTTAAAGATAAAGGTAAAAATATTTTTCAAGCTAAGTATATCAACTTATAACGGAACCGTGGTGAAGTACCCCGAACTCAAATAAAACGAAAAGATATAATAGCAAGCTTAATAAAACATATAAAAGAATAAAAATCACCCCCCCCCAAATTAAAGCTAATAACATTCTTATCACAACAATTCTAGTATACTCAGCTAAAAAAATTAAAGTAAAACCACCAGCACCATATTCGATATTAAAGCCTGAAACTAACTCAGATTCACCTTCAGCAAAATCAAAAGGTTAACAATTAGTCTCGGCCAAACAAGAAGCAAAACAAGCTAAAGCTAAGGGAAAAGAAATAATAATAAATCAGCAATAAAGCTGATAATTTATAAAATCAAACATGTTATAACCACCAATTAAAATAATTAAAAACAATAAAATGAAAGCTAAACTAACTTCATATGAAATTGTTTGAGCAACAGAACGAAGGGAAACTGATAAAGAATAATTTGAATTAGAAGATCACCCAGCAATTATAATTGTATAAACACCTAATCTAGTACAGCACAAAAAAACAAAAATCCATAAGAAAAAAACACATATAAGTTAAGTAATGGAAAATTACTCAAACAGCCAAAGAAAACATTAAATTAAAAGCAGGAGAAAAATAATAAAGTAAATAATTAGATATAATAGGAATAGGCTGCTCCTTACAAATCAACATAAAGCATTGCTAAAGGACTGTGGGATCCCTAGAAATCCTACTTTATTTGGACCCTTACAAATGTGAATATAACCTAAAGCCTTCCGCTCCAACAAAGTTAAAAAAGCAACACTAACTAATAAAAGAAAATTTAAAATAAACATAAATAAATCATAAAGTATCAATACTATTTGTAGAAAAAATCTACATAAATGAATTCTAAATTCAACACATTAATCTGTCAAAACAGTAAATTAATTAATATTAATCAAAATAGTAAAAATTATTTTAACCATATGGTCCTTTCGTACTAATATGGATTAATAGTCTTAGGATAGAAACCGACCTGGCTCACGCCGGTCAGAACTCAGATCATGTAAGAATTTAAAGGTCGAACAGACCTAATCACTGGGCTCCTGCACCCAAAATTTTTCTTAATCCAACATCAAGGTCGCAATCTGCTTTGTTGATATGAGCTCCCAAAACCAATTACGCTGTTATCCCTAAGGTAACTTAATCTTATGATCATAAATTATGGATCAAAACAACAAACATAAATCAATGATATAATAATGAGGAGTTTATTTATTTTCATGTCATCCCAACAAAAGATCATCATTAAATATAGAAAGACAAACAAAAAACTATATAAAAGTAAAACGTTAAGCTCTATAGGGTCTTCACGTCCTGAAGAAGAATTTAAGCCTTTTGACTCAAAAGTTAAATTCAAACATTTATTAAGAGACAGTTGATTTCTTGTCAAGCCATTCATTCCAGCCACTAATTAAGAGACTAATGATTATGCTACCTTTGAATGGTCAAAATATCGTGGCTCTTTAAAAATCTGCTCAGTGAGCAGGCCAGACCTCAAAATATTTTCAAGAGGACATGTTTTTGATAAACAGGTGCAAATCAATTTTGCCTAGTTCCTTATAATAAATTTACAAGGTAAAAATTTTATACAAATAAATATACTAATTCTATTATTATTACAAAGGTTTAAAAATTAAATCAATAATCTTAATAAAGAAACGTAAAATAGTTATAAAATCAAAATATAAAATAATGAACTAAAACACAAACTTAAAGATACCTGGTCTAAAGCTTACTATTATATTTTTAAAAACAAATTATAGGTTAATAACTATAAAGCTTATCCCTTAAAGAATAAATAAGTTAATATTTATACTTAAAATATTAAATAAAAACAACTAACCTTAAAAAATTAATTTTTTTCTTAAGAAACTACATATCTTAGGAAATGATTAACATCTCATTTCTATAAATAATTTAATAATTATGATACATTAACTATAAATTATTTATAAATCAACCCAAATTGAGACAAGTGAAATAAATACTAAAATTTTAATAAACCATGATACAAAAGGCACAATAAATAAAATCTACTTTAAAAAATTTAAAATAATATTTCATAAAACATTTAAATTACCAATACACTATAATTTTCAAAATCCAACAAAATTATTTATATAAAATAATTAAACAAAAAAATCAGTATAATAAAATAAATAATCAAGATATCCTGGTTTGCACAGAAAATTTTTCAGTGTAAGTGAAACACTTTACTAATAAGACATATCTTGAACCTCTTCATAGATACACTTTCCAGTTCATCTACTATGTTACGACTTATCTCATCTAAATTGAAGCTACTTTAAAATAATCAAAATAGTATAATCAATAATGAGAGCGGCGGGCGATGTGTACATACCTCAGAGCCAATCAGTTAAATTAAATAAATCAAATTACTATCAAACCCACCTTCATCAACAGTATTTCACCATCAAATCCATTATAAACAAAAATCTATTGTAACCAACCTCCTTTTAACTATAAGCTGCACCTTGACCTGAAATATTTTATAATTATAAATCTCAAGAATTATCACTCTAAAAAGATTCTCTGATAACGGAGATATACAAACAAATAAAGTAAGTGGAGTAAATCGTGTAGTATCAATTACGGGGTAGTTTCCTCTGAATGGAATGAGATACCGCCAAATTCTTTGGGTTTACAGACCTTAACTAATAGTACCCTGGTAAATATAATTAACATTTAAAGTAATAGGGTATCTAATCCTAGTTTATTATTTAAATTTCACAGATTCATAAAAAAGCTACAAATAAATTTTAACATTTAACCTTACAAATTTATATTTTAACCCTAATTATATAAACAACTGTTTTAACCAATAATATTCACTTGTATCAATCGTATAACCGCAGGTGCTGGCATGAATAATGCCGATACTAAATCAAGTGCTAAATCCAAAATCATTCGATAATTAAATAAAATTACTGCAAAATGAACATTTAGTTTAACTAAACTTACATATAATACAAAGAAAAAGTGAATAAACAAGCAAGAATAAAACTTTTAGGAACAAAAAATTAGAAATTTAAAAATTAACCAAAACAAGAAAAAAGAAAAGATACAAATATTTAAAGAAAAAGAAAGAAAAAGATTACACATATTAGCAAAAAAAAAATAATAATAAAAAGCAGCAGACCCCCTTTATGACCACAACAACTTCTCTATTGTATATAAATAAAGATAGATATGGAACACATATACCAATAAATGTATTGTATTCCTTCTTATTTAATCTTTCTTTTCACTAATAATAAAGAAAGATTAAATAATATAATAAATATATTTGATACAAATATGTAAATTAATGTAATATATTATTAATATAAAATTAATATAAAATTAAGTTAACTTAAATATTAATTAACTGAATGATTTATAGATAATTTCTTAATTATATTATTATAATTATTTATATTAATATATTATATTTAATATTATTAATCTTATTTATTATATCCAATTATAATAATATTTAATATTAATCTACATATTATTATATATTTTATAATACAATAATTTATTTTAAGCTAAAAACATAAGTAGCAGTAATACTCGGTAAATAAATGTATTAAAATAATCTTTTAATAATAATAAAATGAACTTATAGGTATTTAAATTTAATTAAATGTAATATATTAACACGGTCTTTAAATATGTGTGCTTGTGTCTGTATATGTGTGGATGGATATGTGTGTGTGTGTGTGTGTGTGCGAGTGTATACCCGTCCTTTTTTCCCCCTAAGGTAAGTCTTTCCGCTCCCGGGATAGGAATGACTCCTTACCCTCTCCCTTAAAACCCACTTCCTTTCGTCTTCCCCTCTCCTTCCCTCTTTCCTGATGAGGCAACAGTTTGTTGTGAAAGCTTGAATTTCGTGTGTATGTTTGTGTGTCTATCGACCTGCCAGCACTTTCGTTCGGTAAGTCACATCATCTTTTATATATATATATATATATATATATATATATATATATATATATATATATATATATATTTTCTCTTCATAGATAATTTTGGGCTGTGGAATCATCTCTAGCACATATAAGTTAATCTGGAAGGGGAAGTAACCGCAGATGTGACACCTTCACTGTGTTCTTCCTTCTTTTCTTGTCATCTCAGCTTAAAACTGTCAGTTTTGTTGTCAGAATAAAATACCTGTTCTTAAATGTGATAGAATTAGCAGAGTTATAAAAAAAAAGGATCGTAAAGCTCAAAATTAGGACCAGTTATAAAAATTACTACAAATGATTTCAGAATAAAAATGTATTAATCCATATATATTTGTTTATTTTATTTTATTTTAATTGCATCAGAGAACTGAAATAATTAAAAATTCTCTTTTGTGCATGCTGTCCAGTGTGATACACATCCTTTTAATAATCGCGTTGGCTGTCCCCTTGCCAAAACTAATGAAGTCTCCAATGGACAGAAAGAAATCACCAGAGGCAAAATATCTGAGTGTCACTAGCTGGTTCATTGGTGGAACAGAGTCATTTCTGAAGGAAAGAAAAGAACTACCTGAGACAACTGAAGAGAAATTTAAGAACATAATTTAGCAGCCACTCCTTCCATTGTAGGCTGGATGACTCAATATTCCTGCTAGCTGAATGAAAAGTACCTATGTTCTTTTAACACATAGATAATTACTTTATGATAAATATGGATGTGGTTATGTGAATAATACTATTAGCTGAGAAATACCACAGCTATCTGCTACAGCATTGTTGTTTTTCTTTCTTTCTTTGTTTGTTTTTTACTGAGTTTGCTATTACTTTTATGGTATTAAACGTAGCTTGAGTAAGCACAAATAATTTACATGTTTACGGGAATAATGCAAGTTGGCGGACAATTCTGTTGCTCTGAAGCATTCGCTTATAGATCTGGCATAGTGAACTAGGGGCATTAGTGTGCTCTTAAACTTTTTGTTATACTAAACAATTATAATACCGGGAAGCCATCAGTTCCAGAAAAATGGTACTTCACACAAGTGCAATCCAAGATATTTCAATTTACGTTACCATCAACTACCTACAGTTTGACATAAAGGAGAACACTGAAAACTATTTGACATTCAAGAAAAGTTAAAAAAAAAATAGCATTCCAGGTACTCCTTTCACATGCTATAGCTATGGAGATTCAGTAACTAAGATTCGTTTTCTGCTCTTATAACATATAAGTATAGCTGTTATTTTATAAGAAATATGGGTGGGCTTATGTGGATAATATTAATAACTGAGAAACAACAGCTACATTCTATAGCTGACTTTGCTCTTAATCGTACTGTGTTAAACTTAGTATGAGAGAGAACAAATAGTTCACTGGCTTCTATGAATAATGGCAGAAACAGAAAAATGTTTTAATACAAGTAGTAAACATAACTGGAGTAGCATTTTGATTTGGTTAACTCTATTATGGTACTGTCTGCTAAATAAAACAAAACAGTCCTTTTTGCTACTGCAGCAAATTTTTATTTACTTAATTTACCCTATCAAGATAACCCTTTAATCAGGCACTTCATTTATTTAATATATAAATTAAAAGTTTTTTTTTTGCAAATTAGGTTGTGTATTGTTTTGGTTATTTTCCACGAATTGTCATTTTAATGTGCCTGATTTACGTAAGTTAACTCAACAGAATTCACAAGGTACTGAACTGAAATGCATTTCACTACAACAGTATTATTTAAGAAAACAGGAAAAAAGAGTGTCATCTGTCCGCCACATGCACTCCTGTTTTTCAAGTACAAGATTGACAAGATGAAGTACTGCTTCCTTTGACACGCAAAATCTGTTATAAATTTGGAATTGGCATTGTCTCTCTCTCTCTTTTCCTTCCTCATTCTCATGATCAGTTCAGCCAAAATCTCATCATCGCTGTCTCCATCTGTCGCTATCTCTACCATCTTGAAAAATTATTCCCTGGTTAAGCTCGCCAACCGGTTACAAATCACTGGTTTAGTTAACTTGAATTTAGTCACCGGTTAGGCATTACTCTGGGCTGTACAACGTGTTTCTCATGCTATTCCGATAGTAGAGCTTAACCGGCTGCCAACTGGAGTTTGTACAACTAGCTCTTAATAGTTTAAATTAATATACATATACACACATCAAAAAAAGTTTTGTATCACCCCAGTTCCCAGAAATCCTGAAGATAGATGTTGACTGGATATTGTATCACAGACACAGACCCTTTGACTGTTCAGAGATCTCACTACACCCGCCCAAAAATGTAAACAACCATGCATGAGCAGCAAACCCCTCCATCTGTTAGATGTAGGGGTTTGACAGCCAATCAGTTCCAGTCATTCCACCAGGAAGGAGATACACAGCTTGTGTTGTTTGTAGTTCAACAACGACTAGACAGTCAATACCGCAGTTCGATCATGTCTGAATTGTTACTTTGTGCCAGGGAAGTGTCCAGGCATCTTGAACTGAACCAAAGTGATGTTGTTCAGACATGGAGGAGACACAGAGAGACAGGAACACAGGAACTGTCGATGACATGCCTCGTTCAGGTCGTCCAAGGGCTACTAGTGCAGTGGATGACAGCTACTACGGATTATGGCTCGGAGGAACTCTGACAGCAACGCCACCGTGTTGAATAATGCTTTTCGTGCAGTCACAGGACGTCATGTTATGGCTCGGAGGAACTCTGACAGCAACGCCACCGTGTTGAATAATGCTTTTCGTGCAGTCACAGGACGTCATGTTACGCTCAAACTGTGTGCAATAGGCTGCATGATGCGCAACTTCACCCCCGACATCCATGGCAAGGTCCACCTTTGTAACCATGACACCATCCAGTGCGGTACAGATGGGCCTAACATGATGAATGGACTGCTTAGGATTGGGATCACGGACTCTTCACCAATGAGTTTCACATATGCCTTCAATCAAACAATCGTCGGAGACACGTTTGGAGGCAACATGGTCAGGCTGAATGCCTTAGACACACTGTCTAGTGAGTGCAGCAAGGTGGAGGTTCCCTGCCGTTTTGGGGTGGCATTATGTGGGGCCGACATACGCTGCTGGTGGTTATGGAAGGCGGCGTAATGGCTGTACAAAACGTGAATACCATCCTCCGACCGATAGTGCAACCATATCAGCAACATACTGGCGAGGCATTCATCTTCACGGATGATAATTCACGCTCCCATTGTGCACATCTTGTGAATGACTTCCTTCAGGATAATGACATTGCTTGACTAGCGTGGCCAGCATGTTCTCCAGACATGAACCCTATCGAACATGCCTGGGATAGATTGAAAAGGGCTGTTTATGGACGACATGACCCACCAACCACTCTGAGGGGTCTACGCCGAATCACCATTGAGGATTGGGACAATCTGGACCAACAGTGCGTTGATGAACTTTTGAATAGTACACCATTACAAATACAGGCATGTATCATTGAAAGAGGACACGCTACTGGGTATTAGAGGTACTGGTGGGTACAGCAATCTGGATCACCACCTCTGAAGGTGGTACAACGTGCAATGTGTGATTTTCATGAGCAATAAAAAGAGTGGAAATGATGTTTATGTTGACCTCTATTCCAATTTTCTGTATAGGTTCCGAAACTCTCAGAACCTAGGTGATGCAAAACTTGTTTTTGATGTGTGTAGTATAGCTATAAGAAAGGATAAGCTTTCACATATAATATTGGTATTTTTTGCTTGTGTTACTCTTGAAGATATATCACACACAAATGTGCTGGTAAGATTTTAAATAATGTCATAAATGTCTGGTCGTCTTGGTCCGAAATTTTTCTGATTGGCTAGTCCCCAAAAGAGTTAATGAGAGTCAACTGTGATTTAAGAAATTCACTGCACATTCTAACATGTAACATAATTCCTCGTAAGTGAAAGGAAATTTACTTTGAAAGTAACGCTTCTGAAACCACTATTTTCAGTATTTTCCTGTGACCTGTTAGAGATAGGTCTGTTTGAGCAGCTGCCAGAGTGTGTCGGAAAACAGGCCCAGCTACAATGACATAGGTGTTTGCTCTTCTCGTACGCATTTTGTAGCATTTGTGTTTGGAATTTCGGATTCATTTGAAAACTAGACTCCAGAACTCAAAGTACCCAAGTATTTTGGTATGTGGTGAATTTAACATAGATTTTTTTTTATTCATACTCTGCAATAATTACCTGTAGCATTTCCAACCAGGTGTACACCCACACAGCACTGCAAAAAGCTAGTCAAGAGGAATATAAATTTCATGCAAAAATTAAAAAAAAAAAAAAAAAACAGTTGTTTGTATATTCCAGAACAATAAGTTGAGCATGAGTTTTTCAAACTCTATAACAAATTAACAAGGTCCTTTGTGAAGCCAAGAAACTATATAATTGGCAGTTTATATAAAGCCATGTGGGGATGTACAACGACAAAACACAGTGTGCTACCAATCTGTAATTTACTGAAGAATTGCGTTCTGTAAATTCAAGATATAAACAACACAAATTAAGAAATAGTATGAAGCATAGAGGAGGTACCAGACAAGTGTTGAAACATGTCTTGTGAGTGAAAAACATTGTGGTTTGTGGAAGGCAGATATGTAAAATTCTGCTAAAGCTGTCGATATATTTGAAATAAAATATTTTATGTAATACTACTGATCAAATTTGCCTGCTTATTCCTCTTCAAGTGAACATTTACATATGTTCGTATGTATATTGCATTAAGAGATATTACATTTTGTCATAAAAGAAACAAGACATCAGAGAATATTTCAAGAGCATCGGAATTTTGTAATCCATACTAAAATGCATAATTCGGCTTACATCCATACAACTGGAATTACAAGTAGGCCCCTAACTCGTATGAAGCTTTTCAGTGTGGTTTCTGGGATGCCAATTTTCTTGGAGTACCAGTGTTGTATAATCTCATCGATAGTAGGGAAAGGAAGAGAAGGAAAAACAGTCGGTGAATATGAACTGGGGGAAAGGAATGAAAAAGGCAAATTTTATGTTATTCGTAATTTGGAATGAATGGGTACATGAATGTGAGTGAAAATGAAAGAGGATGATTGTAATTCTAAGCATGACTGGCTTGATTGAGATAGTCCATCATCGGTAGGACTAGGCCAATCAGTGGAACATTAATGTTAAGTTTTGTGGTAGATATCAACAATTTAAGATTTTTTACGCTTTATGGAATTCTAAATGCTTTGTTAGACATGAAGCGGTCTTTTGAGAATGTTGAAATGCTGGAGTTTTATCAGAAACATGGGTGAAAGACTTGCCAATGGGCAAATCATAGTAACAGAAATTGAAACTGTGTAAATTGGATTTGTACAAACAATGGAAAATCTGGGATGAAATAACAACAGTTGATGTGGATATATTTACACTGATGATGATAGACAGCCCTTTGAAATTAGATCGAAATAAATTTGCTGGATGTGAATAACTTGGTATCAGCTGTCTTAGGTATACATGTTCTACCTGTTGGTGAGCTGTGAAACTTTGTTCTGGACCGAGACTTGAACCAGGATTTCCTGCTTATCACAAGTGACTACCTTGCCATTAGGTTATCTGTGCACAATTTTCACACACAATTAGAGCAAATGTACCTAATACAGCTGATGCCAAGTTATTCACATTTATTGAATTAATTTGATCTAATTTAGAATGGCTGTCAATCACCATCAATGTAAATATTACATGGCAAGGTGGGCACTAGATGAGACTCCATAGGTCGCAATTCCATGCAGTCTTATCCTAACTAATGTGGGAATATAGAATTAAGCTGCAAGCTTTCAATGTTGAAAGTATGAGACTGGTATAGACAGTGTGGCATGTGGACATTTGGGACAATCCTGGGAAGCATGCACAGATAGCTTAACAGTAATGTAACTGCTCACAATAAGTGGGAAGTCCTGGTTTGAGTCTTAGTCTGGCACAAATTTTCACATCTCACCAACATGTAAACATGTGTACCTAAGACAGCTGAAACCAAGTTATTTGCACTCAGTGAATTTATTTCAAACAGAAGTGGACATGTTGCTGCTTACCCCATAGAGGAGATGCTAAGTGGCAGAGAGGTACATCAAAAGAAGGCTGCTAGATTTTATCATAATCAGTCTAAAGTCCTCCTTCAGATTAGACAAATTCCAAAACTCGCTCACGTGTGGTCACTGTTGTCTCTTGAGTGCTTACCTTTACCTAATTACTGTGGCCAGATTTTTGTGCTAATGTCACTTGACTATATCTCAAAACTGGAAAAAGTGCTCTGCACAAGGGGAGGTTGACATTGAAGGTATGTGGTAATGGGAATGAATTACTGTGGCAGTTTCAACATACAGAAAAGACTGAAAATTCAAGTTGTGACTTTTATTTACAGAAATTGGGACAAGAAATCACAGGGTACATTGTGTCACACTAAGCAGTATGGTAGCTTCTTTGACATATGTAGATCAAAAGGCTGGAATGTTTTCAGCTGTCTTGGAGTGTTGCATAGATACCACATTACTTTATTTATGCCAGTAAGCTTAGAGCTGCTGTCCTGTAGGAAGATAAAGTTGTTTTTATCTATACCTATACTTCACAAGCCACCATATGTTGTATGGTGGGGAGTACTTATCCACCACTGTTTCCAATTGAAAACCTAGTTTTTTCACACTTGCTTGTGTTTGCATTCGGTACGTCAGGATATGATGTTGCCCATTATTTCTTCTCAAATTAAGATTTACAAAAAAAATGGTTCAAATGGCTCTGAGCACTATGGGACTTAATTTCTGAGGTCATCAGTCCCCTAGAACTTAGAACTACTTAAATCTAACTAACCTAAGGACATCACACACATCCATGCCCGAGGCAGGATTCGAACCTGCGACCGTAGCAGTCGCACGGTTCCAGACTGTAGTGCCTAGAACCGCTCGGCCACCCCGGCTGGCTAAGATTTACAATTTAAGCCCAGTTTATTATACAGCTCCAAGCATGGACTGACTAATTTTCTTACTTTATGGCTGAAATAACCATACACATTTGGACTGCAGCTCTGTAAGTGCTAATTGCAAAGTTAAAAAGTATAAAAGAAATAAGGGAACTAAAAATATATTTGATAAATAATAAACTATAATCTTATGTTATTTACTCATAGTGGATTGTGGATCATGTCCCACTCATTCTCCCTCCAACACTAGTCAGATTCTTTCATATGTATTACATTCGAAAGGTAACGTGATAAAAGACATGTATTTGCATGAACTTTTATTGAATTGCCAGTGTTACTTGGTGGTTTGCTAATTTTTAGTTTCATAAAAAAAAAATTCATTTATAATTATCAATAAGTAAATGACCAAATGCATAAAGTTTTCCTGAAAATGTATGCCTGCCATGATTTCCTAAATCACCTTATACCTGTAATCCGGTAAGGTACCTCAAAACCAGAGATACCTCAAGTGCCATGGATCCTGTCTCCCCTGCAGAAGGTACAGGATCCGCCATTATTTGTCCACTTGACCGCGAGTGGCATGTCAGTGGTAGATCTAGACATCCTGTATAGGGTGGACGTGGACCAGGGAGGATTTAGTGTGTTGTACCGATCCCCTTAACCACCAAGTTTGAGGTGCTATCTTTCACTGAAACTGGAACTGAGCCAGTGGACTCACTTCACCTGTTTTGGGGAAACCTGTTTTGTAAGGTGTCAAGACGAGGCAAATGCAAAAGGGTAGGGTCTATTAATCATCAGCAGTTCAGACATATGGCAATCGATGGTACCCCTTAGGGAAATGGCAGCGAGGGGCAGGAAAGGACACCAGGGACACTTAATGTGTATGTTTGGGCATCTCATTCAACATGTTGAGGAGGCTATTCCAGCACTCACTGAGGGAACAGGGTGCAACTAACTGCAGATTGTGGCACATATTGGAACAAATGATGCCTGTTGTTAACTGGGCTCTGAGGTCATACTTGAGTTATTCCAGTGGCTGTCAGAGATGGTTGAGGAGATCAGCCTTTACTCACAATTTGCAGCATTGTCCCCAGAACTGATCATGGCCCTTTGGTTCTGAGTCGAGTGGAAGGACTAAACTGGAGACTTTGAAGGTTCTGTGACAAGCTATGCTGAGACTTCCTGGACTTGTGCCATAACGGTGAGAACTGTACTGTCCTCCTAAAAGGGTCACGTGTGCACTATACATCAGAGACTGCTACTCAGGTAGCTGTGTGTGAGGTGCACACAAGGGTTTTTTAGATTAGGCGACTATCCACCCAATCCAGATAACAATAGCTGTAGGAAACCCAGAAGTATCAGTGTAAGATGGAAACAAATGCCTCCCACAGGTGAGAGTATTAAAAAAATCCTAACGGTAAACTGCCAAAGAATTCGGAACAAAGTACCACAGTTTGAACTCACAAAAAGCACTGAAGCTCACATAATACTAGATACATAAGGCTGGCTGAAGCCAGAAATTAATAGCAGTGCGATTTTTGGAGAAATTCACTGTTCACATTGTATAATAATGACCTTGCAGACAATATTAATACTGAAAGAAGTTGCAGAAATATTCAGTCAGATCTCCATAAGTGGGGCAAAGATTGGCAATTTGCTTTAAATGTTCAGAAATGCAAAATTGTGCACTTCACAAAAAGAAAAAAACTTGGTATCAAACAAAATGGAAAATCCAGAATGGAATGTAATAATATTATGAGAAGGAAAGTTGTTACTCACCATATAGCAGAGATTATGAGTTGCAGATAGGCACAACAAAAAGATTTTCACACTTAAAGCTTTTGGCCAATGGTCTTTGTCAACAATAGATTCACATATGCACACACATACTCACATAAATGCAACTCATACACAAGACTGCAGTCTCAGGCAAATGAAACCACACTCTGTGGTTTGTCTATTGTTGACAGAGGCCATTGGCCGAAAGCTTTAAGTGTGAAAATCTTTTTGTTGGGCCAATCTGTGACACAGTATCTCTGCTAAAGGGTGAGTAGCAATTTTCCTTCTCAGAAACTTGGTATACTATGGCTATAATGTCAATGAGTCACTGTTGGAATCAGCCAACTCATACAGATAGCTGGGTGTAACACTTTGTAGGGATATGTAATGGGATGAACACAAAGGGCTCAGTTGTGGGTAAAGCAGTTGGTAGACTTTGGTTTATTGGTAGGATACTGGCGAAATGCAATCAGTCTACAAAGGAAATTGCTTACAAATCAGTTGTGCAACTGGTTCTAGAATATTGCTAAAGTGTATAGGACCTATACCAAATAGGACTAACAGGGTATATTGAATGTATACAGAGAAGGGCAGCAATAATGATCACACGTTTGTTTGATCCATGGGAGTCACAGAGGTACTGAAGGAACTGTACTGGAAGACTCTTGAGGACTGACAGAAAATGTCCTGAGAAACACTATTAACAAAGTTTCAAGAACTGACTTTAAAGTATGACTCTAAGAATATATTACAATCCCCGACATATCACTCACATGGGGATAATGAGGGTAAGATTAGAATGATTACTGCACACACAGAGGCATTCAAATAATCATTCTTCCTGTGCTCCACACGCAAATGGAACAATAGGAAATCCTAATAACTGGTACAGTGGGATGTACCCTCTGCCATGCACCTCACGGTGGTTTGCAGAGTATAGATGTACATGCCAAGCACTACCAAAAAGACAAATAAGAAGTAGGTACATTAGATTCTAGTGAATTAGGTGTTATTGAAAAGGTCAAAATAACCCTTAAGAATAACAAGAACATTGCATTCTTGACAGTTTTAAGAGCTCACTCCCAACATCTATAATGTGTTCCTCATAAAAATAAAGTGATGTAAACATTGCACCAAGTATTCTTCTGCATTTGCTGGAATCTTTTATTGGATTTCAGTTCACATGGAGCAGAAGCCAAGCTGTCTCGAGTACAGTCGAGGATGATAATAGGAATACATTTTATCCGATGCACACATTGTGTGAGCAATAAAACAAAATAATAGCTTTACCTGTGCATTTAAATTGGAAAGCACATGCCAGCCAGTTGTCCAACTAACCTGCAGTGATGTGAGCTGTTGCAGTTAAGACCAAAAAGATGATGAACAGAGAAACAATATAGCTTCGAATGTCATTCAATTTTTAAACAAAATGAAATAATATTTAGCAAATTTCCAGCAACAGCACTTACTTCTTACAGGACCAGACAGAAAACATAACATGCTCTCATTATTATTATTATTATTATTATTATTATTATTATTATCATCATCATCATCAAAAACAAGAGTGGTGAAAATTTAAAGACAGGGTAATTTTTCTGCATGGGCTATGTGCGAGTCAAAAGCGTATTGCAGGGATTTCATCGTATAGTTAACTATTGAAGCCACTGGAGGTGTCGTGGTTTGTAGGCTTTCCCAGTGTAGCAGTACTTAATAGTCTCCTTGAGTTTTGTTGCGGAACTGCTTCTATATCCGAATCCGAGAATTACATTTTAGTACTGCAACTGTCATCTTCTATGTTAACAATGAGTTGATCAACAGAACCCACTAAGCCATCCAAGAACCAGATTTTCTTCTCTTCTTTATGATGTGCTTTTCTATATGCCACCAGCGTTCAGCAGTTATATATGACAAAGCTTCATGCTTTAGTTCCATTAGGCTTACAACCAGAAGCTTAAATGTCTTGTTATTAATTGCGAAAAATCTCTTAACTTGGCACAACATCAGTTCTGTTAGGTTCGCATTGCCGTGGTATGGTGACAACTGTAAAAATGCTGCATTTCTATGATTGTGCTCATACTTTGAAAATGATTGTTTTTCATGTCTCTGTGACACTTACCACTTGGCTTGTGTGAGACCACATGTGTGGCATAAAGCAATGGACTTAGCTGAAAGAAAGAGTATTTCATTTTTCATTTTGTTCTAAAAATCTGCTGCATTTCTTAATTTAAACAACCTTTATTAACAAACTTTTACAAATTATCAAACAATGGAAAATGACAATATAATGAAAAGGATAGATTCTACTCACCATATAGAAGAGATGTTGAGCCGCAAACAGGTACAACAAAATGACCACCACACACACAAGCTTTTGGCGAGAAGCAATTTGGGTAGTGGGGACAAGGAGGAGTTTGGGGTGGGGAGAGCAGGCTATGGGGGGGGGGGGGGGGGGACAGTAAACTGCTCTAGGGAGCAAACAGGGACAAGGTGGAGAGAGGGTAGGGCAGCTAGGTGCAGCCTGAGGTTAGGCAAAGGGCAGGGTGGGGGGGGGGGAGGGGGGGGGGGGAGGTTGCAGGAAGTGGAACAAGAGAGAAGTAAAAAGACTGTGGGTGCACTTGTGGAATGGAACGCTGTGGAGTGGGAACAGGCAAGGGAAAGGTGGGTGAAGGATAATGAGTAATGAAGGGTGAAGGATAATGAGTAATGAAGGTTGAAGCCGGGAGAGTTATGGGAATGTGGGATAAATCACCAGAAGAGTTCCCACCTGCGCAGTTCAGTAAAGCTAGTGTTGGCAAGAAGCATCCAGATTGCACAGGCTGTGAAGCAGTCATTAAAACGAAGATTGTTGTGATTGGCAGTGTGCTCAGCAACATCTCTTGGCCAAGGTTTGTTGGTGGCCATTCATGCGGACAGACAGCCTGTTGGTTGTCATGCGCATGTTGAATGAAGCACAGTGGTTGCAGCTTAGCTTGTAGATCATGTGACTGGTTTCACAGGCAGCCCTGCCTTTAATGGATAGGTGATGCTTGTGACTGGACTAGAGTAAGTGGTGGTGGTGGTGATGGCGGTGGTAGTAGGATGTATGGGACGAGTCTTATATCTAGGACTATTAAGGATATGAGCCATGGTGGGAAAAGGGGATTATAGCAGTGGTTGTGTGGAGACAAATGAGGATATAGTGTTGGTTCAGTGGGTTGCGGAATACCATTGGGGGAGGATAGTGGGTAGGACATTCCTCATTTCAGGGCATGATGAGAGGCAGTCTCCTCCCACCGTGGTATTCTGCTGCCCACCGAACCTACACTACAGTACATCCTTGTCCATCCCTACACAACCCCTGCTCCCAACCCCTTGACTCATGACTCATATCCTTGTAATAGCCCTAGATGCAAGACTTGTCCCATACAGCCTCCCACCACAACCTACTCCAGTCTAGTCACAAGCATCACCTATACCATCAAAGGCAGGGCTACCAGTGAAACAAGTCGTGTAGTCTACAAGCTAAGCTGCAACGACTGTGCTTCGTTTTACATGAGCATGACAACTAACAAGCTGTCTGTCGACACAAATGACCACCAAAAAACTGTGGCCAAGAAACAACTGGATCACGCAATTGCTGAGCACACTGTTCATCAGCCAGTTGCTGAGCATGCTGTCCATCACAATGTTCTTCATCTTAATGACTGATTCACAGTCTGTGTCATCTAGATCTTTCCTACCAAGACCAGTTTTTCTGAACTGCACACATGGGAACTCTCCCTGGAACTTATCGTATGTTCCCATAACCCTCCTGGCTTCAACCTTCATTAGTCATTGTTCTTCACCTAACTTCCCCTCCATGTTCCCACTCCAAAGCCTTCTGTTCCACAAATGCAACAACAGTCTTTTCACTTATCTCCTTCTCCGCTCCATCCCCCCCCCCCCCCTCCACCCCCTCCCTCCCCACCCCACTCTGTCTAATCTCCTGACTGCACCTTGCTGCCCTACCCTCTCTCCACCTCATCCATGTTTGCTCCCACAAAGAGCACTTTACTGCTCCCTATCAGTACCATGCTCACCCTCCCCCTCCCCACCTCAGGATCATCCTCCTCCTTACTTCCACCACCCACACTGCTTCTCCCACCATGCACAGTTGCTCACAGTTTACCAAGGCAGCCTGAGACAGTGATCATATGTATATGAGCTGCATTTGCATGAATGTGTATGTGTATGTCGTCTACTTCAGGAGAAGGTTTTCTGGCTGAAGGCTTACATGTTTATAAAATATCAATAACTCAAATCTGCAATGAAAACTGGAACTTTGCATGCAATATGTACATAGAAACAAGAAGGCATGTATTTTTCATTAAAAATGATGATTAGATACGTGTCAATTGGCTTATACTTGATAAATTTTATATTTAAAATATGTAGGTATTCCAAATCGAATGAAAAAGAAAAGATGCTTAAGTAAGGTTTGAACCGGTGATCCACAGAATTACCAGATTACGATTCAGCTATGCACCCCTTTATTAAATAAAATTCTCACGAAACTTCAAAGCCTTTTTTTGTCTAAGTGTGAGAAAATATTGAGAACAATCTGTTTCTTGACACTTTTTAATGGCAACGGAACAGGAAGCAGTGTCAGCCATTTTCACACTACTTATTACCAGAGTGACTATCAGAGTGCAACAGTATGGAGACTGTGACTGTACATGATTTTTTAAATAAAAAGTACATAGCTAAATTTTGATTATGAACAATGTTGATGGCTGTTAATACATTGGAATATCTTAAAGTTTCATTTACTGTAACATAGCATCTATAATGTACGTAGGACCTGCTTCCAAGAGTGTTGCAACACCAGTGTATGTGTGCTATGACTGCTGACCAATCATCAAGTTTGTATCTGTTAACATGAGGTTTATTCTCATGATGAGCAAAATATATCTGTTGCTATTCAGCAACCAGAATCTGCTCCTCTACCACTGAAAGATGCTGTAGATATGATCTCCAAGGTGCAGATATTTAGTGGATAAAATATCTTGTTCAATGGGTACAGCATGAGTCATTAACTTAAAAAATTCTTCTGAGGAATCGCAGAAACAAAGAAAGTGTCTGCCATTACTCAGGAGGGGAGGCTGAGAGCCATAAGCAATTGTATCAATTATATATGCACCATTGACCTTAGAGAGATCTTTCTCAGCCTACAAAAATTTACTGATAGGGCAACAGAAAAAGTATCACTTTACAAAACTTCGAAATGTAGTTAATTGTGTACTGCAATACCAAAATGTAACATAACAATTCTTGTTAATTTAAAAATTAGGCCACGGATTATGGTCATACTTTGATGTACACTTCAAGTGTTTGTTTTTATATGAGTGACTCATGAAAAGGATTTCTCAGTAAAAGACTTTTAATTAACAATAAAAGGTGACCCAAAAAGATGGGACACAATTTCAGTTGACTATATTTTCTGAACTACATGTTTAGTTTAATTCTGTAAATTATATTTGACTATACATACATGGGAGTTTACAGATATTCAATATGGCCTCCTCTGGGTGTATGAATAACATCCAGATTATCCCACATTTTATGATGAGTGTCTTGCAGGGCTGAGTTCACTGCATTGTGATATGTCTTTGTAGGTCATTCAGATCATTGGGAAGAGGTTGGGAAGTAAATTGCATCTTTTGCAAACCCTCACAAGAAAAAAATCACAGTGTGTGAGATCAGGATATCTTGGTGGCCAGAAGTGGAGTGCTAATTCTTTATTCCCCACGTGACCTACCTGTTGTTGAGGTACAGGTTGATTCAGGAAACACTGAACATTCAGATGCCAATGGGGTTGAGCTATGTTATGCTGGAAAATGTAATCTCCTGAATCTTCATTCATTTGAGGAACATCCATAGCTCAAGGTCTAGTGGCTAGCATTGCTGCCTCTGGATCACGGAGTCCTGGGTTCGATTCTCAGCTGGATTGGTGATTTTCTCTGACCAGGGACTGGGTATGTGTGTTGTCCTAGTCATTTCATCATCATCATCATCATCATCATCATCATCATTTGTGACAGTGGCTAGACTGGATTGTGTAAAAATTGGATTGTGTAAAAACTGGGACTTTGTACAGGTGCTGATGACTGCACAGTTGAGTGCCCCACAAACCAAACATCATCAACATTTGAGGAACATGCAAGTTTCACAGCATTCTGAGATACATTACTCCAGTAATTGTATTGTCACCAAAAAAGAGGAAAGTCCGTAAGTCTTTATTAACGATACGGTGCAAAACACATTAACTATGGGGCTGGCCCGCTTATGTTCCAGTGTTACAGGGGAATTTTATAACCACCATATCCAAACATTGTGCCTATTGACATTCCCATTTAGATGAAATGTAGCTCCTTAGGTGAAATGTAGCTTCATCATTAAAAATTACACAAGGCAGAAACAATTGTACCTTCTTCCACTTTTCAGAGCATACGATCACAAAATTCTACAGGCTTTACCTTATCGTTTGTGTGAAAGCCTGTACAAGATGCAGGTGGTATGTTTTGTACACTAACCAGCGCCTCAATACATGCCAGACAGCTGTCTGCAGTAGTCAAAAGTTCCCTTCTGGCTCTATGGATTGATCCATTGGAATACATTCAAAGCTCACTCGAATGTGCTACACATGCTCCTCCAATACACATGATCAGCCTGGGCTTGTACATTTCTACAGAAAGCCAGTTTTATCAAATTTTTTACTCCAACCATCAATGCTCTTTCTCACTGGAGGTTAAACTTATGCTGAAATGCATGCTGCACCACAGTCGCAGACTCACTTTAACTGAACACATGAATACAAGAAAGCCTTGTGTTACATAGTAGCCACCTCGCTTACAACTGATACAGTATAAGCTGTAGGCAGTGCAGTGCTGATGTGCTCTGGCAACTGTATTTGAAACTTTATAACATCCTCTTTCAAATATACTTGACATAATTCAAGTACAATGTATAGTGCAAGCAATATAGCCAACTGAAATTGTGTTCATCTTTTTGAATCACCGTCTCATAAAAAGAGAAAATAATCATAGCAACGGTATATATCTCTTGTGTGTGTGTGTGTGTGTGTGTGTGTGTGTGTGTGTGTGTGTGTGTGTGTGTGTAAAGAATAGGTGCCTTTAATGTTAGCAAGACAAACATGTATAAACAGGTTAATCTTAGTTTAATTAAACAATGATAAATAACTTACATAATATGAGCACTGTCTTATCTGCCTCATTGTGGGATTGTGCTACTAGCTCATAATCTGGGCCATTTTCTTGCCTGGCTCATGTTGTATTTTATAGTACTGCTGCTCACTTTGATGTATGACAAGACAATTTATCACTGTGTTAGCTGAAGCAATAATGAAGGAATAGGTATGGGCTTGCAGTTGTGAAAAGACAATGTAATGGTTGGCATACATTGTATATAGGTGCACCCACTTGAAGGTTAAATGCGTATCTTAAGAGCTTTACGCTCTTCATAATGAACAAGTGCTCATAGCTCTTAAGATGCACATTTTAGAGCCCACGTTCACAAGACTTTTTTACTTTAAACGATCATTCCTGTCATATCCCTGAAAACTGACCATTCCCCCTAATACACCCTGTATTTTTCACTAAAAGACTTGAAGGCTAAAACAGTCTGTGTAAAACTAAAAAGGTATTCAAAGAAAATAATGGGCTAAAATCCATTTTACAAAAACCTCAAAAAACTGGAACCTATTCACGCCTGCAGCTGTGTAGATGCATCTTTCCAGTTGATTTCTGCACAGTCACTTTTTAACCTGATTTTTACTTATTGAATTGCATAAAAAAGTGCTTGGAGAGGCCCCTCATTGTCAGCCGACTGGCATCACTGCTTACTGATAAGGGTAACTGTAAAACCTGTTTACTCCCGTTCATACATAGGTGGCTACACATTAGTAATATCCCCAAACCCAGACAGTAAAACTGGTGTCAGTTAAGTGATTTTACTGTTTGAGTCAGGATTGGTTGGACTAGTAAAATTAAAATTGGCACTTCGAAGCAAATGATAATGTTTATTAAATTTACCTTTTCTCAATTCCCAACTTTTCAAGCAGAATGGGACCAAGCTTGTTACTTGACATTATCTCTAAGGTAAACAAATGTATCAGGAGGGATCAGCACCCTGAGGTGTTGAATCCCTACACAAGAGTCACAGATTCAAAGTAGGAGTCCTTGTGATGAACCAGGAACTGATTCTGCAAGTGCACACACGACATAACACTAGATACGGCTCAAAAAGAGAAAGACAGCATTCACTGCTAATGCTAAGACAACTGCTGCATTATGCAACTGAAAAGGATGGAAGATTATGACGCACAGGTACTACAGTACAAAATCCTTCCTTTTTGCTGCTTGGTTAAGCATTGTAAATTTATAACAGCACCAACAGTAGCAGTAAAAAAACAATAATATAATTTATTATGTACTATTTTTAAGGGGAATTAACATAGGATATTACAATTCATGACTCACAATGTAAAGTTAAAACTTTGATGTCAAAGCTAGTCAATAAAAAGTTGTTACATTGTGATTGTGGGTTTGTTGAATATAATTCTGAAAAATTTTCAGAGTTGATTTTTCACACTACTCTCAAATACAGCAGAAATTCAGCTGGGATTGTGAGAACAATTCTTCCTGTTGTGGCCTGAAACAACAGAGAAAAAATGAACAATGCAACATTTGCAAGTACCTTGAAGAGTCAAAGTTATTATTTAAAGAGGTGAAAGCTTTTACTGATACTTTCAGCAGAGGAAGATACTTTCTGACAGTGTTGTTCTTCATTGTCAGCTGGTTTTTCTTTCTGCGAATTGGTTGGGTATACAAAGACAACCCAGTGATGGGTCTCTTCATCAACCCCAACTTTCAAAAAGTAATGGCACCAAAAAAATTTCAAAGTTTGGCTTCTTTATCTGAGGTGCTGAAGGTATGACAAGTGTGAAACTTGGCATGTAGTAACATAACAGCGCAAGGTTCTCAAATATCAGTTTCGATTTATGTACTACTTTTAATACTAAATGAGCTAAGTTGAAGAATTTGTAAAAAAAATAAAAAATGCCGTATTTCCCACCAAATTTTGCAAAAACTATGTTCTATAAAATTTTCCAAACTGGGCCCATTAGAAAAATCATGGTTTTAACCAACAAAAAAGTGTGTTTGATTGTCCAATACAGGCTAACAATGTTAGATATTTGAATCAAAGTTGGGTGTGAAAATCATGACACACACAAACAACACACACACACACACACACACACACACACACACACAAAAAAAAAAAAGTAAACTTCGGATTCTTATTTCTCATAGAGTAAATGCATGCTGAACATGAAACTTAATATGCAATAAGTTCTATATCTACCATCTAAGTTGAGTTACCATCAAGCATTGGGAAACATACGGTGCATCATATTGTAACAGATAATTAAATGTAACAAATGCTGCTTTTGTAACACATGCTTCTAAAGCCTTCTCAAGAAATCAATGTTCAAATATTGTACGAGGGTGCCAGCTACTGACAAGTGAGGTTAGTGCAACCAGATTATGGCACCAGACTGTAAGTATGTCATGTCATTTTTCCCTTTTCTTCTGATCTTCCACCAAACACTGCATCACAAATATGGTGGACACTGTTCAAAGCACATCTAATATGGTATAACTTCAGTGCAATGTGTGTATGAATTTACCAAATTCACAAATAAAAAAATCATTATTCCACATTACACCTCCCATAAATGTACCACTATTAGTATCACTACCTTTGCTGTCCTACCCCCATGAACCATGGACCTTGCCGTTGGTGGGGACGCTTGTGTGCCTCAGCGATACAGATAGCCGTACCGTAGGTGCAACCACAACGGAGGGGTATCTGTTGAGAGGCCAGACAAACGTGTGGTTCCAGAAGAGGGGCAGCAGCCTTTTCAGTAGCTGCAGGGGCAGCAGTCTGAATGATTGACTGATCTGGCCTTGTAACACTAACCAAAACGGCCTTGCTGTGCTGGTACTGTGAACGGCTGAAAGCAAGGGGAAACTACAGCTGTGATTTTTGCCGAGGGCATGCAGCTTTACTGTATGGTTAAATGATGATGGCGTCCTCTTGGGTAACATATTCCGGAGGTAAAATAGTCCCTCATTCGGACCTCCGGGAGGACGTCATTATCAGGAGAAAGAAAACTGATGTTCTACGGATTGGAGCGTGGAATGTCAGATCCCTTAATTGGGCAGGTAGGTTAGAAAATTTAAAAAGGGAAATGGATAGGTTGAAGTTAGATACAGTGGGAATTAGTGAAGTTCGGTGGCAGGAGGAACAAGACTTTTGGTCAGGTGAATACAGGGTTATAAATACAAAATCAAATAGGGGTAATGCAGGAGTAGGTTTAATAATGAATAAAAAAATAGGAGCGCAGGTAAGCTACTACAAACAGCTTAGTGAACGCATTATTGAGGCCAAGATAGACACGAAGCCCATGCCTACTACAGTAGTACTAGTTTATATGCCAACTGGGTCTGCAGATGATGAAGAAATTGATGAAATGTATGATGAGATAAAAGAAATTATTCAGGTAGTGAAGGGAGATGAAAATTTAATAGTCATGGGCGACTGGAATTCGAGAGTAGGAAAAGGGAGAGAAGGAAACATAGTGGGTGAATATGGATTGAGGGAGAGAAATGAAAGAGAAAGCCGTCTGGTAGAATTTTGCACAAAGCATAACTTAATCATAGCTAATACTTGGTTCAAGAATCATAAAAGAAGGTTGTATACATGGAAGAATCCTGGAGATACTGGAAGGTATCAGATAGATTATATAATGGTAAGACAGAGATTTAGGAACCAGGTTCTAAATTGTAAGACATTTCCAGGGGCAGATATGGACTCTGACCACAATCTATTGGTTATGAACTGCAGATTAAAACTGAAGAAACTGCAAAAAGGTGGGAATTTAGGGAGATGGGACTTGGATAAACTGACTAAACCAGAGGTTGTACAGAGTTTCAGGGAGAGCATAAGGGAACAATTGACAGGAATGGGGGAAAGAAATACAGTAGAAGAAGAATGTGTAGCTTTGAAGAATGAAGTAGTGGAGGTGGCAGAGGATCGAGTAGGTAAAAAGACAAGGACTAGTAGAAATCCTTGAGTAACAGAAGAAATATTGAATTTAATTGATGAAAGGAGTAAATATAAAAACGCAGTAAATGAAGCGGCAAAAAGGAATACAAATGTCTCAAAAATGAGATTGACAGGAAGTGCAAAATGGCTAAGCAGGGATGGCTAGAGGACAAAAGTAAGGATGTAGAGGCTTATCTCACTAGGGGTAAGATAGATACTGCCTACAGGAAAATTAAAGAGACCTTTGGAGAAAAGAGAGCAACTTGTATGAATATCAAGAGCTCAGATGGAAACCCATTTCTAAGCAAAGAAGGGAAAGCAGAAAGGTGGAAGGAGTATATAGAGAGTCTATACAAGGGCAATGTACTTGAGGACAATATTATGGAAACTGAAGAGAATGTAGATGAAGATGAAATGGGAGCACTGAAAGACCTGAGTCGAAACAAGGCCCCAGGAGTAGACAACATTCCATTGGAACTACTGATGGCCTTAGGAGAGCCAGTCCTGATAAAACTCTACGATCTGGTAAGCAAGATGTATGAGATAGGTGAAATACCTTCAGACTTCAAGAAGAATATAATAATTCCAATCCCAAAGAAAGCAGGTGTTGACAGATGTGAAAATTACCGAACTATCAGCGTAATAAGTCACTGCTGCAAAATACTAACGCGAATTCTTTGCAGACAAATGGAAAAACTGGTAGAAGCTGACCTCGGGGAAGATCAGTTTGGATTCTGCAGAAATGTTGGAACACGTGAGGCAATACTGACCCTATGACTTATCTTAGAAGAAAGATTAAGGAAAGGCAAACCTACGTTTCTAGCATTTGTAGACTTACAGAAAGCTTTTGACGATATTGACTGAAATACTCTCTTTCAAATTCTGAAGGTGGCAGGGGTAAAATACAGGGATTGAAAGGCTATTTACAATTTGTACAGAAACCAGATGGCAGTTATAAGAGTCGAGGGACATGAAAGGGAAGCAGTGGTTGGGAAGGGAGTGAGACAGGGTTGTAGCCTCTCCCCAATGTTATTCAATCTGATATTGAGCAAGCAGTAAAGGAAACAAAAGAAAAATTTGGAGTAGGTATTAAAATCCATGGAGAAGAAATAAAAACTTTGAGGTTGGCTGATGACATTGTAATTCTGTCAGAGACAGCAAAGGACTTGGAAGAGCAATTGAACGGAATGGACAGTGTCTTGAAAGGAGGATATAAGATGAACATCAACAAAAGCAAAACGAGGATAATGGAATGTAGTCGAATTAAGTCAGGTGATGCTGAGGGAATTAGGAGTTTTGCTATTTGGGGAGCAAAATAACTGATGATGGTTGAAGTAGAGGGGATATCAAATGTAGACTGGCAATGGCAAGGAAAGCGTTTCTGAAGAAGAGAAATTTGTTAACATCGAGTATAGATTTAAGTGTCAGGAAGTCGTTTCTGAAAGTATTTGTATGGAGTGTAGCCATGTATGGAAGTGAAACATGGACGATAAATAGTTTGGACAAAAAGAGAATAGAAGCTTTTGAAATGTGGTGCTACAGAAGAATGCTGAAGATTAGATGGGTAGATCACATAACTAGTGTGGAGGTATTGAATAGAATTGGGGAGAAGAGGAGTTTGTGGCACAACTTGATAAGAAGAAGGGACCGGTTGGTAGGACATGTTCTGAGGCATCAAGGGATCACAAGTTTAGCACTGGAGGGCAACGTGGAGGGTAAAACTCGTAGAGGGAGACCAAGAGATGAATACACTAAGCAGATTCAGAAGGATGTAGGTTGCAGTAAGTACTGGGAGATGAAGAAGCTTGCACAGGATAGAGTAGCATGAAGAGCTGCATCAAACCAGTCTCAGGACTGAAGACATAAACACCTTTACTGTTCCTGTCTGAGGAAACAGGATTTACTGTAGTGATACATGTGTTTGTTGGAAGAATTGGGGGCGACAGGGTGGGGGGGGGGGGGTGGGGGGGGGGGGGGGTGATGACGAGACTTAAATACAGGCAGAATTCTAATGTACTAGCTTAGCTGATTGCACTAATGCCACTGCTCGTTGTCTGCTCTCTTGTACAATATCCAATAAGTTTGTAAAACTTTGAACCTTCATTTCACAAAAATGCTTGTGAAGTGTGTCATACTAGAGCAGCCTTTCTTGATCCAAGTATGTCCTACAATCACACAACATACAAGCAAACTCAGTGGCCTGTTGGGTGTAAGCGTAAAATCTTCTTCCACAGTCATACTCGAATGGTAACAATGGTTAGTATCTCTACTTTGCACTCTGGCATTGCGAATGTGCATTTAGTGATCAAATAATAGCAATGTATGCTAAAATGCTGTTCATAAGAATGCGTGTTAGAAGGTAAGAGTAAAGTCTGCGGTGCACGGGCCTGACTGTAGGAAGGGTTCAGCCTTTTGTTGCCACAGCACTGGCATAGTGACAGTGGCAGGTCCATAGCCTCAATAGCCTTTTCGATAGCTGGCTGAGCGAGGAAAAATCCTTGCCCCTAAGTAGGATTGAAACCAGGACCTCCAGGGCAAGAGATTAGTACTCTGCCCACTACACTTCCATTGTTAGAAGATGGTTTGGTATAATTCGCTTTTATTGTCTAAAATTCCTCCTACGATGATTAGCAACTAATTGTTTTATTTAAGATTCCATATTAAGTTAAATACATAACATTTTACTTTTACTGCATCTTATAAGCAATTCCTGTGAAGTTCACATGGAACTGGCATAATCACAAATTTTAATGTACTTCTTTTCTGGTTAAACTGGGCTGGTAGAATATTTTATTAAGAATTCAGAATAAGAAGCTAGAAGTACAAACTGTTGGATTAATTCTGTAAATTTTACACATTTAGCAAATGGTCAACATGCACTGCTCAGCACAAGGCACAATCGATACAAGTGACTTGTTAGCATCCATTTTTAATCGCAATAACCTTTGTGGCAAAACAGACAGTCCACAAAGTCACTATGTGGCTGAAAGCATTAAGCAAAAGTAGTCATCACCCAGTCTATCACTCGTTGCTATGACAGTTCTTTAATTGGAAGAAGAAGATGAAGAATTAGGATTATAGATGGAGCACAAACTTGATCAGATAGAGATCTGAAGCCTCATCTTCCTAAATGAGAGGCTGGTGCTTTACTTCTGCACCACCTTGTTTGGTTTCTTGAACACGGCTGGGTATGGGATGTTCTAAGATATTGTTTGAATTCTTTATTTCTGTTACTTTCATTTAATTCCAACAGGCTTGGTTGTGTTAAATTGTTATCACTGGATAGTGTCATTCCATAACACTGTATCTGTTAGAGTGATGTTTTTGGGGTAAACAGAAACTTGTGGTAACATGCGTCGCACAAATGTGCCAGTAAAATTTTAAATAATGAATAAATGTGTGGTCTTCTGGGCTCAAAATTCTTCTAAGTGGCTGGTTTTCAAAGTGTTAAGTTTTAAATGAGAGCCACAAGAAATTCATCTAACTTTCTCACACGTAAAACAACTCACCTTGCGTAAAAGGAAATTTACTTTGAAACTTTATTTTTCTGCAACCTGTTAGAAACAGGCTTGTTCCAGCAGGTGCTAAAGAGCATCAGAAAACAGGCATTACTGTGTTAAACCATATTAAAATGCATAATTTGGCTTAAAGTGCACATATGTATGTCCAGATTCACAATGAAGTAGGCCCCAACCTGATATTAAGCTCTTCAGTGTGGTTTTTGGGATGTAAATTTTCTTGGTGTACCACTATTTTGTTATCTCGTGTTAGGTTCTTTATTGTGGCTTAATGCCATATGTGCCAGAAGATGAAAAAGTGAATTTGAAATTCAGTGAAATGTTGAAACTAGCTGACAGTATGGACTGAAACACTTCGATTCAAATAAATTAACTGCCTCTGTGGAGAAGATTAATAAAAGCCAAATTTCTTTAGCAAACCAACAAAAATAACTTCATTATTCTGCAAGGTGCTTAATACTTGAAGCCAAAAATGTGGAAATTAAATAAAATCAGAAAACAAACTAATAATTTTAGCCTTCCATAATTATGTGAATGTATTTTAGTTCACTTGATTGCTCCCAGCCAAAGAAATCCATTTTGTTTTCATTTGACCTGAGAGCCTGAAATGAAGAGGAAACAGCAAAATCATTAACAGTCACACTTCAAGTAGTCGGAGGCGGAGGAAGGTACTGCTCATATGTGACTCAACTACGCTTGCGTGTGAGCCCACTGGAAGTGCTCAAATGAACCTAATGCAAACAACTGTGACATCACCCTCATCATAAGCAGTTTGTTGTTATAAACTATTACACAGTCTTTGTCCTAAAGCCTTTAACACATTTTGCTGTTGACAGACATTAGAGTATCAGTTCTTACCAGCCAAAATTACAAAAAGTTAATTGAAAACTAGAACACTAAAAAATTCCCAGAATTCTAAAAATTTCCCTGCTTTTTCCATGGTTTTCTCCTGGATGAAAAAATTCCCAGGTTTTTCCCGAATTTCCCAATTGCCCTGGGGTGTATACACCCTGACTCAGTAAGATAAACAAATCGGTGGAATATTATTAATTCTTCTGGGTGTTTTCATGCATTAGCTTCTACACGCTTCTGGTAGATGTACTAGTCTACATAGGAGTCATAATTAATCAGGAATAAACATTTTGTGTTATGGATTTCACTTGAACATAAGCAGTTGGTATAATGCAATCAAATCCCTGAAGTTTTTTTTTTTTTTTTTTTTTTTTTTTTTCCAAAGGAACGGTATTACAGGGCATGTGATATAGTTCAAAACAATGGTTGATTGAGCTCTGGAAAGAATAGGTCCACCATGGCAGGCGGCAGAGACATTCGACAAAATCTACATTGTATTTGAAAAGAATCCATAAAAGTCAACAAAGAACATCAGTAGGGCGGAGCAGACAATACAATCAACAGTACAGAGTATCTTACAAAAGTGTCTGCAGTAAGGCAGCTATTACATGTATCACAACCACTGACTGCACAAAAAGGTCCGTTGCAGTGGCTTCAACAATGGAAAAATGCCACAAAGACTGTGGGAGTAAATGAAGAATAGTTTTGAAATTTGCTGTATCATCAATGGTTCCTATTTGAACATACATGATATGTTGAGAAGTTGGTGAGTTCTTCATTTTTCCATATTATTTCTTATTCTGTGTGTGTAACGTTTTTACCAGTAAAACAGATTTACTTTCGCACTGTGACTTTGGACCACCCCATATTCACACAAAAAGCACAGTTTAATTAAGTTAAAAAACTTTATAGATGAAATATTTTAGGCCTCAATCTCCGCTAATTTCAAGTTGCCGCCACTCATACCTCACCTGTCTTTCAACAACTTCTTTGCCTCTACACTTCTGCCTCGACTGACATCTCTGCCCAAACTCTTTGTCTTTAAATATGTCTGCTTGTGTCTGTATGTGTGGATGGATATGTGCGTGTGTGCGAGTGTATACCTGTCCTTTTTTCCCCCTAAGGTAAGTCTTTCCGCTCCCGGGATTGGAATGACTCCTTACCCTCTCCCTTAAAACCCACTTCCTTTCGTCTTCCCCTCTCCTTCCCTCTTTCCTGATGAGGCAACAGTTTGTTGCGAAAGCTTGAATTTTGTGTGTATGTTTGTGTTTGTTTGTGTGTCTATCGACCTGCCAGCGCTTTTGTTCGGTAAGTCACCTCATCTTTGTTTTTATATATAATTTTTCCCACGTGGAATGTTTCCTTCCATTATATAAATATTTTAGTAGTTCAGATCTCTACTGTATAATTTATTCAGTGATTACGAGTTTTGGCTGCATGTTAGCCATCTTCAGATCAGTTATTAATTCGAGTGCAGTGTCTGATTGTAAAATTAGATAAAGACATACAGTCAACAACATAGCAGTAGCTCACATATAAGACTGATTCCAATAAAATAATGGCTTGTACCATTCTGATGAAAGATTATGTAAACAAAACCTTTCTTACAAAAACACATTGGTACATAACATTCTATATACAGTCTCATTACGCCAGTAAGTTCTCAACAACATGTACTTATGAGGCCAATTCAGAGCATTAAGCATACTTGTAAGAAAGATTTTGTTTACATGGTACATCCCGTTATTTCATTGTAGTCAATCTTATATATGAGCTATTGTTATGTTGTTGACAGTGTGTGTGTGTGTGTGTATCTAATCTTACATTCAGACATGCAAAGCACTCGAACTGATAATGGATCTGAAAATGGATGAACATGCAGCTGAATCTAGTAATCACTGAATAAATTATACAACTGAGATCTGGACTATTAAAAGATTTATCTATAAAGTTTTTTAACTTCATCCAACTGAGTTAAAATGTTTAGTAGCTGTTTTTTGTGTGAATTCTAAAATAATGAATATGGGCTGGTCCAAAGTCACAGTGCAAAAGTAAATCTGAAATAAGACGGAAAAAATGAGAAAATAGCCAACTTAACACACAATGTATGTTCAAATAGGGACCACTGATGATACGGTATATTTCAAAACTATTCTTTGCTTGCTCCCAAACTCTAGCCTACACAATGTCTGTGGACTAAGTTTACATAAAATTATAACACCTGTCTTCTGTCTTTGAATGTATTATTTATGTAGGGGTTGCTTAATTAACTGTCTCAACTTTTGATATCTGCTTTGATTGTTTCTTCAGAAGATTAGGTTCTCAGATCACTCTGAGATTTACACATTACAAACTTTTGTGCATGTTTAAAGAAGGAGCAGCCCAGAAATAAAATCAGTCCGTACCTTCTTCACCACAGACTCCACATTTCCGTCTTTTCCTGGCACCACTAGGAGATGGCAATGTTCTCTTACCAAATGTTCCTCGGCCTCTTCCTGCAGAAGAAAAAAGAAAATAAAAAAGAAGGCAAACAGATTGTCTTCGTTGTAGTATTACATTTATCTAATAAGGAAAAATTTAAATTCAGCTACAGAAACAGAATGTGAGATTTGGAAAAAAAAGGAAAATTATTGTCTTTGAATGTCTGAAAGTTCTTGCCATTATCGCAATTTACGTATTACCTATGATTCCTAATGTTTTATCCAAGATTGCACTTACAAATGACAGACTGAAGATGTCCAGTGCAACTCTGGATGGAATGTCAGGAACAAATCAGTTTCATGTATCATGATGATACAACATGGAAGATTTACAAGCAGCTGTGACATCCGGTCATGAAAGACCTCATGTGAAAAAATAAACATATGCTTCAGTAGTTCAATGTTATTCCCAATACCCTAGAGACATTTTACTGAATTTCTGTGCGCTGTGATATCAATGAGGCATACCTTCAGTTAACGTAATCCATGTGCCATTGTTACCATCACCTGACCCCAATAAGACACATCTTTTATAATTCAGCATAACTTTAGTATACATGTTTGTCACACACATCCAACTCATTTAGATCCCAAAGGACCTATAAATTCCTATAAATCTAAACTACTGGTGATTTATTCCATTTTGGTGTGAGAGGAGTGAATTCCCAAGTGACAAAGTCTGCAGTCTGTAACACAAAAAATTAGGGAAAGGTAAACCCTCACCTACAGCACTGAGCACAGTAACACATAACAGAAAACAGCATTCACACTAGGTTTCATGAACTTGCTCTTTTTCCGGAAACAGCACACACATTCACACATACACACACCTAAAAGCACACTCTTGTGGCCACAAGTCTTGCTGTTGGCATCTATGTACGTAAATAAGTGCACAGTGATGTAAATGACACACTAAATGTAGTAGATTAGTTTTGTTATTTGGGCCTCAAAATAACTGATGACAGAAGTAGAGATAAAACACAGCCTGGCAATATAAGGAAAAGCATTTCTGACTGTATATCTGTTAATAACACGAATTGTTTACAGACGAATGGAAAAACTGGTAGAAGCCGACCTCGGGAAAGATCAGTTTGGATTCCGTAGAAATGTTGGAACACGTGAGGCAATACTGACCCTACAAATAATCTTAGAAAACAGATTAAGGAAAGGTAAACCTACGTTTCTAGCATTTATAGACTTAGAGAAAGCTTTTGACAATGTTGACTGGAATACTCTCTTTCAAATTCTGAAGGTGGCAGGGGTAAAATACAGGGAGTGAAAGGCTATTTACAATTTGTACAGAAACCAGATGGCAGTTATAAGAGTCGAGGGGCATGAAAGGGAAGCAGTGGTTGGGAAGGGACTGAGACAGGGTTGTAGCCTCTCCCCAATGTTATTCAATCTGTATATTGAGCAAGCAGTAAAGGAAACAAAAGAAAAATTTGGAGTAGGTATTAAAATCCAGGGAGAAGAAATAAAAACTTTGAGGTTGGCTGATGACATTGTAATTCTGTCAGAGACAGCAAAGGACCTGGAAGAGCTGCTGAATGGAATGGACAGTGTCTTGAAAGGAGGAATAAGATTGAACACCAACAAAAGCAAAACGAGGATAATGGAATGTAGTCAAATTAAATCAGGTGATGCTGAGGGTATTAGATTAGAAATGAGACGCTTAAAGTAGTAAATGAGTTTTGCTATCTGGCGATGGTTGAAGTAGAGAGGATATAAAATGTAGACTGGCAATGGCAAGGAAAGCGTTTCTGAAGAAGAGAATTTTGATAACATCGAGTATATATTTAAGTGTCAGGAAGTCTTTTCTGAAAGTATTTGTATGGAGTGTAGCCATGTATGGAAGTGAAACATGGACGATAAATAGTTTAGACAAAAAGAGAATAGAAGCTTCCGAAATGTGGTGCTACAGAAGAATGCTGAAGATTAGATGGGTAGATCACGTAACTAATTAGGAGGTATTGACTAGAATTGGGGAGAAGAGGAATTTGTGGCACAATTTGACAAGAAGAAGGGATCGAAGAGATCGGTTGGTTGGACATATTCTGAGGCACCAAGGGATCACCAATTTAGTATTGGAGGGCAGTGCAGAGGGTAAAACTCGTAGAGGGAGACCAAGAGATGATTACACTAAGCAGATTCAGAAGGATGTAGGTTGCAGTAGGTACTGGGAGATGAAGAAGCTTGCACAGGATAGAGTAGAGTGGAGAGCTGCATCAAACCAGTCTCTGGACTGAAGACCACAACAATGTCAATCTGTTAATACTGAACATAAATTGAAGCATCAGGATGTCTGTTCTGAAGGTATCTACCTGGAGTATATCATCATACTGAAGTGAAATGTGGACAATACACAGCTTTGATAAGAAGAGAGAAGAAGCATTCAAAATTTGGCACTACAGAAGAAGTTTGAAGATTAGATGCTTAGATCAAGTAACTAATTGGGAGGTACTGAATGAAATTGCGGAAAATAGAAATTTACAGCATAGCTTGAATAAAAAATCTGATCAGCTGATAGATTATGTTCTGAGGCATTGAAGAACCATCAGTTTGATGACATATCTTGAGACATCAAAGAACCATCAAGGGGGAACAGTATGTGCGGGGGGTGGGGTTAAAGTCGTAGAGGGAGACCAAGGACTGAGGACAGAAGCACGTTCAAATGGAAATGCAGGGTGACAGTTATTGAACTAAATGAAATAAAATCGTCATAACACTTGAAGAGATTGTGCATGCCTGGTCTGGTTTAGCAACGAAGCTCATTTTCATTTGGATGAGTTTGTAAATAAGCTAAATTGATGCATTTGGGGGATGGAGAATCCACATTTCGCAATCGAGAAGTCTCTTCACCCTCAAAGGGTGACTATGTGATGTGCAATGTCCAGTCACAGAATAATCGGTGTGACATCCCTTGGTGGCATGGTGACTACTGAACTGTACATGAAGCTTTTGGAATATAGTTTCATCCCTATTATCCAAAGTGACCCTGATTTTGACAAGATGCGATTCATGCAAGATGGAGAGTGACCCCATCGAAGCAGGAGAGTATTTGATGTTCTAGTGGAGCACTTTGGGCCACATTCTGGCTCTGGGGTACCCAGAGGCCATTAGCATGGGCCTTTGATTGGCCACCATATTCTTCGGATCTGAACACATGCGACACCTTTTTGTGGGGCTATAGTAAAGACAAGGTGTACAGCAATGACCTCAAAACCATTGCTGAGCTGAAAACAGCCATTCATTCAGGAGGTCACTGATAGCATCGATGTTCCAACACTTCAGCGGGTCATGCAGAATTTCGCTATTCATCTGTACCACATCGTTTCCAAGGGTGGCAGGCATATCGAACATGTCATAACCTAAATCCGAATATCTGTAGTGACATTTACATATTGAACAAAGTGTGTGCACGCCATAGTTTGTAACTAATTTAAGTTTTTCTTCATATAGTTCAATTACTGTCACCCTGTAGGTTGCAGCAGATATGCATACATGAAGAGGCTTGAACAGGATGGACAACAACCTGTGATTTATATTTTTGCCATGGTACAGAGTGGCTGTGTGTGGACATCTTAAACTTTCATCCAGATGGTAGCCTACAGAAGACCATCAGAAGAATATACTCATTATAAATGACGGAAGATAGCTAAATGAATAAGGTAGTGCTATGTATGTATGAATCACATGCAAGCATGTGATATCTCTCTTTGATTTATTATGACAGTGTAATGCAGAGAAGTGCATTAACTTTATATAAGAGTTATGCTATTATCATTGATTGAGACTTTGACATACTTTTGGTGAGCTGCTCCTGCAAGTGAAGAAAGAATAGAGGTAAGATCAATCTGGGGGAGGAGGGAGAAAAATATTTTATTAGTAGTACTTTAAAAAAGCTCTTTTTCTGTTGATGAATATTTAATAAGTGTCTAATTTTCAGTGACTTCTCTTATACACCGAAGAGCCAAAGAAACTGGTTGCTCCGAAGAGCCCGAGGAAACTGGTTGGCTCTGAGCACTATGGGACTTAACTTCTGAGGTCATCAGTCCCCTGGAACTTAGAACTACTTAAACCTAACTAACCTAAGGACATCACACACATCCATGCCCGAGGCAGGATTCGAACCTGCAACTGTAGCGGTCGCGCGGTTCCAGACTGCAGTGCCTAGAACCGTTCCGCCACTCTGGCCGGCAAAGAAACTGGTATATCTGTCTAATATCGTGTAGGGCCCCCACGAGGATACACAAGTGCCGCAACACGGTATGGTGTGGACTAATGTCTGAAGTAGTAGTAGAGGGAACTGACACCATGAATCCTGTAGGGCTGTCCATAAATCCACACGAATACAAGTGGCTGGAGATCTCTTCTGAACATCACGCTGCAAGGCATCCCAGATATGCTCAATAGTGTTCAAGTCTAGGAAGTTTGGTGGACAGCAGAAGTGTTTAACTCAGAAGAGTGTTCCTGGAACCACTCTGTAGCAATTCTGGACATGTGGGGTGTCGCACTGTCCTGCTGGAATTACTCAAGTCTGTTGCAATGTTGCACTTCTGACACGTCGAACGACTCTCTTCAGTCGTCGTTGGTCCCGTTCTTGCAGGATCTTTTTCTGGCTACAGCGCAGTCATGGATTTGATGTTTTACCAGATTCCTGATACTAACAGTACACTCGTGAAATGTTGTACGGAAAAATCCCCACTTCCTCGTTACCTCGGAGATGCTGTGTCCTCTGCTCATGCGCCGACTACAACACCACATTCAAACGCTCTCAAATCTTAATAACCTGCCATTGGAGCAGCAGTAACCAATCTAACAACTGCTCCAGACACTTGTCTTATAAAGGCATTGCTGGCCGCAGCACCATATTCTGCCTGTTTACATATTTCTGTATTTGAATATGCATGCCTATACCAGTTTCTTTGGCGCTTCAATGTAACATCTAGAAAAGGCCAAATTGGAAAGAGAAAATCTGTGCAGTAAACTGGGCATGTGTGCACAAATTCAATCACCAATCAGAAGCTTTTTTGAATTATGATTTGCTGCTACCTTACTTGTCTGGTGAGTAATAGTCTCTCCACAAGGACATGTGCAAATTATGGAAACATTGGATTCACCTGTGGTCCAGGAATCATTAACAAATGTGCACAGTTTGCTTCAGCCAAATGTTCTTTGAGAGGTTATATAAATAGAACTGTATGGTATGGGTTACTTGGCTATAAATCCACATGTGGGGTTAAAAAACACATGGTTCAGTCACAATAATGTGACTAACACCTATGTTCGATATCAAAGTGCAATAATCACTCACAGGTGGCTGTTGGCTGCACCAGCAATGAAGGATATATAAAGGGAGTATAAAACAAGTCTGAGGGATGTGGAAAACTGTGCCGCTGTTGTCGTAATGAAGAAATGGAGTGATTTATCCGACATCCAAGGGAGCATGATCACTGGCTTTTGGACCGAGGGTGGAAGCATTTGTGAAGCAGCTAAGTTCGTAACTGTTCACATGCTGACATGGTTAACGTATACAGTGGATGGCAAAATGGCACTATCCAAAACCAGCGACTAACTATGGTGCACCATGGGCCATTGATGACACGGAGAACGACAGCTGCAGAGATGAGTATGGGCAAGCAGACAAGTAACTAAAGAGCAACTTACTAACCCAGATGAAACAAGGGGCTACTAACAGTGTCTCCTCAATGACTGTTCAGTGAACATTGTTGCATATGGGCCTCTGCAGCAGGTGTCTGCTGTTCATCAGTGACAAAGGCTAGAATTTGCAAGCCAATACTGCAACTGAATGTTCGCTGAGTGGTGACAGGTGGCCTCTTCAGATGAAACACATTTTATGGTACATCAGACAGATGGCGGTTGGCATGCATGGCGTGGATCATCAGACACCAAACAACATTCAACAATCGCAGGAAGAGTCCAGGATGGAGGGCATTTCCTGGATGATCTTGTCATTCTGGAAGGCACAATGAATCAACACAACCATATATCTATCTTTGAGGACCATGTCCACCCCTACAAGTAATTTTATATATAAAAACAAAGATGAGGTGACTTACCGAACGAAAGCGCTGGCAGGTCGATAGACACACAAACAAACATACACACAAAATTCAAGCTTTCGCAACAAACTGTTGCCTCATCAGGAAAGAGGGAAGGAGAGGGGAAGACGAAAGGATGTGGGTTTTAAGGGAGAGGGTAAGGAGTCATTCCAATCCCGGGAGCGGAAAGACTTACCTTAGGGGGGAAAAAGGACAGGTATACACTCGCACACATGCACATATCCATCCACACATACAGACACAAGCAGACATATGGAATGACTCCTTACCCTCTCCCTTAAAACCCACTTCCTTCCGTCTTCCCCTCTCCTTCCCTCTTTCCTGATGAGGCAACAGTTTGTTGCGAAAGCTTGAATTTTGTGTGTATGTTTGTTTGTGTGTCTATCGACCTGCCAGCGCTTTCGTTCGGTAAGTCACCTCATCTTTGTTTTTATATATAATTTTTCCCACGTGGAATGTTTCCTTCTATTATATTGATACCTACAAGTAATTTGTTTTTCCTCAGCACAAAGGCATTTACCAGCAGGACAATGCAGTGTGTCACACAACTCACAGTTTACATGCACGATTCGAAGGGCACTAGGATGAGTTTACCATGCTCCCCTGGTCAACAAACCCTCTGGATTGAAACCCAATCGAGAATCTGTGGGACCACCTCGATTGGGCTCTTTGTGCCATCTATCCTAAACCAAGAAACCTAGGGCAGCTGGGCATGGCACTTGAGTCAGCATGGCTCCACATACCTGTCAGTACCTTATAGAACCTCACTGAATCTCTTCCTGCATATATTGCAATGGTCTGCACTGAAAATGATGGTTATTCAGGCTTCTGACAGGTGGTCACTTTAATGTGACTGGACAGTGTTAATTAATCAGTGCTAATACATTACAAATTAAAAAATAATGTTCTAAAGATTTCGTATTTATCAAATTGGGATGGAAGGAAACATAATGTGGAGGAGCATGTTAAAAAAGAGAAGCATTCAGTTCACCACTGAGATTGTTTCTAGTGGGAAACAAAACTATCATCAATTGTTGAAAGCTCAGACAATACTAAGCAAATAAAACAAGACAAATATGATTTCAGAAAAAGGAAGTATTATGGTTTCTACTCAAGCAAATATTTCATTTAAAAAGCAGGAAAATGATTTGTTTTGAGCAATGATCGCCAAACCGTCAATTACGAGCTACTAGTAGCCCGGGGGGACATTTTCGGTAATGGTAATGCTCAGATTGGCTAACCTGAATTGCTCCACTAAGCTCAGACTGCACTCACAAGAATAACTTTTTGTTTCTCCCATGCAGTTGCCATTGTTATATAAGAATTCTACATTGTCGGCATCACAGTTGATCATATACACATGAAGTCATGCACATTCTGTTTTTCATGTGTATATCAGACTGTGCTAGTGAGAGTTTGACTTACACACTGATACTAAGCTAGGTCTGTTCTAATGATGGTGTGTTCAAGCAAAAAGCAAAACAAAAATTCATTATCATTTGGAATGGGAAACTGGTTACTTCTTTACGCAGGTGAAGGACAAATATGTGTGTTAACTGTGCTATGGAAGTGCTGTAACAACCAATTTTGTGTGCGCCACTTCATAGTTCGTGTATGGAGTCTGTGCTCAATTCGGCCACTAGAGACCACCCGGCCTTCTAATACAACAGTAGTTGCATGCGGAGCCTGCCAGCTGTGCCCCATGTTGGAACTTATGAATGTAAAGGCCAGAGCGCAAGGCTCCGCTGGTCACTTGTGTACTAATAATTGTATTGTACCTGTGTAATAATTGTATTGTACCTGTGTCTTTCGTATGTGTGTACCTACTGTTCGAGCAATAAATTACAGTGTTCTTGGGTTAGAACACTTTTTGGCAACAAGTACGGTTTCGACTCCACATGTTCAGTTTCAGTTATTAGTCTTATATGTTTAATTTTTATGGAGGCTGTTTGGTCCCCGCATATGATGATGCAGCAGAAGATGAAAAATGCATGCAGCAACATTTCCAGGCATTTAACAGATGTAAGCTTATGAGTATCAGCTGTTGTATCACAAGAACTTTCAAGCTTTCTTTTGACCGAAGTGTGTGAATTACCTTCTACATATCATTGTAAACGTACTTGCATTATTGCTGCTCATGTGGAGTTTTACCGCAGCCAAAAGAAGTCAACGTAGTCATGCAGGGCATGGGCAGCAGAACTACACGGAATGTAATTTTCTGACAAATGTTCTCAAGGAATCCTATGCCGAACAAATGGTTTGTGATGCAATCACACATTTTGCTCCTGATAGAGAAGTTCGATAGCAAGCTCTACAGTGTAAATGTTCTATGCTTACAGAAGTATTGAACATAGCTCAGTAATTTGAAGTTTCATGGGCTGCAGGTAGTCAGAAAAAAGTCTAATTCAAAATTTCAGAAATCAGTTCCTCTCACCCCTCCCAGCCTTCAGTCAGTTCGCAAGGGAACATAGATGCTATTGCAGCAGTCCAGCAGACATCTCAGCATCGTATAGGTAATCAGCATTTGCAACAACAGTACATGTCACAACAGCGAGAGCCTCGTGCTCCACTGCCTTTATGTACATACTGCTAATTCAACATGTATGGACCGTGTGACTGAGATGCTGGGCAACGTGTAAAAGGTGCCATAAGAAAGGACACAGTGCTTCTGTATGTAATTCCTTTCCAAACCTGAGTGAGGGTGAAATGAACATGGATGTGAACAATGTATCAGCAGTGACGGTGTCTCAAAGGGAGTTACACACTGAAGTGCATGTGTTTAACAAATTATTAAGAATGCAGGTGGACACGAATGCAGCAGCAACATTGGTGAATTCTCAGACTTATGTGGATTTGGATTCACCCCCTCTGACTCCAGTGTCATGGAGGTTGATGAGTTATAAGTTTATAACGAACAAGACATTCCCATTCTTGGACAGTTTACTGCACCTGTACTCACAAGCCTGTGGTTCGTTCATTAACATTCCTAGTTGTGGACAATTCTCACACTGAAAATCTGTTTGGTTGGGATGCTTTTATATTGTTTGCATTCTCCATTGATGATGAAATGCATCTAGTCGTTGATCAAGTTCCATATCAACTGTTAGATCCTATCCGTACCAAATTTTCCTCTGTATTTTCTACAGGACTGCAGTGTGCAACAGTATTTCAAGCTCGTATTACAATTAAAGCCCCTACTGTGGCAAACTTTCCTTTGTATTTTCTATAGGACCATACTGAGCAACAGAATTTCATGCTCATATTACAATGGAACAGTCTGTCTGTCCCTGTTTTTTCCAGGTCCACCCAGCAGAATTAGATCGTCTTCAATCCCTTGATGTTATTTGACCTATTTATTTTAGTGAATGGACAAAATCAATAGTGATAGTAAAAAAGCCTACCTATAAACTACACCTCTGTGGTGATTTTTAAAAAATCTGTTAATGCACAATCAATCATTGACATCTACCCTATGCTGTGCCTTGATAAGTTGTTAGCAAAATTATCAAGCGGTCATTATATTTCAAAGACTGACTTGTCAGAGGCATATTTACAGCTGCTGCTCAATGAGGAATCTAAATGCCTTCTGGTTATCAATAACCCATTTGGGTTTTATCAATATTCGCATTCGGCTTTTGATGTGACAGGTGTACCAGCTATTTTTCTTTTGCACCACTTCTTGGCTGCATCAACTATTTAGATGATACAGAAGTGTCTGGTGCCTCTACAGAGGTACAGTTGCACAACCTTCATGCCCTATTTTATATTTTAAAGTCCGCAGGATTAAAGTGCAATTTGGAAAAGACACAGTTTTTCAACCAACCATTATTTATTTGGATTCTGAAGTGTCGCATGCTGGCATTAAACCAATGCACCAATATACTGATGCTATTGCCACACTTTCATACTCCACCGTCTCAGCACTGTTTCTGATTTAATCTGTAGATGACCGGAAGTAGACCGCTACCGCTACATTCTGTGTCTCACGAATGAATGGAGCTAGACAAGTCCTCGCCCATCCAAGTATACAAGATTTCTCCAGATGCCCCCATGTCAGTCACAGAATTACAGGCATTTTTAGGCAAAATTGTGTGCTACCATAAATTCATACTAGATGCTATTACAGTGGCACAAAACCTCCATGCATTATTATGTAAAGGATGTTCCTTTCCACACCCAGCATGTGACCGGTTATTCCGGTTGTTGAAAAGTAAGATGCAGTTGGCCCCTTGTTTGGTCACATTTCAGCCAGGCCACACGCTGTGTCAGCGACAGACACATCTCAGTTTGGCCATGGCATCATCTTTGCTCATAAGTATGCGAACGTTTCTGAACCTCTTATTGCACATGCCTGTAAATCCTGAAAGACAGAGAAAGAGGTTTTGGCGATCATGTATGATCAAAAAAAAAAAATTCATGTGTTTATATAATGGTCTAAGTTTCACCTGATCACAGACCTCAAACCACTGGTTTCTCTCTTTAACTCTTCAGCATCCTAGTCCGGACAAAGCTGCACACTACTTACAGTGGTGGCCTCTTATCCTGTCACAATGCAATTATGAGCTACACTTACAACCTATCTTGTTTGCTGATTGGTCTACATCCAGAGTCTGATAACGAAGAATTACTTTGTTTTCATTTAGACATGGAAACTCAAATGTTGCCGAGAATTTTCCTCTTACTAGCAATAAAATTGCAGCCACAATAGCCATGGATCCTGTTTTAAATAAAGTTGTTTCTTTTGTGCAACATGGCTGGCTGGACAAACATTCAGGCTCTGCTTCTGATCCTTTAAGAAATTATTTTGCAGTGCAAAATCTTATTTTGGAACAGGGTGCAGCTGTTGGCTACAGAGGACACCACTCCTCAGGTTGTAGTCCCGTCTGCCCCTGGTGTAAGGCTATGTGTTTATTACATGTGGACTATTAGGGTGTATCACGTACAAAGGCATTAGCATGGAAACATGTTCTTAGGTCAGCCACTGACGGAGAAATGTGAGAGTTGTTGCAGCCTACCTACCGTGTGCCACCCATTCAACATGGCCACATTCGCAGCAGCCTTGGGAATGAATTTTGCAGGCCTTTTTTTTTTTATTTCTACTGGCTTGTTGTGATTGATGCTTATTCTAAGTTTTTGTTTGTGGTGCACTGTTCTGTCTACTTCTGTGGCAGTAACAATTTCTGCTTCGTCAAAAATTTTTGCAATGGAAGGGCTTTCATATACGTTAGTTATCAACAATGACCCCTTGTTCATATCTCAGAAATTTGATGATTTTTGTACAAAAAGTGATGTTCTCTATGTCACAGCACCACCTTTCCATCCTCAAGCAAACAGGAAAGCAGAATGGCTAGTACAAATATTTGAGTCTCAGATGATTGGGGCAAAAAAGTTTTGGATGTTTGACCAGTTCCTCACTTGTTATAGGTTCACTCCTGTTGGCGATAAGAGTCCAGTACAGCTGTTGCACTGTTATCAGCCCCGGACTCTGTTACATCTGCTTTGGCTGACACCAGACCATCTGCTGGCAGCAGAGCCACAATGCCACAATGATTCCCACCTGGCACAGTGGTTTGGGCTTGCAGGTTCGGCCACTGGCCAAAATGGGGGCTGGTGGTAGTGAAGAGTAGACATGGCTGGCACCTCTACATCATCCACACAGATGGGGGCAGGGTGTCGTGACGTGCTCCAGCTACAACATTGTTTGAGCTGCTGAACACAGGTGCACCTCTGCATTCTCCGTCTGCCTAACTGACTCCTACATTGCGGCTGAAGTCCTCGCCTTCTCCACTGTTGCTCAAATATTTTCACAATTCTCTCCTCTGCTGTGGGTGCCCCCTCAGCTGTCAGGGCCACAGCGGGATCCTGGCTCCTGCACTGTCGCAGCCAATCCCTCTGCTGCTGCCACCTCCATCACAGCTGGTGCCATCAGTTCGCCACCTCTGTCACCTGTTCTGCCACCTTTGCCACAACCTCCTTCGCTATGACCTCCTTTCTTGAGGTTGGACTGGACAGATACTGCACCTGTTAGCACTTGCACCACTTCCGACTCTATACACTGGTGGCAGGGCATTGCATGACTCAACAACCTACACTGACAATAGAAGAAAAGGAGGAAGAGGAGATTAGTGTTTAACATCCCATCGACAAACGATATCATTAGAGACAGAGTAGAAGCTCAAATTAGGGAAGGATGGGAAGGAAATTGGCCGTGCCCTTTCAAGGGAACCATCCTGGCATTTGCCTGAAGTGATCTAGGAAAATCACAGAAAACCTAAATCAGGATGGCCGGATGCAGGTTTGAACCGTCGTCCTCCCGACTGTGAGTCCAGTGTGCTAACCACTGCGCCACCTCGCTCGGTCTGCTTGTACAAGAATTTGAGGAACTAATTTTTCCAAAAGTTAGAAAAGCTGACCAACATTACATTCACTCCAACAGAAAAGAATATACTAAAGTAGCACTTGATATGGCCCAGTTGCCACCTCATAAGCAAAAGTACATTACTTGTAAAATTGCAAAAATAATACAAACACAAGTAAAATGAGACAGTAGCACCAATATAATAGCAAAGGCCAATAGTATCATATGTCAGATAAATAACAAGCTTGAAGAACATAATGCAGTTGGTGTAAAATTGGATACAGGAAATACATTGACAATTATGTCAGGAGAAGATTACAATGGAAAAGTAATACGATTTTTCGATCAAAATTATATTAAAAGTATCAAAAGGGCAGGTGTACCTATATGGAAATAGGATGACCTGTGACCTGAGAAGTTGCGATGTTTTATAAACTGGCGTACGTACCAGAACGGAAAGAGGAAGTGTACTCAAAGGTCAACCCACATGCAAGGTATAGTTACTGATCGTAGGAGAAGGGGACAGTATCGTGACAGAAGTCACACATTTTATAGGGATTATTCTGGTATGTTTGAATTCTATGCACATTACGTTTTATGAAAGTTCACGAGTGTCAAAAGGAACACTTTCATGTTCCCCCGAGTTCCTCCAAACTACAACAGAACAGAAACTAGATAACTAGATCACCCGTGTGTCATGAACACCTGGAGTTTTCGATTTGGGGGGGGGGGGGGGGGGGGGGGGGGTAGAATTGTTGTTGATGTGAAAAAGGGTATATATAAACCTATGTAATAAAAGTATACTCTTAAAATGTGAATTGTTATTATGTGTGATATTAATGTACATAAATTATTAGGTATAAAATACCGGATGTTTGATCTGAGGGGGTGGGGGGTGGGGGGGGGGGGGGGGGGTGGGGGGGGGGAGTGGGGGATATGTAGTGTTTCGAGAACTTCTGCATAAATTCTAGAACCACTCGGCCTTCTACCATCTCGAACACACGATATTTTAAATATAAGTGTGAGAGAGCCTATCTACTATGTGTCACCTGTCTGTGTGTGCAGGTCTGAAGTGTGTAGTGAGAAGACTGTAGACACAGTGGTCGAACGGCACCGATAAGTACTTGTTGGTCTCGCCAAGGAAGTTGTAATGAAAGAACATGGCAACCCCAAGGAACTTCTGTGTTATTCGGTGCTGTTTTATAATTTTGACTATTCTAGTGACGAAAAATACAGTTGAGTTGAAAAAAGATTTTTAGTAACTTTTAACACAGACGTGCTAGGGGCAATACTTGTTCACGATTTCCATGGTTGTTGAATCAACTGTGTGGTAAATGTATCTTAATTTGTGTCTAATGTGAGATGACACGGGTGACTTACAAGAAGTCTAATGTTTATGTGAGAAATGATAATTTTGTTCTTTATGGAAGTTTAAATACACCGACAGTGAACTAAATGTATTCTTCGAGTATCTACTTATTTCACGAGTAGAGAGAGAGAGAGAGAGAGAGAGAGAGAGAGAGAGAGAGAGCATGAGTCATATATATTCCTTTAACTAGCACCATTCTTCAGAGAAGAAGTTTTTGGAGATTGACGTAGTCAGCTATCCAGAGAAGAAGATCATCTGTGCATCCCAAGTAAGTCTACGCGTGTAAAAGAAGTGAGAAGGTTGCAATCCAACTTCACACATTCTTGTCGTCAGAAACACAGAAACATTAGAACCACACTCGATCATCCCCCCCCCCCCCCCCCCCCCCCGACCAATTGAAATCTTCAATTGGAACCCCTGCTTTTTATTGTAGATTATGATTACACAGTAAAATCTAAATATGTTTTATCTGAAGCATTTCTTTTGTTTTGCCACATATGGTGCTGTAATTGGGGGAATAGAAATGGGTACATGGTTGTAATTTATGACATGTTATTGAATGGCTCATGAATATCCAATGGCACATAGGACCTCACCTCCATGCTGCGAGGGTAGGATGCACCAGCATTTCGTAACTTCTAACTGGAACCCCAATTTGCAATGTTGTATTCCTACAACATATCGAACACAGTGCTACGATCTGAATCTACTGGTCAACTAGTTTCTGGGTCCCCATGTTAATAGTTAAGTTAGAGTTAAACATATTACAATAATAGCAATCAAGAGTAAGCAACTGTCTACAATATTCAAACTCTACCAGATCCATGTGTCATATATCCCATTTGGGCTAAATAATATAAGGAAGTGAATGTTCCTTGAGAATGCAAATAATAATCAGTAGAAAAGATATTATTACTTCATAACTATTTCAATAGTAGTAATTTCCTATAATTAAACTGTGAAAGAACATTTCACCCACATCAGTAGTGCTCCACCATAATAATTTACCTAAAATTATCATTATCTTCCTACTGTAATGGATACCTAGATAGAGTTATTGAGAGCCAGTTGTGCCTAAATGCATTAATACTCCTCCTGTGTACTTCAAGTCAAATCACTGGTACATTCCTTGCTAAATTGTGCTACTGTCTTGTATCTTATCTGCAAAACAGTAGCATAAAGTAAAGTCAACCCACATAATTAACTCTATGAATCATGCTAGTACTGGGTACAATTTTGCCTAATTAGGCTGGCAATGGTTTCTTTTTATGCAATTAAATTTTACCTGACTACTAATAGAACCTTGGTTCGACTCCCGTTTAGCTTGCTACTGCTTCCTTTTAATACAAATCTTTAGCGGAACAAAATTAGTGTGATACCTTAGCATTACACATCGTAATATTCACAAAACCATAAATTCTTTCACAGGAATAACATTATCAGCATACTACTAATATAACAGCAGCTGGTAGTGTTATAATTTTTTGAGGTATTTTAATGTCTTCTGTTAAAATGAACACCCTGTATACAGTTTAATTAAAGTTCATTTCATATTTACTAGAAAGCATAAGTTTATAGACAATAAACAAATGTGAGGTAGAGACAGTCACCATGTATGCAAAATGTAATGTTTCATTTAATGGTATACAGTCAAAACACATTTCACAGGCTTTACAGGAGTGTTTTGTTTACTATGATTAGTTTCAGTTGGTTACTTCTTATGACATATTTTGAGGCAATTCTGTGAATTCAAGAAGAATATTTTTAGCACAGAAAAGGACACTCAAAACAATAAGCAGAGTCAACTGAAAATTTTTGTGAAGCCCATTGTTTGAAGCACTTTGGAATTCTACTTATTTACTCAAGTCAGGAGCATACACATATGATTCTATAAATTTACCAGTTTAAGATGTGGACACCCGCGTTGTCGTTTGTATCATCATTTCATTATGTTGTCCTTAGATTTGTCAATGCCCATTTGTAACCTGTTCAGCTGATCTCCAAGTCGTTCAGTAACTCCATGCTATTTGGGTGCAAAACAATGCTCCAACTTGATACCATTGCAAATCACTGACCATTTTTCTTCTTATCTGTCTATTCCAAAGGAACTGTAGCATTCCCTAAGTGAATACTCAACTGACAGATGTTTTGCATTTTGATAATGCTTCTGTAAACAATTATCAGGAAGCCAGGTGGTATTCTGCAAGTTTCAATTTTTATCACCACCACCACCATCATTGTCATCAGTGGACTGGATCCACAAATAATTCAACAAATACCCCAAGAGAGGCAGAAACCTGTGTATAGGATCTTTTTGATGTAAGTGATAATACAAGGCAGGTTCAAAAAATAGCATAACTTTTTTAAACAATACTTTCATTCGATGAACAGAAGTTTAGTCCTTGTTACCTTCATAATGCTTTTTCCCTCTAATCACACACTTATCTCAGCAGTGTTTCCATTTCACCATGCAGTTCTGGGAAAAGTTCTCCTAAAATGTAATTCTATGCCAATGAGAAACTCTCCTTCAGGTCATTAATACCTTCAAAATGGGACACACTCAGCACAGACTGTAATTATGGAAACAAGAAAATAAACGATGCCTGCGGAAAAGGGTGGCTGGAAGATAGTCTCTTGTTTTTAGCACAAAAAACACACACTGAGGAAGCTGACTGGAAAGGCATGTCATCATGATGACAGAACCCCAAGTTGTCTTGCTACAACTGTGTTCACTCTATATGATCTGTGTGTGTGTGTGTGTGTGTGTGTGTGTGTGTGTGTGTGTGTGTGTGTGTGTGTGTGTGTGTTTATGCAAATCCTGCTCTGCAACAGACAATGACTGGTATTGGCAAGATAACCGATTTTTGGAATGGTTCATCTTTGCCTGACAAATGAATTGGGAGAACTGTTCCTAACACTGCATTGGACACAAAGTATTATTTCCACAAGTTAATTTCAAGAGTTAAAATGTTTCTACAAATGATTTCCCCACTTCCATGCAAAAATTTCAACTTGCTAGATCAAAACTAAACAAGGAATCAACAGTGTTGTTACGTAGGAGGTTCCGACTGATACATTGCTGTCAATGGCCCATCGCTATGTTGCTTGATTGCCAAATAAAACAGTTCTTTTTGACACATCACATTCTCGGGACAAGCTTATTTTTAAGTATTTTTTTAACTTTTATGTGCACCCCCTAATTCTACTGATTTCATACTTCCAAGGCATCTCTCATATACCGTCCATTATAAAAGTGCAGTATTTTCTAATGAGTGTTTTATGCAGAAAAGCCCAAAGGGACTGAAATACACATTGCTTATATAGAGCACATCAATTGGCTATCAGTAAAACATCAACATGCTACTTCTATAATAAAAAAAAATTTAACATATAATATTATAACTTGAAATAATCAACAACCTGCCCTTTAAACAAATAAAAAATTAATAGGGATACTTACCAAGGATCTACTAACAATGCTTTATTTGTAATGACTTAATTGTTATATAATGGTATCAGCTCAGAGATGCTTCAATATAAACATAAAAATGAAAGCTTACTTAGCACAAAACCTATTCACACTGCTTTACTGCAGCAAAATTTATGGTAAAAACATACCTGCATTAGTTTGCCAACTTGTGGATGCCCCACTATTATTTCCATTCCATTTACTTCCTCTACTACCCCAGTCATTATTACTAGTGCCCCCTCTGGCTGTATTTGGCTCATCAACCCACTGGAAGAAGTTGCAGCGTTCATTTGGTGGTTTTGGGCAACAGTAAAATTGGCGGCCCTTGTTTGGTGTATCTTTTTGAACAGTTCGCCTGCGGAAGATTTGAAAAACTGCATGAAGAAATTCAGATATGTTTATTTCAACATAAATACTGCAACAATCAAACAAGTTATTCAGTAACTTTCTTAGCAAGAAACATGGAAAGAAAAACCGTGCTCTCTATCCTTTATAAAGAGGGAGAAAGGGATAACGTAGATAATTTTAGACCTATTTCTATGCCATAATGTACAGTTCAGCTTTAGAAGTCGTTTCACAACTGAAAATGCTATATTCTCTTTTCTCTGTGAGGTACTGGATGGGCTAAACAAAAGGTTTCAAATGCTTGGCATATTTTTTGATTTAACTAAGGCATTTGATTGTGTTGATCACAAAATATTGCTCCAGAAGTTGGACCATTACAGAATACAGGGAGTAGCTCACAATTGGTTCACCTCTTACTTTAGCAACAGGCAGCAAAAGATCATTATTCACAATGTTGATAATGGCTGTGATGTGGGGTCTGAGTGGGGTATTGTCAAGTGGGGGGCACCCCAGGGATCAGTGTTGGGGCCACTCCTGTTCCTTATTTATATAAATGATATGCCCTCTAGTATTACGTGTAACTCTAAAATATTTCTGTTTGCTGATGACACTAGCCTGGTAGTAAAGGATGTTGTGTGCAACATTGACTTGGTTTCAAATAATGCAGTACATGACTTAAGTTCATGGCTTGTAGAAAATAAACTAATGCTAAATCACAGTAAGACTCAGTTTTTACAGTTTCTAACACACAATTCAACAAAACCTGATGTTTTAATTTCACAGAACGGGCATATGATTAGTGAAACGGAACAGTTCAAATTTCTAGGTGTTCAGATAGACAGTAAGCTGTTGTGGAAAGTCCACATTCAGGATCTTGTTCAGAGACTTAATACTGCCATTTTTACTATTCGAACGGTATCAGAAGTAAGTGATTGTTCGACACGAAAATTAGTCTACTTTGCTTATTTTCATTTGCTTATGTTGTATGGTATTATATTTTGGGGTAACTCTTCCCATTCTAAAAGGATATTTTTGGCTCAGAAACAGGCGATTAGAGCAATAAGTGGTGTGAGTTCACGAACCTCTTGTTGACCCCTGTTCACGAGTCTGGCCACTCAATATGTATATTCCTTATTGTCGTTTCTTGTTACCAATATTAGTTTATTCCCAATAAAAAGCAGCTTTCACTTGGTTAATACTGAGCAGAAATCAAACCTGCATTTGGATCAGACTTCCTAAATTCTTGTGCAAAAAGGTGTGCAGTATACTGCTGCATCCATTTTCAACAAGCTGCCACTCGAATTCAAAAATCTTAGCAGTAATCCATGCGCTTTCAAATCAAAACTGAAGACTTTCCTCATGGGTCACTCCTTCTATTCTGTCGAGGAGTTCCTTGAAAAATTAAGCTGATTCTTATTGTATTGCTGATAGTGTTTACTTAAACTTATGGACTGACTTTTTTCAGGTTCATGAACATTTATTTTTATCTGTTATTATTTCTATGTTGTAATTTCATGTACTGACACGTTCCATGACCTTGGAGATTTGCTCCTTAATTTGGACCTATGGAATTTGATGTGTAAATAAATAAATAATAACAAAGTTGATTCCACTTGAAATTATGATACACAAAGGGAGGACACCTAATTTTTAGGTTACCTGAGACATCAAGAGAGAACAGTGTAGCATGAGATTATTTGGAGAGAAGTAATGTCATATACAAGTTATGAAAATTTTGTACATGGAAACATCACTCATACATATCTTGGATTGTTTAAATGAGTACCATCAGTGCAATATCGTAACTAGAGGCGGGGGATGGAGGTGGAGGGGAGGGGAGGACTGCAATGTGGTGGCAGTGGTGATGAGGGTGAAAAATCTCAGCCCGGTAATGAAAGATTGTGCTATTATTGTCAACATTGCACCTTATTTTTGATAAGGTCCCCTTTTAGGATTAATGCACTTTCAATCAAAATTTTTGTTGATACTACATTGCATCTTGAAATTAACATCCTGGAAGGGCTTAAAAACACCTATCTACTGCTGCCATAAGCTCTTAACAGAATTCATACATTTTCCAGCTAAATCAGTTCATCAGTTGTGAGAATAGCTGGATGTCAGAGGATGCAAAATCTAGTGAACAGAGTGAATGTTCCAGCAATTCATACTTCAAATCCCTAAGTTTTCCCTTTACCAAGGCAACTTTCAATATTCATATTATTATTTTTTTTCTTTCTTTTTAAAGCCCAAGCCTTAAAAAAATCCTTTTTGTTACCAGAAAGTACTGACCATAACCTTTCCAGCAGGTGAAATCAACTTTTTTTGTCAGCATTCATCAAATATATCACCCATTTTAAAAAAGATTTCATATTGTAAATTCTTCAATTGATGATGATGAGCACTGGGTAGACCAATCGTATGATGCAAGTTTTCTTAGTTGATGCCAGTTTCGTGACTCGTGTGTCAATGTGGATGCAATGATGATGAGGATAACACAATACCTAGTCCCCCAAGTGGGGAAAAATCTCCGACCCTGCTGGGAATCGAACCCGAACCCCGACATTCTCCGTGCTGACCGCTCAGCTATGGAGATGGACATTCTTCGAATAAACACACCACATTTTTTTTCTTCTGATGTGGCTTTTGTGTCAGCTATTCGTCAAGTCAGTACCTTGGTATGCGCTTTCTCAGTGTTCTCATCTGGAGCTGAGGTTCAGCAATACTTTCACTTGATCTATCCATTTCTTAACAATTGAAAATTAAAGAGGAAACCCCTTACGAACATTCACCGGGCTTGAATTGCCATTGGTAATAAGCAAGCCAGCACAATGAATTTTACGATTGTACAGTATTTCGGTTAATCCATTTAAACAATAAAACCATTAAACAATGCATAACACAAAACTTCTACACATCAGGTTGAAACTGTACATAACTTACTGCACGACATGTACAAACATTACACAAAATTTCATTAAGATTCATCTATCATCTTTGACAGGCTAAGACTTTTCACTTTGTTCTTGTATAAGGAGTGACCCATTGTAACTAGAAATCATTTCCTGCAAGTAAAGGGACAGTAGGAATAGTTTCTCTTAGGTGCCTCTACTTACATACTGTACTAAATTAGCTGAGAGTATTTTAACACTATTTGATAATGCACTAACATTAAGTTCAAGTAAAAAATCAGTGATAAAAGACAGTGCTGGGGTTATGACCCAAAAATCAAGACACAATCGGGCCAGTGAAAGATTGTTTCATTACCACAACAAAACAAAACAAAACTAGAGAGTAGTAACATGAAAACGGTGGTTTGTGTGTGTGTGTGTGTGTGTGTGTGTGTGTGTGTGTGTGTGTGTGTGATGATAGTCCACCATCAATTTGTTGCCCCAGATACGACAGTTCAAGAGCATTACTACGTTCTAGTGCAAAAACAACTGAACGAAGCACTGTGGGAAAACAACCGGCATTGTGGATTGTATCCTACACCACAAGAACACTTTCGGCCTGATAGTGTTAAGTGACAAAGTTTTTTGGGTAAAAACAAAATGAAAATGGGTTTTGCCCATCCTACTCACCAAATCTGGCCCCTTGAATCTTTTTCCAGTCCATTAGAACAGAAATGTAACTAAAAGTGATGTGTTTTCAAAAGACAGAAAAAAAAATTGCTGAATATGTTGAACTACAATTATTAAAAGAAGTATTCTGACTTAAATGACAATTAATTGCAGTTGATGGTTGGTCAACTGATACAAAACAGTATTTACGTTGAGTCATCCAGCTAGAACAACCATCACTATCACCCTCCGCCACAGAAAGGAGTTCTAATTACATATGTTTCCCCTTGTGGGTGAGAAGAGTTAGGTTGCTAAACCTTTTGTTTCCCCCTGTGGGTGAGAAGAGTTAGGTTGCTAAACCTTCCTGCAGAAGCCGTGAGAGAGCTTGTTGATCAGTGACATTAACAATTTCTCCTATTCAATAACAAGGTTCAATTCCATGTCAGTCATGCATATTTTCCATGCCAATTTTATTTTTCCCACTCTGTACTTATGCAACTACCAATATTTCATAATGTTTCTGTCTGAAATGGGTAGAAAAGTTTTCAAAATTTCAATTACTTTATATTGAGAATCATAGCTTACTTATGTGTTAAGATGGACATATTAGAACTTTAGCCACAACATGACAAAATAGTGGGGAGAGCCTCATTTGACCGGTTGGAGATGTCAGGAGGCAAATTTAAAATTTTTAACTTTTGAATTTTTTCCCGACATTTAAACAGCTGATGAATGAAGATATATATGACTGTAATAATACAATTACATAAAAAATTAATATACTTAAACTTCACACAAATGTGAACCATGCAAGGAATTAAACTGTTGAAGAAATATAGAAGTGTGTATAAACAGCCAATTGGAACATTTCTTAGTGGAGTGGAGATGTGAAATACCATTGCAGCCACTGGTGAGTTTTGGGACGAGATAAGGAGCAGGTGTGGGAGAGTCCAGAAGAATATCACCACAGTAGGTCTGCTGCAGCACAAGCAGTCACAGCCACACCACACGATTCTCACAGACTCCAGCTGAAGTTACTAGTGTTTAACAATGGTGTCATCTGAGGTGATGCTTCTCAGATGCCACTCTTGAGGGGAATGATGGCTATCTGTTTAAAGCTTCATTAGTTCAGTACACATTAAAATTCAAAGGAGTGATTTAACTGTGCAAAGAAGTGTAGCATGGTTCATCGTGCCCTTGTTGTTGATGATATATTTTTCAAATCAATGCCTTTATTTCCTACAGCAAAATAAAATCTTAGTTCTACACGTTTTTACTCCCTTCCAAACTTTCTTTAAAAATGATTTCTGATAACAAGCAGCTAGGAGGTAAACCTTTCCTGGAATTGACTCACTGAGCCAGGGCAGAGTGTGAGATAAGTGCCTGTGAATATCATTACAGAACTGTGGCTAGCAAAGTGTGTCAGCCCTGAACCATTACACTAGTTTTGATCATATTTTCTGATTACATAACTCTGTCATATCAACTGTAAAATTAATGGTGAGACATTTTTTTACTAATTTAAATTGGGCTCTAATTCTTTTGACACACTGAGAATCACATTTTGGTGTTGATGTTGGATTTATTGTGCTCAATTTGAAGTGTACTTTAGACTCCTCTCGTTAGCATCTCCCAGGTCTCCCAGGAGTGAGAGGAATGTAAACAGTTATTGATGAATCTCTATATTCTGATGTCACTATAACATAACAATTCTCACACAGCTCGTGCGTAGAAAGTGCTTTCCGGCCGTCTCTTGCTGCAAGCCTGTTACTTAGCAACAGACAGTTTTTGTTCACAGTTTTAAGAAACAGTAGATGTTTGGAAAAGCCAACTGCGTGTCCATTGACCACAGAGGGATGTGCACTTCCTCTTTAGCCAATAATTTCATATTTACAATAATGATGATCGTATTGTACCCTGTGTAACACCATGATAAAAGGAAGTCTGATTGCCATATTATTTCCCTGATATCAGGGAAAAGATTGTTATGTAGCATTTCAACGCCAGCTACAGCAGAACATGAACAGAGACAGTACGCACTGTCATAGCAGTATGATTTTGTCAAGCAGATTCCCAATATTTAAAAGATACCATGAAATTGTTACAATTTATCAAAATAATTCTCTTTATATGCTATAAATTTAATCTTATTTTACTACGAACATTATGTGAATGAACTGTGAACTTTTGCAACAGAATACAGAAAGAAGTTGAAAAAAATTTAACTTTTCCACAACTTCCTTAATTATGTACAAGTATGAATCACTCTACACAGATCTTTTTAAATGAGCCAAACTGATTGTTTATTAGCTATTATCTAAGAATGGTGGAGAAACTGAAATAACAGGTTTTGTATCCCATTACCTCTAACATATACACTCTGGAGGAGTGGCTGCAAAGGGCGCCTCTTCTCCAATTGAGGAGCACCCTAAACTTATGCTGGCAGTAGCTCCAAAATGCCTTGGAGATTGGCAACCTCATTGTAATAATAGCCTATATATGGACTGTAACTTTAAACCAGCACCAAAACAGGTCAGGGGATACCTTGCAGGTGACCTGTAGTTCTGTTCAGGGGGTGCTGGAGGAACTTTGAGAAGAGGACAACTATTTCTGATGCATCTAAAGTGGGCATCATTAACATTTGATTTGATTTGATTTTTTATTGGTCCAGTTTTATCATATAGCACAAATTGTACAATTGATATTGGACAGGTCAGAGATAAGTTACAATAATACATAGTATTAGCAATTAAAATTAGGTACCTACTACAATTAATTTTGTTACTTATTCAGAAATTCTCTGACAGAATAGAAACAGTGCTTTATTAGAAATGCCTTTAGTTTAGCTTTAAATATTGGATGAGTAGTATTTTTTATTTCCTCTGGTATCTTATTGTGTAGTATTACACCAATGTTAATTATGCTCTGATAGGTGGTTGTTCTGTGATATTTTTGATGTATATTTGATTCCCTTCTGGTACTGTAGTTCTGTACACTTTTGTTCTGTAGCAGTTTGCCTGTTTTCAGGAGGTAGTCCCTACTGAACAAGATAGTTTCAAAAATTAATAAACTTGGAACATTTAGAACACCAAGCTCAGTAAAATGGGATTTACAGGACTCCATCTTTTTAAGGCCACAAATTATTCTTAAAGCTCTTTTTTGCATTCTAAAAACCTTTACACTGTGAGTTGAGTATCCCCAGAAAATTATCCCATATCGGATTAGTGAGTGGAACTGTGCATAGTATGCCTGCAGTACTGTTGTTTTGCTTGTTGTAGCCTTTAAAATTCTTAGGCCATAGCACACAGATGATAGTTTTCTACACAAGTTATTTATATGTGTGTCCCACTTGAAGTCTTGCTGAACCCAAAGACCCAAGAATTTTGTGACACTTACATGTTCTAGGGGATCATTTTTTAATTGGGCTTGAATAGACATTTGATTAGTTTGAGGAATTAAATGAAAATCGACACACACAGTTTTTTCAGTATTTACAATGAGTTTGTTTTTTGTGAACCGCTCAGAAAGTCTTTTCATAGAACTTTCTGCTGTGGACCGCAAATTTTCTGGACTGGATCCAGTGAGCAATATGCTGGTGTCATCGGCAAACAGGATAGTTTTTGTAGGATTCATATATTCAACTAAGTCGTCCACATAAATCAAGAAGAGTAGTGGACCTAAGATTGAGCCCTGTGGTACACCATATTTTATTGATAATTCCCTAGAAAGAAAGAGGTTGTTTCTTGTTTTATTCATTTTGTTGAATTCATACTGAATGATACCTTCTGCCTGCGGTGTTTTAGATATGAACACAACCAGCTATGTGCTACACATCTTACTCCTCGTCTTTCTAATTTTTCGAGCAGAATGTAATGGTCCAGGACATCGAAGGCTTTTGATATAACTAGAAAAATACCTGCAGCTAATTTATGTTGATCAAGGGATTTTAAAATGCAGTCTAAGAATTCGGAAATTGCTGTATGTGTAGATTTAGACTTTCTAAAACCATGTGGTTGTACTGTAGGAGGTGCATATTTATTTATGAAACTTAAAAGCCTGTCACAGAAGAGTTTTTCTAGAATTTTTGAGAAGGAACTTAACTGTGACACAGGTCGGTAGTTTGATATTTTTTCAGAAGAACCTTTTTTTAGCAGTGGTGAAACTTTTACTATTTTAAAAATATCTGGGAATACACCAGATTTTAAAGAGAGGTTGAAAATTTTTGCCAAGGGGTTTGCTATGTGGTGAGCACATGCTTTTAATATGAAATCAGGTAATTCATCAAGACCACTTGACATTTTATTGCTTAATGATTTAATTTTACTTACAATTTCATTGGGGTTTGTTTCATACACACACATAGAAGCATTGAAGGTCACTGACTTGCTGGAGAAACTTGGGACTGGTCCTTGATGGTGTACTTGAATGAGGTCTTCAGCTAGTGAGGTGAAGTTTTCATTGAATTTTTCCACAACTGAATTTGGGTCTGTGACTTTTGAGCCTTCTAGTGTTAATGATACATTCTTTTTCTTTGGCACTGAACTACAAGTTTCTTTCTTTATAACTCTCCACGTGGATCTCATTTTGTTAGATGAGTTTCTTATCAAATTGTCATTCCACATAATTTTTGCCTCTTTGACTACTCTACCATAGATTCTTTTGTAGGCTTTTGAATAATCTGCGATTTCTTGGGTTACTCTATATTTCTTACAAGAGTACTGCAGAAATCTGTTTCTCTCACTGGAAATTTTTATGCCTTTAGTTACCCATTGCTTATTATTGTTAGGTTTTACTGTTTCTACTACTTTTGGAAATGCTACATTAAAATAGTGAAGAAAGATGCTCTGAAAACTCATGTACATGCTATCAACATTGTTCTGAGTCGCGATGCTTTCCCAGTTCTCCTTCGCCTGTAAGAGATTAAAAATTCTAATGTTATCTTCAGGAAAGGTTCTTTTTTCAACTACTTTTCCGGAACTGCTACTACTTGTTGGCATTTCTATACACAGCAGCTGTGCCTCATGATCACTATAACCCATGCTCAGTACTCTGCTTGTGAATCTGTAAGTTGTTTCTGAGATGAATATTTGGTCAATAATGGAATTTGTGCATTCTGTTAATCTTGTTGGACAGTGTATTGTGGGGATCATATTGAATGTGTTGGTCATATTTATCAAAGCATCTCTGCCGCTGCTGTCTTTTGAAAAATCAATATTGAAATCCCCACAAAGCACTATCTTCATATTTAGTGTACTGATCTTGTTCAGCAGAACCTCTAGTTTATTCATGAAGACTGACAGGTTTCCACTTGGTGCTCTATATATGTTAATAACTACGAAATTAAGCTCTGGCAGTTTGGTAATGGAAAGTTCAAAGTCTTTTTCAATTGAGTCAATATAACTTTTACTGACATCACAGAACTTGATTTGTTCTTTCACAAAGATAGCAGAGCCACCATGTTTGGAAAACTCTCAGCTAAAATGACTTGCTAATCTATATCCTAAGATTGAGGTTAATTTTACTTTGTCATTTCGTAGCCAATGTTCAATAATGCAAATTACGTCTATGTTTAGTGCATACTGGAGTAGTGCTTCCAACATGGAAATTTTATTTGTGAGTGACTGAACGTTATGGTGTAGTACAGCAAAATCTGGGTACTTAGTAACTTTAGTTGAAATGGTTTCTGATTCTTTATCTAATGGCATTTCTAATACAGCACTTACCCTAAAAATTTTTCTGTATCTTTCTTGTGTGTGGCGTCTGTTCACTGGTGGCAATCAGCAGGTGAGTTAACTTCTGGAGCTTGTATAAGTTTTGCTTCATCCACATCTGCCTTCTTCGGTTTAAACCATTTCGTAATTTTCGTTTGGCTGACAACTTGATTGATTGTATCTTGCCTAATCGGTTTAAACCACTTCATAATTTGCGTTTGGCCGATGGCACAGCTTGGAACTCGTCTAAAGCACTTCTTAATCTCCGTTTGTTTGTCACTTACACTTTTTTCTTCACTCCTCTTCGAAATGCGAGTACATATTTTTTCGGCTAGTAATGATCCTGACTGTGAAGCCAGAAGAGCTGAGTGATTTCATGGAGAAGGAGAATGTTGAGGTTTAGGGAAGTCAAGTGGAAGAGAAGAGGGAGGAGGGGAAAAGGGAAAAGGTAATCACTTTATTGGAGGAGCGGATAACAGGTTAAAATGGAGCAGATGTAATAGTAAAACCAACTCTTCTGTGGGAGTAGTGGAAAACAAAAGCAACAGGGTAATGAAGATATGACTGAGGGAAAGTAATGGAGTGAAGGACATCATCCGTGTATAAACATCACATACAAAAAATAAAGAGGACAACATAGGGAATTCCTAGAAAGATTTTTACAATAGAATTACAGGTGTAGAAATGACAGTGATGGCTGACATAAATGCCCATGTGTGAAATGAAAGTATAGGGAAGGAAGAGGTAATTGGTTTCTATGGGTATGGGGAAAAGAATGATGAAGGGGAGTAACTGGCTGATTTTTTGAAAGAAATGGTTTGATTATGGGTAATACTTGATTCACGAAGAAAAGATAAAGTTGACTACTACCTGGTGGAAAAGCAAAACTGTGGACAGTTAATGGATGTAACTGCACTCCCAGGAGAAGCTTTTGATAGAGACTATCAAGAAGTGATAGTAAAGATGTGGATGGGTAAAATGTGAAGAATGAAGGCAGTTAGAGAGAAGAAAATAAAAGCATGAAGACTAAAAGAAAAGAAGATATAGGAAAAGTTCTAGGAAATACTTAAGCTTGAAATCTCAAGCACTGAATGGGATAAGTTCAAAGAGTGCACTTGTAAGCTTTGCAGGGAACTCCAGAATGTCTGGACAAAGGATAAAGAGACACCATGGTGAAATGAGCAGTTGAAGGAAGCAGTTAAAAAATGGAAGCAAGAATGGAACAGACACAAAAAGAAGGAAAAGAGTGTTGTTCGGGTAAAAGACTGCTACACTGACTACTTGAAGTAAGATGAATGAAAGAACTTACACAAAGCTGGTGAAAGGAGGGAGTGGAGAGCTCATAACATAACCAGAGGAGATAAGGATAAGAGGAAGAGAATATGTTGACAAACAACTAAATTTGAAAAATAGTGATAAGAAGAGAATGGATTTACAGTGGCAACCTATACTTGAAAGAAGAGAAACATATTACAATTTTTGGAGTGGAACTACCAGTTAGAAGAATAATGAAGGCAGTTGGACCTACTGGGCTACAATTGTTATATAGATTGCTAAGGTGCATATGGACACAGAAATGTATGCCCAAATAAAGGAGAAAGAGAATAATAATACACAGTTCAGAATGGTGAATACAACAGTGATAACTAAAGTGGAGGGTCAGTTTGAAGAGGTGCAGTATGGCTTTTGACATGGCCACGAGTATAGTTGGAAGAACTGATTGGATTAAGTATGTTAAGGGGCTGAGACTAGGAAGAGTGGTTTCACCATTATTATTTATAATAGTGCTGGGCAAAAATGTGAAAAAAATAAACAACACAAGCTTATAGAGGAAGGAAGACGAAATTTTGCTATTTGCCAAAATTTCTGTGTTGTGGACAACTAACATTAAAGATGCACAAAAACAACTGGCCATATTACATGAAAAATAGACAAATATGACACAAAATGCAGCATGGAGAAAAGCAAGACTATCGCAATAACTAGAGAATACAGAGAAGGAAAAAGACAAATTAATATTAAAGTGCTGGAAATTGAAATTGTGGAGAACTTCAAATATTTAGTAAGTGAGGTAACGCAGAATTCAAACACAAAATAGTTCAACAGGGCATTGCATTTTACCAGTGTGTGTGGGGCTTAGTCAAGGGGAGGGAGGTACCAATGAAGTGAAAGGAAGTGCTGTAAAAGATGTACTTTGCACCCATAATGACATATGTATAGGAGACCTGGACAATGAAAAGAAGAGAAAAGAGTAGAATTTAGGCTAAAGAAATGAAATTACTAAGAGACATGTTTGGGAAAACAAGGAGAGGCAGTGTGAGAAATGATTATGTAAGCAAGGCAATTGGGGTAGAAAAGTTGAATGACAGAATTGAGAAGCATACGCTGAAATGGTTTGGACTTGTAAAGAGAATGGAAAATGGAAGAATACCAAAACAAATTATGGAGGTCAAGTTTGAGCAGAGACCCACAGCAAGATGGATTGAGTAGATCACGACCAGAATAAGAAGAAGGAATCTGGACTGGAACAAAACAATTACAGAAGAATATTGGTGGAAAAGACAGGGATTGATGGAGAAGTAACAAGACTGTCTCAACCTGGGCTGATTTTGGATAGAGGGAAATGGAGATGAACACAATTTAAGAATTTACTCTGCATTCTATGACGAATTAAGTTCTCACAAAGTTAAATAAAGACTTATAATAAAGATAATTCAACAGGGAAAACTCTGTCAAATCAGGACCATTGAATAAATGTTCACAGTCGGTAGATTCAGCATTTTTCATTCATCTAACTATTATTTAATTTGCTTAATCAAACATGCAGTATCAACCTTACTTAATCTAATGTAGATAAATTTACTATTTTCATTTTACCTTCCATTATTTTATTTTATTTTATTTGCAGATCGTCAGTGAAACATATGACACAGGAAAGTCTACATTCAGATAGCACAAGACAAAAACAAGAAAATGGTTGTAATGTGGTAACTGCTCAAAATGAGTAGTGGAAACATTGCTGAATTTGCCATTAAAAACTAGTATTTTCTTACAGTTACACTGAAATATTATGGCGACTGCAATATTTTATTAATGTGTGGGGCATAAATAACATTACTTAGCAATATCAATAATGTGTGGGTGGTATAAATCACATTATTTAGCAATGTAAAATAAATAAAAAGAAACATACATTACAGCAGACTGTCCACAGTTACAGCACACTTCAGTGTCTCCTGAATTTTCAGTCTCTCTGCCAGGACCTGTGAAATATGTAAGAATAAGAAAGTAAGGAAATGCATCAGTTCAAATGCTGTACTGGCACAAACTCTTTTACAGTAAACTTTATGTAACAAATATCTTAGCAAGGACACAAACTACAGTGGATAAATTTTGTGGAAGCATTTTCTAGACTACTGATATCAACTGTTAAATCCTCGTACTTTAAATGACAAACAACCCCATGTACAAAAAAAAAATACATAAAAATCCAGTACCAAATGATCTTGTTTGATGGTTGCAACACTAAAATCTCATTGTCTGACCATGCATTTTCCATGTTTAGTATGAACATGAAGTGGGTATACTATGAAGAAAATAAATCACTCTCACAGATTGTTGGTCTTAAAGGGTTTTTTATTAATGAAGGAAATGAATTTCCTGAGACCGTGATCACTGTGAATATTTTGTGGATAAAACCACCGAGAATACTTTTCTTTATTATACTGTTTTGTTACTGCTATCATCAGATATCTGCAATTAAGGATATAAAGAGCAACAGGTGTTTGTTATACAAAAGCAAGCTACAAAAGATGAAAAGATAAAATAAATTAAATAAAAAGCTTTTAAAAACTTCTCTTAGAACTTGCAGAGAACAAGGTTCAGAGTCAGTATTAAAATCTATGCCTAATCAGGGCATCAACTAACAGTTGTACAAAGATATAAGTTATAGCAAAATGTTAGTTGATTCCCCAGTTAGATATAGATTTCAGTACTGACACTGAACTTTGTTCTGCAAGTTCTAAAATTTTTTGTGAATATCCCTTTAAAAAATTTTTTTTAACTTTTTATTTTTGTAGCTTGTTGTGTAACAAATGTCTGCCACTCTTTAGGTTCCTCTAATCTTAATTGCAGATATCTGATGATGCCAGTAGCCTGAACTGCATAATAAATAAAGAAAATTTTCCTCCTTGACCAATCCTGAACTCCAAATTTAATTAAATTATTTCCCAACTTTGTATTTTTCAAAAGGCAAATAAATTCACAACACTATCTTTACTTGTCTTAAAGTGCAGAAGTAATGATTTTGTTTGTAGAACCTTAAACTGGCTGCTTTACAATAAAATTACTTAATTTAATTCACTTACTTTATCATAAAATTACTTAATGTGATTCACACACTAATTCATCATTAATTATTAACAAATTTCAAGATTTTTACATCAGATACACGTTGCAATCATCCCCCCCCCCCCCCCAGTCACTCTGATAAAAATGAAAATGATAATGCCAAACAACTGAGAATAATAAGTGCTGTCTGAAAACTGAAAACATTGCCTACCTTATACGGTTTTGAACAAAACACTGTTTAATTAACTATTTAGTACCAATGTGTTTAATTATTACATTTATAAAAATATATTAATGTGTCAGGATGATGCTTTTAATGGAAAGTTATAAAATTTAGAATTCACGTTATTTTGAATATCTTCAATATGATTTCGGGTATAGAACAGAAATGTACAGGAGTTCATTATTATTATTATTATTATTATTATTATTTTGAAAGCCTACACAAAATTTCATAGTGACTAGTACAAAGGAAATGACCTTATTAATTAACAATTCACAGGTAGGTGTGTGATTTAAAAGGAACTGCAAAGTGTTAAAGCATATGACTAGGCCTGCAATGTGCGAGCACATGGACAACCAATGGCAACTTTCTCATGTGGGAAGGCATTCTGCAGGGCACTGGGCCACTAAGATGAATCTTACAGCTTCCTAATCATATTGCTACACCACAAACAGTAATGTTGATACACGAATATTTGTTATATGTGAGTGGAGCAGAAGGAAAAAAAAGGAGAAAATAGCTTCGCCTGACATTGGCATCACTGAGTTCTTTTGTTTATGTCATGTTGATATATGCTGCATGATGACAAAAGTCAAGAGTCGAACTGATTTATGGCACAATCAAACAACGGAAACTCCAGGTAGGAATATCAGCATTTTAGGAAGACAGACTGCTACTTACTGTAAAGAAGACATGTTAAATTGCAGACAGCAAGCAGCAATCTGTCTTTTCCTACACAGTTGATTTATGGCATAGTTTTTTTATATGGCGTTTTCAGACAGTCATTAAAAGTAGGCCGATACTGTGTCAGCTGTGTGGCTCGGCTTGACCTGTTTGTCAAGATCACATAGTGTTTATTTGATGCCATCATGTGTATTTTAATTGTTTACCCTGTATAAATTGTCTGCAGTGTAAGGCGACGCATTAGGGGAACCTCCCCTGGCCCTCCCCCCTCTCACTTGCACATTTGCCCTCCTGACAAATATACACATGAAGATGGTGCACAGGGTACAGGACGTAGCCAGTTAAGAAGTCAGCCAAGAAGTGACTGGGGTGAGTATGCTTAATTCTCATTCAGTCCCTGATATCACAGAAGAAGTCATAGGCTTTTTGGCTCTTCTCTCTATTGTCCCATTTTTGTTGCCAAATTTTTTTTTGCCAAGCTTTTAGATTGTGTTTGTTGTAGATGTGTTGTTCTGCTATTGCATTTATTTTCTTCATTGAGTATTAAGCAGCTTGTGGACGGTGAAGTCTGTTGGGTACATTCCCAAAACCACAGTGACTGCTCCCACTGTTGCCAAGAGTATTTGTGGTGTTGTAATGTACAAAAAAGGAAAAGGAAATCCTGAGGTCAGACTCTGAAGACCTAGTGACCGACTGCTATGTCATCACCAGTCATTCACCACTGGGTATGGTCTGGAGAGTGGGAGGGGCACTCCCGGTGTTGTCAATGATACCACTAGCTATTTGCATAAACAATGATTCCACTGGTGCTGTCATCTGCCTCAAATTTAATAGAGGTTCTATTGCTAGGCCCCAGAAGGTGGGCCTGCAGATTGATTCATGTGGGCATTGCCTGGTGATTTTTCTTTACCATCTTGCAGTTGCCTGCACGCCACTCAATCATCCAGTCCTTACAGTAGTCAAGGAACCTACTGTAAAAGGCAGTGGGTATCCACAGATTAGCAAATGCATCTGCTATATAGATAAATATTGCAATTATGTACTTTTGGTGTGATGTTTCTATTATCCACAATGCTTATGTAACGTGTCCTCAACTGATTTGTTCTGCCTGAATCAAATCTGGTGTGGGCTAAGACCCACAAGACCTCTGTGCACCTGAAGTCTTTCACATTACAAGCACTCTGGAATCTTTCGAAGTGCGTTAATGAGATATACTAATTTGTAGGGTTTTAAGTTTGAGAGGTCTTTGGCCTTGCCTTATTATTATTTTTATTTAATTTAAAAGCAGTCTACAGTGTGTTGCTACTATGGCTACTTCTTTAACTAATGAAACTGAATTATAATACAGTATAACCTCAATTAAACATCACTTTGGAAACCAAAGTGTGGTCAGACTGCTAAAATTGCTGGATAATTAGAGAAGAATGATAAAAATAATTTACAGAGCTCAAAACAATGTAATAAATCAAAATGAGGTAAAAAAAAAATAAAACGTTTCTAATAAAGAGAAAGGAAAACAGAAAGTTTTAGATGCTGAAAACCTGTTTTAAAAAGTGTAGTTTTTATCTCTCCCCCCCTCCAAATTTCTTAATCCTTAACTTTCCAGCTGCATCACACCACTTTTTTGTCCACATACGTCTACAGCTGTAGCAGTTGGCTGTTGTACCAAATATTTGAGGGCAGTCTCGAATGCATCCTTTGCTTCAAAGTGGCTGATCTTATGCTCTTCTTGCTTGTCTTCATCATCTGACTCCTTTTGTTCAATACTACACTGTTGCAAAAGAAGATTGATGAACTTATCATCTTCAACTTCTTCACTGGTAACAGCAGCATCATCACCTCCTGCTAGCCATTCCCTTACATCAACAGGCTGGTTATCGTTCTGAAGAGTTTGCACATGCTGATTAAGCCTGCATTTTCAGATTTATTGGTTTCTGGAAGCTCTTGCTCTTGGTTAGGCTAGGAAAAAAGTCCTTCCATGATTTTTGTAGACTGGTTTTCTTAAGTTCTCATCAATCCAGAATAACTGTGTAAACTGCATTTTTACGTTGGGGCATTTCATTGCTTCAAAAAATCATAACACTCTTCTGTTTTCTCTAACAAAGCACTCACATATTTCCTCCTGTAACATTGTTTTAACCACAATAACAACTTGATCCATTGAAGTCAGTGGCATTGGAGGAGGGGCAGGGCAAAAACATAGTTTTTATGTCACCTTGTTGAAGTTAAAAATAAAAACTTTTTCTTTTATAATAGGGACAAAAAGTGGAGTCCCCTTACATCTTTCCTGACAAAATCGAACTGACACAGTGTCATCCAAGAGCTCAAGTTTCAGTTTTTTCAATACTTTTCTAGTTTTTAAAGCATTTTAACCATTTACTGTTAATGAAAATGCTTCAAGATATTTTTTGTACTTTTCCCAGTATTTACCTGTTGTCACTCCAGTACCTACTTCATAGGCTAATTTAGTAACTGACTCACCTATGTCAAGTCCTTGCAGAACACTTAGCTTCTGTTCGCCTGTGCACACAACATATTTCTTCTTCGATTTTTAGGCATTTTTAGTCTTTAAGAATCTCTTATACTTCTTAATTACAACTTAATACACTGTATAACATTACAAGGCAACTTTAAAATTAAATGTAATACAGAAAAAAAGCATAAAAGCACACAGAGTAAACAGCACATTAAAGAGTACAGCAAAGCAAATACCTCAGCAGTACAGCAATCTGTCAACTGAGCATGCAAGAGGATATGCAACGTGACTCCGAGGAACACATGTTGTGACAGCAGAAAAATTGTTTCAACATGGAGCACAAATAAGTGGTCAGACACTTTGTTGGATAACACGAGGAGTCAGTTAATATAAGGTCAGATAATCGAGGTTCTAGTATACAGAATAGCTTAGTGGAGCACGCTAAAATACTAGGCTGAGAAATTTTCTTCTTGCCCTAATACCGAGTGAAAGATTCTGAATGAGCAAACTTTTGTGCAAGTGTTAGTGGATGTTGCATAATTAATGTCATATCATTCACCATTTGTTATTTTTCACATGATCATTTGTACCACCAATCATCATCTTGTTAGAAAGTCTCCTTATTATAAGCCTTTCACAACATTTTTGAGTGTCTTGGATGCTAGCTCTAAACTTTTTTAAAATGACATCATTTTCCACTTCTCCTTGTAACTGATTTTATCATGCTATTGTAATGTCCACTTATGTGCCAGAGTCACACGTCTACAAGCATATAACACAACAAACCAGGAAAAAATAATACAAAATAACAGTACGTACAACAAAGTCTGCAATATGCTAATATTCACAGGCTTATACAATTATATCAATTGTTACAGCACAGAATATGTTAAAAATAACAATTCCTTGCAGTCATGTTTTTCTGTTGCATAGCATTATGTTTGTAGGTGCTTGACAGCAGCACACAAAATCAAAACTTCAATAGCACAATAAAAACAGCCAAAGGTAAAAATGACATCATTTAAAGTTTTTATAGAGGCTCTGGACCTGGATTATAAGAAGTTACTGCTTATAATATCCAAGAAAAAGGTTGATTATAAAGCACTTTTTAGTTACACAGATGACTACCACTGCAAGAGTAAAACAAGAATGTTTACTTGTTCTCTTAAAGTGAAGTTCAATTGACCAAGCAAAAGGAAGTAATTTAAGGAATCCAGGTAACAACCTACCACGTAGTAGAAGTGCTATGCCACTGAAAGACACATAAACAAGACTGAGAATTTTGCTAACTTTCAGACAGTCATTTTATGAGGTGGGGAGTGGGAGATACGGTAAGGGAAGGGTGGCTGACAGCTGGGAGGGAGAGGCAGTAGATGCATTGGATAGGTACGGAGAACCCATTGGATAGGTATGTAGAACCATGTTCTGGCCACAGGCAGGGCGAGTTGTGCACAGAGCATGAGGACATAGAAGAGTGGGTTGTAGGGGGAGAGAGGGGGGAGGGGGGTGCGAGGAAGGGGGCGTTGGTGCAAAGTAAGTCCTGAGGTAGGGGTGGAGGTGGGTGTGGGGCAGAGGCTAGTTCACTAGAGCCAGTGACACACTCACATCATGTGCATCTGCTTCCTCTCCCTCCCAGCTACTAGTCACCATTCCTTAATACTCCCTCCTGCTCCCCACTCCTTAATTCCTTTGTCTCACTCCGTCCAACATAACTCCCCACGTCAGTCAATCCGCAGGGATGGCACACTGTAGTCAGTCACAAAAATGTAGATGGATGGAGAGGGGGAGGGAGAGGGAGGTGGAGAGGGAGGGAGAGAGGGAGGGGGGAGAGGGAGGGGGAGAGTGATGGAGGGGTGGGGAGAGTGAGGGAAGGGTGGGGGGTGGGGAGGGAGAAGGGGAGGGAGGGAGAGAGGGAGGAGAGAGAAAGAAAGATAGATAGATAGAGAGAGACCCAGGAATTTTCTAAATGACTTCATAATTTTACAAATTTTTGAAAAGGAAAATGTTCGAACAAAACATTTAAATGACAATGATTTACCTGTGAAATTCTGATTTGGTTGCCACATGGGTGAATTCACATTACGCTCCTCAGGCATCTCTGCAGGAGCCTCATCTGCCCAAACGAAGAAGTTGCACTGTTGTGCTGGGTTTCCACATTTATAGAACTGGCGTCCTGATAAAAATAAATCAAATGAGTGACTGCTTTACATGAAGAAAGACAAAGAAAACCTTACAACAAACAAGTAAACAGTATTATGAAAAGGAAAGTTGCTACTCACCAGACAGCAGAGATGCTGAGTCATGATAGACACAACAAAAAGACTGTTCCAATTAAAGCTTTTGGGCTGTAAGGACTTCATCAAAAATAGACAACAGACACACACACACACACACACACACACACACACACACATACACACACAATCGCAACTCACACACACGAGTGCAGTCTAAGGCACCTGCAGCCACACTAGAACAGTCTTTTTGTTGTGGCTATCTGCAACTCAGCATCTCTGCTATATGGTGAATAGCAACTTTCCTTTTCATAATATTGTTACATTCCTTCTTGGATTTTCCATCGTTTGAAATATGTAAACAGGGAAGAAATAATAATCGAAAGATTACACTCTTCCTCACTTCTTTTCAAAGAAATGTCTAGTTTTATTTAATTTGTATCCACTATTTTTACAAAAACCACATTCTAAATCACTCTTTACCTGTATTAGGCCCTTCTTTCCGCACTGTAAGCAATATAGCATTGACAGAGCAACCACACATAACTGCATTATCACCACTGTCACTTCTGCTTCTATTGTCATTTCTGGTTGCTGGATTGACAAAAGACTGTCCACCCCAGTTCACATTTCTTCTAGGATTTTCATTGTTTCTAGACTGACTGTTGTCTCTGTCTAAACTCACAAAAGTTGATCCGCTATTAACACCTCTGGGGTTTCTTGCAGAGACTGTTGCACTCACTGCATTTCCTGTAGCCCAGCCACTTGTTGAACCAACTGTCCTATTGTTTCTTTGAAAGGACTGACTAAAATTAGAAGGTGGATTATCTTGTTGTTGCGAAGGTGGCCTGTTATCTCCATGTGATGGTCTTTGCTGGGTACGGCCTCCTTGTGTGAATGTACCAACACCAGAGTCAAATGATCTGCTAACTGTACTTCTTGGAGTGTTCTGCCCTACAAAAACAATTATTGCATATATATTAAATAAAATAAAAGCACACAATATTATTTGTTTATGTAACAAATGGAAACAGTGAAACTGTGTGGCTCGATAGCAAAAAAACACATTTGTAATTAGTTACAATATAATGTAAATGGATAGATAAAAAATCTACTCACCAAGCCACGGCAGGGGAATACACACACATGTAAAAGGCCGGACAGTGTTTACAGAACGGCTGGTATATGACATGTGTCATTCCACAGGTGGCTCTCCCTTTGATAGTATATGTTTTGCCAGTTACAAGGCTGGAATAGGTGGTGGTAGGAGGGTGCATAGGGCAAGTCTTGCAGTGGGGATGGTCACAGGGGTAGGAGCGATGTGTAGGGAGATGGGTGCAGAAGGAGCACAGGGTCTGACAAGGATATTGCAGAGATTTGGAGAGTGGCAAAAAGCTATTCTAAGTGTGGTGAACAAAAATTGCAGACAGAATGCATCTCATTTCAGCGCATGATTTTAGAAAGACAGACTGGTACATTCAAGACCAGGATAGTACTGAGTGACAAGTGGTGTGTTCTGAAGTTATATTTTGGAGGGATCAGCAGTAACAGGATTGGACATGATGACCTGAGAAATCTGCTTCTGAACTAGGTTGTTGGGATAATTACATCTAGTGAAGGCTGAAGTGAGAGTGATGGTGTAGTATTTCTGTGGCGTCTGCTTCTGAAAAAATACGTTTGCTTTGAATCCCAAGGCTGTGTGGGAGGGAACGTTTAACATGGAAAGGATGGCAGCTGTCAAAATATAAATACTGTTGTTTGTTAGTAGGTTAGATGTGGATGGAAGTGCGTAGCTGGCCTTCGGTGAGAATGAGATCAACTTCAAGTAAAGTGGCATGGATTTCAGAATAGGAGCATGTGAAATTTAATTGGGAGAAGTTATTTAGAGATACCAGGAATTTTAACAGGCAGCCTCACCATGAGTCCATGCGGCAGAGATGTCATCAATGTATCTAAACCAAACCAGGAGCTGAAGACTTATGGCAACCAGAACAGCCCCCTACAAGTGACCAATAAAAAGGTTGGCACATAAAGGAGCCATCCTGGTTCCCATGGATGTACCCCTTATCTGTTTTTATGTCTGGCCCTTAAAGGTGAAGTAATTGTCAGTAAGGATAAAGTTGATTAAGGAGAGCAAATAAGATATCATAGGCTTGGAATCAGGTGGGTGTTGACTGAGGAAATATTCAGCAGCAGACAGACCATATACATGGGGGGGTGTTAGTGTAGAGGGAGATGGTATTAATGGTGATCAGCAAGGTGTATGGTGGGAGGGGATGAGCACGGATTTCAGACAATCTAGGAAATGGTTGGCATCTTTGATTTAGGAGGGGAGTCTTTGTACTACGGGTTGTAGGTGTTGATCAACTAAGGCAGATATACAGTCAGTAGTGCTCTGAAGCCAGTAACTATAGGGTGACCAGGATGATTTGGTTTGTGGTAAGAAGTGGGGGTGCATCGTTAGGGTGGGGTATGTATATAGATGATGTATGTAGAGGTGTCAGACAACCAGAATTGACCTTTGCTAACATTCTCCTGTTGGTCAAGTATCACAGTGGTAAATCCTTTGTCTGCTGGGAAGTAAATGATGGGGTCATCAGCTTTTAGGGAATGTAAGGCCTGGAGTTCTGCAGAGGACAGGTTATGGTCATGTTTTAAGGGCCTGAGGAAATGTTGTGAAGCAATGCTGGATGTGAGGAATTCTTGGAAAGCTTGTAAGGGCTGATTTTGAGTTAATGGTAGTGGATCAAACTAGGATTGTGGTTGGAACTGTTCAAGGCAGGGTTCAATGTCATGTTAGCTGTTGGAAAGGTTTTGGGATTGGGCTGCAAAGTGATATTTCCAGTTGACATTACATGTACAGGAAAGTAGGTCCATCACCAAAGCAGCGTGGTTAAATGCAGGTTTAGGGCTGAAAGCAAGGCTCTTGGATAATAGAGATAATGCAGGGGGGGGGGGGGGGGGGGGGGGGGGGAGGAGAGAGTACTTTGGATGAGAGGTTGAGAACACTGTACTGTTGTGACTGGTTCTTGTGATAATGAGTTATTACAGGTCTGGGATGTTAAGGAGGCTGGCCAAGCTCAGTTTGTAGGAGAAGATTGGTGGTTGACAGTGTGGCTGTTTGGGGAGCTGCGGAGGAACAGGAAGGGAAACACCACTGTTGAGATAGTTTAGGAGAAGGTGGGATAGCTTTTTGAGGTGAAGTATGGCATGTTGTTGCAGTCTGAAGTTGGTTTGGCGGATTATACCATCCAAGGAAACATGAGGGGCAGACAACTGCAGGATCTTGAGGAGGAGAGAAGTCTGGTGGAGTGGATACATGATCCAAAGAAATGATTGGAAATTAAAAAAGAAAAAAAAAACAATAGGCAAAGTAATGAAAGGAGACGAAATTAAAAAAAAAAAAAAAATTTACCACCAAAGTACTTCACTAGATATGGTTCTGTTTTAGATGGTGTGTCCTCATCTTTCTCTTAACTTTTAGCTGACTGACACAGTTATAAGGGGACGTACAGTTTAACGCAGACGCTAAACCACATGAAGCTTGTCATGTTTCACATTAACAAATCATTGCCAGAGGCAAATGTAGTAAGAGTGACGGAAAAAATGATGGGACCAACAAGGCATCAAACTCTGAACCTTTGGATTTGTAGTCCAGCACAAACCCAAGCAGCCACAATTATCAAGAAAAACTGAAATACTGAAACTGAAAATACAGAAAAGAATCTGCAAACTTTATGATATTTATTCACACCTGATCAGTGTGACATTTGTTGTCATACCTTGGATTGGAAGCAAGAAAAATTAGAGATCAACTTTTGTCAATATTGAGACTACAAAGGCACAACTTTAACTCGGATTGCAGAGCAAACCTGTCATATCTTTGTTGGAGAAACTGTTCTCAAATTTCTTGAGATGAGTAAGGGAAACTAAATCAGCATGGTCTGACTAGGATATGAACTGCACTCTTCCCAAATGTAATGTGAGAAAGTCACTGAAGTTGGCTACATAACATAGTAATTAGATGGTTTGGTTGTACTATAAAAATTGCAGGAGAAGTGTTCACTTCCCACCTGGTGTAAGGGAAAAAAATTGACAGAAACGGATGTTCATTTTATACTTGAAATTTTAAAACTATTACTTGGCCAGAGAGAGCAACAAAAAGAAGAAAGTGCATGAAAACTGATCAGAACTGAGGAGAAAGGCAAGCCATTCTAAACCTCTACTTAAAACATATAAAAAGTACAAGGATGACATATTTATTCTCATTTCTTTTAGTACACAACTCAATTTTATTCACAGAAGAATGAGCTCGAACAAGGATTAAAATGGTTAAATTGGAAAAAAGTATAAAAATGGCTAAGCTTGAAAATATATTAATCCTTACATTGACAACAAAACAGAAAGGGATACAGACTTCACAGATTATTTACTGATCATATACTGCACCTATACTGGAAATAAAAGATGGAAGCTAATTATCACATGGAAATTACCTCTCTGTCTGCTGCAGGGCAGGATTAATCTTCCCTGTTCAAGTTGCTTTATGGTCTTATTGACTCCACTGCACACGTTATAGTCACAAAAAGCACACAAAGTAAGAAAAGACTCTATCCTTGGATAAGCACTACTTCTTTCAATGTCAAATGTCTTACATCTCAGGAGTACTGAACCCACACAAGCCTGGAGAGAAGGACAGTATGTGTGTTCTCCTGCCACAGTGAATGCAGAACATTTTGGATTACTTGAAAATTGTATTTCTTTCTCCTGAAGAACACATTTCTTACTCAAGTTATGAAGGAGAAGTAAACTATCCCTAATACAAAGATTCATTAGTTACATTATCTTTAGCAGCTATGCATGAACTTTACATCACACAAAGTTTTAGGAACTTTAATGACTTAAAAAAAAACCTTTTTTTTTTTAGATAATTGTCTTGAACAGCCAAACTCTTTACAGATTATACTTAAGCAAGTAAAATGTTTTATGTTTCCAGAATTTATGTTTGTTTTATGTTTACTCGATGACACACAAAATTAAACTGTAATAATAATGTGTAGTCCACAGAACAAAGAGAGGGCAGGCACTGAACCAAATGAAAATATGGAGAGGTTTTCAATGTGTAAAATATGCTTTAGACTGAGTGTGTCACTGCAGACACTTCACTGAGGCACACTCTTCTGCATAACAACATTCCCAGAAAAGTACTTCCAAATTAGCCGTAACAGTAAGGATCAGAAAGAATAAAACAATAAAACTCTCCAGAACCCAAAGTTGGTTTGAACACCAATTCTTTATGAGGCAGGTCCTATTGGTTGTGGCATTCCCTTACCTTCCTCCAACCTTCAAACTGATTCATCCAGCCAGTTGTAGGCAGACAACAGTTTAACACGGACTCCAAACAATAATGATACTCAGCATTTTCCACAATCCCAAATCACTGCTGTAAGTTAAAGTAGTGTGAAGTGACAGAAAAATCATTGGATTGACCAAGTATTGAAATCTGGATCTTTGGAGTTGTGTTCTGATGCACACACTATATGCCACACTAGGAAAAATAAATGTAATAAAATGGGTAGGAAACCATGTGAAGTAGGGTAGATGGGGGCAAAGTCCTGTCTGGGGTAAAAACCCACACCTAGCTTTTGAATTGACTGCAATCGACTCAGGAGTCGACCACCAGGTGGCTTGTTTGTCTTATTGTAGCTCACTGTTTCATGAAGGTTCATCCCGGGAGATCGTTCCAGAGGTGAGAACATGAGATAGGTCCATTTTTTACTACTTATATACAACTTTTATGATGCTTTACTTGAATACTATGTAAGACAGAATTTGAAAAGATGATTAAATGAATTACTGGATTGCACAACTTTGTTTAAGCTCCACTTTCAAATGGAAATAATTGCTCCAATTGGTCCCCAAAATCAGCAATGGTGCATTTGTCAGAAAATGAGAAATGAGGCAAATCCTTGCAGGTATTTGGAATAAATCCCCACAGATCCAACAATGTGATGACAATTCTTCAATGAAAACCATGTAAAGATGACATTCAACACACACTGTGTGGTGATATCATACTTGAAGGTATAATATTGCTGTCTAAAATAAAGATTTAGGGGGAATGTCCTGGCAAAGCATAGAAATCTGTGCTTCTAACATTGACACCCAATAAATAACGAATGGAAGAAGAATACAGGGGAAAATAAAAGCTTGCTATTAAGGAAGAAAGATCTAGTATGGACCAAACAGCCAGAATCTTCGGAATCAGATTCATACTTCTCACATCATGATATCAGCTCAGCTATAAATAAAGAACAACAAGAACAACAACCACCGCCTCGGACTTCAAGAAAGAATCAGATTTCCCTATCACACACTGACTTCATTTGAGAAAAGTATAGGGAAAAACCAAAAACTCATTCCAGCTCTTTCTGGCCAAGATAGTTTCAATATACCAAGAACAAGGCTAAGAAGGTGTATTTCACAAACAACTTCCAGGAGCCTACAAATTTACTGGGTCACAGGAAGAGTCTTTCATTACCATCGACAATATGATAATGAAACTAGCGAAAGGCACAGTGATGAGCACAGCATGGTTCCTTAATGCAATAACTTTTTCAGAGGACGTAACAAAGTACAATGTTTACTAGCTACCTAGAAAGCTCAGCCTCAGCCAACTGAAATCTTTCCGGTTGCCCTACTAACGCTCCTTTCATGGAGAAGAAAGAGGGGCTTAATTTCAACTGGAATAGGGTTCCAACACCTACAAGGGAATTTTTTTTTAACTCACTGGAACAAGTTGGCACCAGAGATTAAAGTAGTGCACATGTATTAAATCACAATGTTTATGTACTACAATTTGTTACTGCACCATCCTGGCGAACATGATAATGGATAGACATGTGATATGTGGGCAATGGCACTGGGCAAGGTAGTGTGTGTGTGTGTGTGTGTGTGTGTGTGTGTGTGTGTGTGTGTGTGTGTGTGTGTACCATCCATTCAGTCAGTATACCCAATATAAGTCGAGCTATGTTCTGAACTTGTGATTGGTACATATCAGTAACCTTCATGTTTATTGTGTTTTGTTTATGACTGCCAGGAAACTCTCATTTTATATGTGTCAAAGAGTAATAAATAATATAAAGAATGTTTGAATGTGTGTGTCTGTAGAATGTGCTTTCATGAAATCTTTCTTCTGTGTCACAATTTATGCCACAGCTGCTGATCAAATGCACACACGGGCTAAGATTGGTAGCCTTCTGAGCTGATACATAAACATCCTTCTCCTCACATCCCTTTGCCGATGGCACTCAACATATTTTCCTCTTTCCCTGCCCCACACCACTGTTAGAATATAGGTCAACTTTCAGAAACCAAACTTGTGATTTTTATATTTTATTGCAAGGGGTGGGGGATCATAGGGTTGAAGAGGCGCATTCTGGCACCAGAAATTTTAGAAACTTAGCAGTGGAAGAAAGTACTCTTTTTGTAGAGGTATTTTTAATCATTATGCTCAAATTTATGAGATATTTAAGTTCAACATAGTATTGGGTAACTTTGATAAAATACAACAATGTTACAAATGTTACTTCAAGTGTCCTTATTATGCACACATCCTTTTTTATCCAATTTTATCTCAAATGGGGCAAAGACCCACAATGTGGGACTTTACCCCATGTTGTGGGGTAAAATTCATCTTTCTTTTAATAAATTGCAAATCCAATCCATGATTTCAATTTGAAATTGTGGGAAAATCTACCTATCATTGACCACAATATCAGAAAAACTGAAAATTGCAGAACTTTACACCCAGGTACCCTACTTTATTTGCTGGACAGAAAATCACAAATCATGCCGTAACAGTGTGGAAAAAGACCATTGCACTGCTACAGGTATGATTAATACATCAGCGGGTAACATGTAGCCTGACACGTTATTCCACCAAAGGCCAGTTTCAAATCAGGGATTAAAATCAAAATATCACAAGAGTTTTGCAATACCACACGACACAAAACCAGATAGCAGCTGTGACAAGCTTGGACTTCTTCTGCACCTGCAATTCATTACAGAATGTGTACATACAAATAAAGGAGTGTTTTGAGAGTAATTTTGAACCATATGAGATTAGAATACAACACTGATTATTTCAGTAATTCTTTTGGTATCCATAACGCTACGACAATACTGGCAGCCAGCAAACTGGTTATGGCAGCCACCAACAGGGTGAACCCATGCCATGTGTATTTGAAAGAGCCTCTGCTGTCCGAGACAACAAAGTAAGGTGGCTGCCAATTCAGTTCACTTGTCTATTTGATCAGTTCACTTGTCTATTTGACAGTTTCGAAGCCAGACCCACTGATATTCCACCACACACAGACAATTGCTTGTTGAGGGGTCTCTCTCTCTCTCTCGGTTTGCTCTCTTGAAATATTATGTGTGCTGTTGACATTTCTGGCTTGTGTACAGTTTCAGTTGGTTTAGTTCTGCAGATATTAGAATCTCTCTCTGTTGACAATTTGGTACGGTCCGGGCAGTGTGCGGCATTATTCTGTGAATTTTTACTTTTAAACCTATACCCCAGAAATGTGTTGTAAAAGTAGTGACAACCCTGTCTTGCGCACAATGGTTGTTTTGTACCATCACTGAGAACTGATTTATGGAATAATGGCAGCAAATGCTGCAAATACAACAGTAGCAGCAGCAGCAGCCGCAGCAACTATAGCAACATGCTGTGCTTCTGCAGGTTTTGACATCTTGAGAGCAACTGCAGCAACAGGTTCCACCTTCCCTAGCTCCGTCTGGCTTTTGGGCCGTTTATTGTATGTTCGGAGAAGTGGGACAACCAGCTGAACCTTTTCTTGCTCTACTCCAAGGAAAGAAATGCTAGTGACCCTGTAAATATTAATGCCCTCATCCTTTCTTCTTATTACTTATAAACCTGGTGCAAAAGCTTTATTTGCACATGGACTCCACTTCATTGAAATTTGAGTTGTGTATGGCACTGACTGCATACTTTGAGCATAAATTGCATGCTGTGGCCACACGCCTCAAGTTAAATCAGTGACAACCGCACATTAATGAATTGTACATGGAATGGCTTGCAGAGTTACTTGGTGTGTCTAGAGATTGTAAGTTTGACTGTAATCAGCATTGTGTGTCCTACGTGGATTCCATTACCTGTGATGTAAGTATCCGAATAGCTAGAAATAAGTCATTTCAAGCAAAGGCCTCAGAGCCACCTCACCCATCTCCAGCTGATGTGGCACAGTTGTGTGAGCTCTGTCTGTGCTGGCTCATGAAGCCTTTGCCAATGAGCACCACTTAGCAGAAGTGGACTACTGTTGTTTTTCCCATAGTATGTTGTCAGTGGACACAGCAGGATCTCGTTCCCTAGAGGCCGATGATCCCAGACCACCCTTGAGGGTCACAAAGCAGTCTTGGCACCACTCCATTAAGTAACTTAATAAATAAGGTAGATACTAGGAATCAGTTTTTACCGTCGTCCAACCAACCTTCACACAAAAGGCGAAGTGGTCATCACAATTTCTGGTCCAGAACAGCAGACAGTAAAGGCTGTCCTCCTGCAGCATCAGGTAGTCCTTTAGATTGTAGGGCTTGCTCCAGTTGCTACACCCAACATAAGCGGCAGAGGAAATGTTTGCATTTAAATAAAGTTTGTTTCAAGTGCAACTGCAAGGACCAAATTGCTGCTGTCTGTGTTCCACAGCTAACATTTTCAATGTCGACCAGCTAACTGTTAACACAGTCCCCAAGCCAAGCGCCTTCCATGCCAAGCTCATGTATCTGGCAAGTGGCTCATAAGCTTGTGCCACAATTGTCTATTTTTGGATGCTCAGTCGAGTTTCAACTCTATACTGGGGATACGGCCTCAATGATCAGTTTAGCTACATACCATGAGCTGGGTACTTCCCTGTTACAAATAGTCAACAGAACAGTGGTCTCCTGTAGTTGACAACAAATTTCGTAGAGGAGTCTTGCTTGTGGTGGCATAATATATGAATGTGGAACAACAAACAACATTATTAGTGGACAATTCTGCTTCCTTGTCAAATATTCTTGGGTTGGACACTTTTACAGCATTTGATTTCCAAGTTATTGACAACATTAATTTGGCGTCACCAGTAATTCTTTTCACAACCTTGAGTCGCTCTTGCAGTCCCATAAACTGTTGTCTGAGTCAACACTGGGTAAAGCAAGAGATTTTCTGGGGCGTATTCAGTTTAAGCCTTCTGCAAACCCCCAAGTTTTGCCATACTTGCCATTTGCTACTAAACAAGTAGTTAAAGAAGAATTACAAAGACTACAGGAATTAGGGATTCTTTCACCTGTAGTGTGTCAGTGGGCAATGTAGTTTAATACATAGACCTGGGCACTTTCGCCATTATGTGCCCATTTTAAGGGGGCAGGGATTTGATATCTGCACTTGCCAATAATGTCCGGCAACAATGGCTGTGGAACCTATGATGTTGGTAACTAACTAACTCGTTACAATGGCTGCTAAGAGAGTACACCGGCAGTGTGTGCAGTGCAAAGAATTTCTGATGTCTGAGGCAGCAAGGTAAGATTGCCACTGACTCAAATTGCTTATGTGTTTGCTAGTTTAGAAGCCACATCTGGTGATATTCCACCACAGACAGATGGTTGTATGGTTGCTTGTTTAGGACATAGAAGGAGATTACTAAATCAGTGTGGAAGAGGGTAAGGGATCCATAATGAGGGATGGGTGCAATAATAAAAGTGACTAACACGAAAAATAAGAGTGTGATACACAGTCTGGTGCAAGTCTTTTAATTTGGCACCACTTCAGTAGCTGGAGTGCTAATTTAGCCACTGCTTTTACTCACGCAGTTTTTCATTTGGCATAACAAGACTCAGTGGATCTTATTCCAACCTTTCCACCCCAAAAAGAGCTGTGTTAGTTACTGAGAGTTGCTACATGTTTTTCTCAGCAGTAGATCAAGAGCACTAAGCATCAGACTGCAGAGGTGGTCTGCATAAAAATATAACTAGTATAAGGGACAGGGAGACGTATGAAGTTGCTGGAAGTGGGATATGTAGGTGTGGATTGAGGCTGCCAGGAAGGAAGTGGGTCCAACGACATACGTTTTGCGAAAACTCGAAGCTAGTACAACTGAACTGGGAACAGGAGGCAAGAGGGAAAGTGTAGTGTAACATATCATTTTGGAGAAGTGATGTGCTGCACAAGCATTTCTCAAACCAACAAATGATGATCGACAGTATAAAAAGTTTATTTCTGTAATGAATTAGATAATCTACTGTTTTGATGTACATTTTCTTTATGAGCATGTATCATGAAATGGATGGACACAGGCTACCTGTAAGCCAGGACAATGATTAACATCATACTACTTTCGCGGTACCTGTTGTTGGGTCAGGTGGTTTATTTCACATTGTCGAGTCCTGCCTTAAAGATATGATGCGCACCATAAAGGAAGAATGGGAATGACAATGCCCATAATATCGAGGGGACAAGAGAAAACTTGTTATACATTCACTAATATGTAATCTGTTAAATAAAATAGCCCGTTTTGGACTTAGTCCTTATCAACACAATTGTGATGTTTCAAACAATGGAAACTCCAGATAGGAATATCAACAATGTAGCAAGATATAGATTGATATGTTAAGACATGTTAAGCTGTAGACATGCACAATTAAAAGTACACACAAAGCTGTTGGCCATAGGCTTCATCAGCAAAAGAAGCTGTGACCAAAAGCTTTGTGTATGTGTCTTTTAATTGTGTCTGTCTGCAACTTAATGTGTCTTCTTTGCAGTAAGTAGCAGTCTATCTTTTCCTACATTGTTAGTAGTGATGTTCCAACTGATAAAGCACCTTTGTATCATGTAATGAATGTAAACAAGAGTGCAATATATGGTAGCGCATTTTGTCAGAAACAAGAACCAGCAGAACATTGCAAAAGGAAGAGATATTTTCAGTTAGCTAAATGTTCTTGGATCTCTTCTCTCAGTCTTCTGCTTTTAAATAGATGATGAAGTCACAGTACCTGGAAGCTTGTGTAGTATATGATACAGTAGTTGTAGATTGTATCTTGATGGAAACTGGTGCCGCAATACACCACACTAAATGAATTTGCAAATTAAAATTTTACATGCATCACATTTTTGTATTCTTATTTGTCACCATCTCTGGCTTTATTTTCTCTTTATGCAATACACATTCAATTGTCAACAATCTGTAATAAATGCTTGAACATATTTGTGTGTAGATGATAAATTTATTGTAGCATAGAATAAAGCATGTAAATAAAAAGGTGTATTTGTAACAAATGACATAACTCCAAGAACCTCCTAAGGAAGTCTGAAGTGCCGTTAACTGCCACATTCAGATTGATTCTTAATATGTGGGACCTACAAGTACAAGGTCAAAAGTATTTGGTCAAGCAGTGGAAAACTATTGATTTTTATGAAAATAAAAAGTAATAGTCCAAATCACAATTTATTTTTGTTCTACTTGAGATAAGCTTGGCCTGGAAACTTAGTCTGATGGTGTGGGTGTGGTTTCCCCTCCCCCAGTGCTGAGTTTTCAAAATTACAAAGAACAACATACAGTAAATGGAGCAAAAACTTGTACGGAAACCAGACTGTGTTGTAAGGGTCAAAGAACATGGAAAGGAGGTAGTAGCTGAGAAGGGAGTGAGACAGTCATACCCTACCCCCATGTTATTCAGTGTATCCACTGAGAAAGCAGTGAAGGAAACAAAGGAGGAATTCATTAAAAAAATTTGAAGATGCAAAAAATTTAAGGTTTGATAATGACATCTTAATTCTGATAGAGGGGGCAAAGGAACTGTCACCGCTAGCTTGTACATTTGGCTGTCTGAGTGTGTGCATGACTGTGGTACTCTTAATAGAAAAAAAAGCAAGAACTCAGTAGCTAGTATTAACTGTTTTCTATCGCATGTTTCTGTGTACCACACACTAATCCTCTATGGGTGAGAGGATGCCTTTCTCTTATTTTACATGCATTTCTGTTCAGAAATTTACGTTATTGTTATAAATGAAAAATCAGTTGAACAGAATGGATAGTGTCTTCAAACTTTAGCTAAATCAGGAGATTAAAGTATAACACATACCACATTTTTGTATTCCTATTTCTAGCCAAACAGTAAAGACAAGAAAGTGTGGTATTAAAGAAGAATGGATAGATGAGACAACAAATGAAGAAGCACTGAGTCGAGTGGAGAAAAAAAGGTCTTTAGTGTACAAACTGAGTAAAAGAAGGATAGGTTGAAAGAACAAATGAAGAAGCATCAGAGAATAGTTAGTTTGGTATGAGGGAGGAATTTGGGTGATAAAAATTGTAGGAACAAAACAACTGTTGACTACAGTAACCAGGTTCAATTGGAATTAAGTTACAGCAGTTATTCAGTGATGAGGAAACCTGCACAGGACAGATAATGTGGGGAGTGATGCATCTAACCAATCTTCAGACTGAAGATCACAACAGAAACAACAAACATAATTCTGCTCCTTTATATATGCACATGCACTACTTACAGCTTTGACAGTAGGAGTAGAGGTAGTTCAGCCTCTTTTTGTCTTCAATTTTCTGCTTCTGCACACATTACTATACTGAACTTTATTATGATACAGCTGCACCTACCACATGCTGTAATGGCTCCAACATCTAACAGCTCTAAGAGCTGCTGATCACAGCCTCCTAAGCAGCCAGTATGTTCAGATCCATAATATGCTCTTGCTCTATCCTGGCTAAACTTGAAGTGCACCAATTTTACATCTGGCCCACACTGAAATATTTTTTAATTACAAATTGGAATAATTAAGATTAGAGAAACAAGAAAACTAAGCTAGTAAGAAAGTACACAGAATTTGTCGGATGCAACATATATAGCAGACCTGGCCAAACAGCATTTTGCTATACCTCTGACCACACTCCTGCCTCATTCTCTGAGCACTGTGGTGAGTGGGATTGGGGGGGCCAAGTGGTAAAGGAAAAGGAAGGCTGCAGCCGGATGATGCTACAGCAAGACTATTGGCTTACCATAGTTTGCTAACAATGCCAACTGCGTTAAATTAGATTTGCATTCTACATTAGGAATACTATACTCTTGCCCAAAAAAGTAAAAAGTGGAAAGATCACATAATTCAATACTGAATGGAAATTTCTTTACTTTTCATATAGCTTGAAGGCCATGCAACGTGCTTAATATGCCATCGCACTATTATGTGCTACAAAAACATTCACTGTAAGGCGGCAATTAGGGGAAAAAAGCTGAGTTCAGGGTAAACAGAACAATGACATAATCTTTCATGGTCGACATCACCAATTACTTGAAATCCTTAAATCTTTAATGCAAGAGAAGACTCATTTGGAAACAGATATGGTAGACAAGAGAGACGCTATCAAACAAAAATTAATTCTATGGAAGAAACAGCTTCACGTTGATGACATGGAACATTTCCCAAAACTCAAGGCAGTCATTTGTGGACCAGACATGATTGACTACATTTCAGTAATTGACACATTTCACTGAGCTGTCAAAGAGATTCTACGACTTTCTATAACTAAAGACTGATTACGATTTATCTGCCAACCCATTCCCACTTTAGTTATTTAATTGGATAGATAAAAAATCTACTCATCAAGTGGTGGCAGAACACACATAAAAGATTGTTGTAATTTGCAAACTTTTGGAGCCAGTGGCTTTTGCTTCAGGCAGAAGGGTAGAAGGGGGAGGAAAAAGGGTGAAGGAAAAGGACTGGAGAGGTCTAGGAAAAGGGGTAGATTTCGGGAAAGTCACCCAAACCACAGGTCAGGGGAGACTTACCGTATGGGATGATCAGTCTTCCCCTCTCATCCTATGCAGTAAGTCTCCCCTGACCCGCGGTTCTGGGTTACTTTCCCAAAATTTACACCTTTTCCTAGACCTCTCCAGTCCTTTTCCTTCCTCTTCAAACCATTCTGCCTGAAGAAGTAGCCACTGGCTCCAAAAGCTTGCAAATTACAACAATCTTTTATGTGTGTGTTCTGCTGCTGCTTATTGAGTAGATTTTGGATCTATCCAATTAAATAATTTTGTCAATAATTGATTGTTTTCGTTGTCACATTCTCACTTTAAGCTGCTGATGTACTTCCTATAGCCTCCAACTTCAGCTGACAGGTGCATATTTTAGCAGTTGGCTAAATGACCTGTTTTTACAATCCACGAATTTACAAGACTCCTGTAAAATATTACATCAAGAGTAATATCCTCAACTGCACAGAGAAGCTGCTAAAGTCATTTCAATGTATGTGTGCAAATGGTTTTTCCAGTAATGAAACTGACAAAATCCCACTAAAGTTCATGTTTAACAGATTTTAAGGCGCTAATAATCAAAATGTGTATAAATGTATAAACATCAAAACTTAATTTTAATTGCCTGTACGTAAAGCTTTTAGTAGTTCTCCTTATTGTATTAGCACTGTGCAATGTATTTATTGAATTAAGTAGGAAAGGTATTGCTTTGGTAGAAAGAAAAAGAAATTGAAATACACACTAGTGATAAAACCCTGCTTATAAAAGTATGCTGCAATATTTGCCTCTTAGAAGTTTTGCAAATATGTCGTCCTATGTTTCCCAGGTGGACAGCTTTCAGAATATAGGTGTATTGCTCACACACCTTGCGCTTGCAGAGCACAAGCATGCTCTGGGATCTGAGAGTGCAAATATTGGCCAGGCCTGATATACGGACACGGACACACACACACACACACACACACACACACACACACACACAGCAATCTAGTACAAAAAATAAATAATGATGGAGAGATGAACACTTAAAGACATGTGGTACAGGATATCTCCACTGAATGGAAAAAGAAAAATGGAGACACTTAATTTCACACAGCTATTATGTTTTACTCATTAATCAATCCCTTTCTAGTTTTCTCATTAAACTGGACACTGCTCTTCTTAATTTTTCTCCACAATCTTCTTATAACATATTTTAATATTCTTACAAAAGTGTTCCGCTACTGACCCAAAGTTACCATATAGCTGTCAAAAATTTTTACAGTTACTTCACATTACTTTGTAGAGGTCAGTAGAGCTTAAGGCTTGACACTGGGTGGAAGTCACTGTTAAGTGATAACACAAGTGAGAAAATGTTTGCTGCATCTTTCATGATGGACTGAAGTGATTATAGAAATTATGTAACTGTCATGAGGTAGGCAAACTGGTAACGCGTTTCTATATGCTCCAGAATTTATAAAAAAAAAAAGTATAGTTAATCACAAAGTGTTTCATGGAGACTGGAAAAAATATCAGGTACACATTAGAAATAAGTAATTCAAAACATGACTTCCAGATTCAGTTAAATGGTTTCCATCAGAGATGAAGTAAAATGACACCTGGTAATGGTCCCAGACAAAATACTCAGAGTGTTTACGTCTTGCAATGTAGGTCCTGTGCTGGAATTTACATGACACAATTTCGTATCTCATTCCAACTGAAATAAAGCTTCAGATTTACAAATAAAAAAAATTATTACACATCAAATAGGCACTCATTATTAATAAACTTTTCTTAGTGATGGGGTGATTACATGTTAAAAATGACAGTTTCAAAAGAACATGACAATCAGTCATGGTGTCACACAAGTTATGAATGGAAAATTGCACAAAGGGATAAAAACAGCCGAAAAATGTATCCCAGATGACTGTATTAGGAAGACTACTCCAAAACTCAAAAGGATCCTCATTCATATGGAACTGGAGGCTTTCATAGGGTGTTACCACAAATCATAATCTACACACCACACAACTTGTCAAATATAATCTGGATTTCATTTCTACCCCTAATTGACTTTCTGGTAATAAGGAGCTAAATATTTTTGCCAAAAAAATGATCTGCACCCTGTGCTTTAAGATATGACTTGCAAGACGGGAAACTCAAATATTTCCAGATTTAAATATTCAATTTAAATGCCAGCATTGATATTCACAACTGATGTGATGTACTATGCAATTGTTGAATAGCAGCACAGGATAGAGAACAATGGTGAAAATTGGATGTGTAGGCCAGACAGCTGGTGAACAGGTACAGCACAGTACCTGAACTGAACCAGGGAGAAAAGATCTTTACAGTGCAGACTGCAAAAAGAAGTAATGGGTTGACAGGACACAGACTAAATACTGTGTGTGTGTTTGCAGAATTAGGCGCAGGGGCTAAAAATAGATATGACCTTATTAAAGAAGTGTTTTACCATTCACCTGGACTGCCTTCAGGAACCAATGATAATTTTAGAACATCATTTATTATATGATTCATTCAAGTAAACAGTCTTCTCATGTTCCTGATTGGCATTTAATTTCTTTCTTTTCCAAACTGGCACTTCCTTAGTACTGCTATGATAACTATATTCGTCTCTGAGCTCTGTGTCACCACAGTCCAAATTCACTTCCATACCACTCTCAAGTTTAAGCTGAAAAATACTTCACCACATTACTGCCTTTCTTCTTCAGTCTTTCTCATCCATCCAAAAATGACTCAACACACTGTAAATTTGAGGCCAGCAGTCAGCTGAATTTTCTGACTGATCTGTCATACTTTCATTAAACTGTGAGCAGAATGCAGTATGCATTTCAGTTTGTGATTAATGTTTCTAAATACTGGTCAAATTATTTCAGATGTATGATATTCTGCTATCAAGTTTCCACTTAGTGAGTAATTCTTATGTTGTGAGCAATAGAAGGAATGAATGCACACATGTGTAGCTTCAAGTGAGCCCTACTTTGACAGTGACAACCACTAATTGAACATATTTACTTAAGTACACAAATTCTGCGCAAATATCTTGTTTCTTTTGTGTCTGGTCTCATATATAACATTTTACAGTGGAATGTAAGAATGTATCTTCAGTAAACTGCTTGTCTACTGCCATGAGTTGATCAATTTTAATGAAACTTGTGACAGAATACAAACACAGTTCTATGTTGAAATACAGTCCCATTCTAACAAACTTAAATGAATAGTTCCTTAGTAACGGAAGCAATCCTATTTCTTTTGTGTTGAAGTAGGCTGAAATATATGATAAGATAAAACTTATCTATTATTTAGAAGATATAAATTTCATTTTTCCTACAAATATGATGGCAAAGCTTCCAAGAAATATTTAGAAACATTTGTGACCAAGAGGACCAAAAATGAAAATTAGATTCTAAAAAGTAGTAAGCTGAAAATTACATTCAGAAGGTAACATTTTATTAGTTTAACAGACAAAAGATGACACTGGGTACTGATCTCTAAGGAGAAGGTCCCCTTCTCATTAATTATCTGCCAATGACAGTAATATACTTATTTTACCGTAGAAGAGATAAGTTTATTTTAACTAATTGCAATTCAAAGCAGTGTTACCTGTCTACAATGCTCATTTTTAACTTCCACATGTTGTACACAGGACGGTAACCAAACAGCATTCCTGCAAGCAGGAAAGCCCATACAACCAATGTACCAGCCTTGATTATCTCTGCGTGATTTTGGTACCATATCAAGACCACATGATGGACATTTGCAAACAGCACTAGCTCCTTCATGTCCTATGGATGTTTCTTCCTCAACAAGGCGAGGCTGTTCATTAAAACTTTTTCCTAATGCTTCATCAATTTTAGCTGCCTGCCGAAGATATAAGTGGATATAATTATGAAAGCAATAAATATGCTCAGAACATTCAACACATTCTTGATCATTACAACATTATTATTAGGAAAGAGTAGCAATTTATACTACAAGTTATGACTATCTACTGGCATACTATTTTGTATCTGTGTTCTTTGTTGTATACAATATCAAATAAAGACATTCCCTTACCTTCCTCCTACAATATTCTTGTGCTATGTATTATACACAAAATTCTAATTACTAGTATAACAAACAAGGCTTCAGGGGTTACAGAGATGGTTTTATAATTTTCTCATGAATAAACAGTGTTCCCAAATCCCTTCACAACAATGTAATTTTTTGTACATGGCACTCTTGAGTTACTGTAAAGTGGTGTCTAATATTCTTCAGACAGACAACATACATATCACAATTTCTGATTTTACTTATAATGGGGTGGAAATGTATTCTTGGAACTTCAGTATCAATGACTGCTTCATTGGTACTGAAGATTAGCAGGAATGTGCCACACACAAGCACTGCGACATCTGTAACAATCCAGCACCTTGAGTTCAGTGTCATCAATCATCCTGCATACAGTAGTGACTTAATACCATTCGATTTTCATTGGTTTCCAAAACTTAAACAGCAACCTTGAGGAATTCACTTTCATAGTCAAACATTCTACAGTAATGATCTCACCAAACAGGTCTCCCAATTGAAGAAGTGTTTTCTTTGTCAGGGTGACTTTGCTGAGGAAAAAAGATGTAAATGTAATGAATCTATCTATCTATCTAGATATCGATCATCCTGAATACACTACTGACTTAATACCATTCGATTTTTATTGGTTTCAAAAACTTAAACAGCAACCTTGAGGAATTCACTTTCATAGTCAAACATTCTACAGTAATGATCTCACCAAACTGGTCTCCCGATTGAAGAAATGTTTTCTTTGTCAGGGTGACTTTGTTGAGGAAAAAAGATGTAAATGTAATGAATACAGATGTAAAATTTTAATAACATTCATTTTATTTAAAAAGCTTTAAGAGCTTTCACATAACAAATTCAAAGACATTACTTCTCACCACACTCTCGTACACGGAAGTCATCTCTAAAATTTATATAATTTTGCAAGTGTTGGAACCGATTCTGGAAACTCTGACACAGATACCTTAAAATATAGTTTTGGATCAGTATAACAACTTCTGGAGATTAGGCAGACTTCACAGACTGTATTTCTCTTTCAGCATGACTGATTATGTCAGACGGTACTGCATATTGAAGAATTTCATAATAATCTTGAATGACAAAGGACTATTGTAACATCCAATGGTGGACAAAGAAACTTGTTTTTGATTCTAATAGAAATAACTGACAAAGATGTAAAATGAAACCTAAAATTGTTAATATATTATGTTGGTGAAACTACTCACTGAGTATTTCACTGATTTCATATCATGTCCAACGACATTCCACTGTCAAACTCACTTCATGTGGGTTCATTCATTGTAATTTCTATTCTGTATTGTCATTTAAAAGTACGCTAAATGTACAAACTTCATAACTTTCTAATCACACTGATGTCACAATTTGGTGAAGTAACATCAGTATGCATGGAATGATTATGCTGTGCTAAATTTCAATTACATTTCTATTGTGGTCAGACTGATAACATGTCATTTAAAAATTTTCTGGAAGATTGTTTTATGCCACACTTAACTACATTGTGAAATTTACAAATTTCATTAAAAACATTAATATTACTGAACCCAAACAAAATAAAATTAGAAAGAAACAGACGGCTTCATCATCACTTACCTTCATGATGTGCTACTGCCACTACATTCAACGGAAACACACAACATTAACTAACAGCACTCCCAACATGTTAGTTTTCCTTCCTCCACATAGAAGTTGGGTTTCTTTTAGCTTGGATTTTGAAGGACATTTCCCCACTGCTCTCCCAAATCTCGACCTACCATGACCAGCTTCCCCCAATCACTTGCTCTCTGAAGTTCTGAAATCTAGTAGTGCTGTTACTGCTACTATGTGTCTGTACTGATTATACAGGGAGTTGCACTTCCTGAAGGTAAGTACTGATCAGCTAGGTCATTTGTCTCTTTGCAAGTTTAACATAGTCCTGAACAGAATCATTCCTTGTATTAACTAAAAATAAATGAGGCAAATATATTAGCAACAATACCATAATAAGTACCTGTTCTAAGGCAATTCGGAAGACTTCTTTGTATTTTGCTAACTGCTCTGTCAGCACAAGTTTTGGGTCTTTTGTTCCTTCACATATTCTCTTCAGGTCGATTTCCAGCTCAGCACGCAGATTAGGCTTCGACATTGGAAATCCCATTGAGTCATAACCCTCAACAAGACCCATCCCCAGACAACCAGGCACAAAATACATCTGATTCTCAAGACCAACATATGATCGCTGTTTTATTGTCTCTATATGATCAGCATGAGTTGCATCAGTCCCTGATGGAATTGAAATTTATGGTTAAACAAAACAAAATGGAGAGCTAAGTGAAATACGAGGGTTCTGATTATCTTTTACCTATGCCATGTTTTTCCATAAGGGCTATGAGATCTGCTTCTGTCAACAGATTAGGTGGGCTGGTTTCACCATCAACCATTTCTATTGTTGTTGGCTTAAATTTCTGATTATTTTGGTAGATATGTATTTCTTTGGCATTCCATTTTTCATAAGGATAAACATCCAAGTAATTCCTTGCAATTATCATCAGGCCACTTGCCACGAACTAAAACAAAAACAAATACATTTATCAAAACTCTGATTAATGAGACTATACAACTTACATTATAACTATAACAATGACAATAATCAATTATTAATAAAATGATTTAATTGTATGAATATAATAGATGGAAACATTCCACGTGGGAAAAATATATCTAAAAACAAAGATGATGAGACTTACCAAACAAAAGCGCTGGCAGGTCGATAGACACACAAACAAACACAAACATACACACAAAATTCTAGCTTTCACAACCAACGGTTGCTTCATCAGGAAAGAGGGAAGGAGAGGGAAAGACGAAAGGATGTGGGTTTTAAGGGAGAGGGTAAGGAGTCATTCCAATCCCGGGAGTGGAAAGACTTACTTTATGGGGAAAAAAGGACGGGTATACACTCGCACACACACACATATCCATCCGCACATACACAGACACAAGCAAAACAGACATCTAAGGCCATTAACATAGCTTGCTGGGTCAAGCTCGTGTGAGGACATGTTTTCTTCAAACTTTTTGTTAGAGAATTTCTTCTAATAATTTGCACCTCCATTAAATAAAATAGAAAATATGAACCTAGAGAGCACTGGTCTGCACCACGATTAGAACTGAGAACTGATGCCACCCTAGGATCACAAGACGTGTGGTACAAGCTGCTGGGTGCTGGCCTTTCTTGTCATGATATTTGTGGGTGAGCCTCATAACTGAACAATAAATATAAGAACAATTGTTACTTATGTGAAGTACAGCATTCCTGGAATCCAAAAATAAAATTTTTTGTCTCAGTGTCTCATCTTTCATGATAATTATGTAGCTTAAGTCATCAAAGTGGAAAGAGAATACCATGTGAATTTAATGGAACCATTCAGGACCACAAGCGGAAGTAAATACACATCACAGGTTGTCAAATATTTGCAACTATTTTGCCAACTCTTAGTTGTGCTAGGGGCAGCTATATAGTGAAATGCTTGTTGTGCTCATCTACCTTGGGTTCTCAGAGGAGAGGTGCAAGGGTATTTGGTTTTTATGCAGTGTTATCTCTAGATACTTTCTAATGTCTGCTTTCAGGTTATTTATGTTTAAGGCATTCTATTAGATTTAATCTAGGAGTCTTCATTTTTGAAGTTTTCCGATGTGTGAGGGGGCTGTTAACGCTTGTGTTATATAATTTCAGTGCAGAGATACAAAAGCTAGTTTCATGCATAAGCTACCACTACTCTAATTTTTCACGTTGAGAGCTACCTACCTCTACTATGATTATGGTAATGAGAGAGTGATAACTGCAGCAGTGCCTTGTCTGCAGAGCTGTAACGTGCTCACTTACTAAAACGATAGATAATTTTGAAATCATTTCCAACTATGTTGTAAAAGCTGTATCTTATCACTTCCTCCCACAACTGTCTTAACTGAGCTTCTGACTGTCACAAGCAAGTGACGAGTCCTAACCCTCCAAGTCATATGTGTCCTGGCAGCCTCGCACGAGTAGCCACAGGGGTCTGCTTTGTGAATACCAACTTACTTCACCAACAAAACATGAGAAAGACTCTGAAAAGATATGAAGGAACTATGAGTGACACGAAACAGTATTTTGTTCATCACCTAAGTATCAAACAAGACAGGATAAATCATGGAAGCAATGAAAATGCTTGTTAGTATGCATTACATATGATAGATTTGGAGGTAAAAACATATGAAAGTGCCTATTTTGCCTATTTTTTCTGTTTTGTTTCTGCTTCAATAGTCATAAATTCAGTTTTTCCCTGTAAGTTCACAATCTGATTTATTATTCTGTGGCATGGATGTATTTTTCAATTATCCACAATATGTGCACATTTTGGCGGTATTCCTCATTTGTGCATGAGGTAAGACCAAACACAGATACAGTCTCTGTTTGAGGCCAACAGTGCACACTATCTTATTTTTCAAACAACTTACGGGCATTCAGCCAGGTAATATTTACAGCGATTGCCGATATTTCGGCGGGAGTACACCCCGCCATTTTCCAGGCGCGAACTGCAATGGACAGGTGATGTCCAAGCAAATTTAAAACCTCGGTTCTTGGAGTAGTTCAGGAAAGATAACACTAACACACACACACACACACACACACACACACACACACACACACACTAGTGCCACTAAAGGTGACGAAAGTCAGAGGTATCGATAGTGAAAGACTACGAATTAGCTGGTGAGGTAACATTGACTCTGTCCCTCTGTTTTTTGACAAGGTAGAGAGCAGGATGCCAAGCCAAGTTTAAACAAAAACCTACATCCATGTTTACAAAGTTGCTCACTAATTCAATCTCAACAGCTTCCCTAATAACACTGTCCCAATAGCTGGATGTGCATGCCAGTATCTTGGCATTGTTATATAATATTGGGTTCAGCAACAGCAGATCTACTTGGCCACTGTAATTGTGTGTGCCATTTATGCTCAGTACATCGGTCCTCCATGGTCCTGATAGTCTGACCAATGTATGGCATGTCACAGCTACAAGGAATGTGATATACATCCGTGTTACACAAACCAATTTCATCCTTTAGATGGAGTTAGAAAAACACATTTCACATTGTATTTCCATAAAATATGACCAATCTTGTTGGAAGTGCTTCCTGTGTAAGGCAAATAGGCAGTAGACTTAGGTGTTGACTCAGTATTATCATCAGTCACCCGATACACAGTTGGTCAATAGCACAACACACGTTCAATCTGCCTTGCTCAGCTGATAAAGTCTCAGTGTCGGAAATGACATGTGCTCTGTGTACCAAGGTACGAAGTAACCTTCACACTGAGCTAGATGGTGACAACTAAAACAGCCTGTAAATACAAGTCAGTTTGGATATGTTTCTGGTAAATTGCATGTCCCAACCTTTCTCCTAACCAAAACATCAAGAAAGGGAAGGCAACCATTCTCTTCCACCTCCACTGTAAAATGAATGTTTGGATGAATTGAGTTCAAATGATCTAAAAAGGCATTCAAATTTGTTGTTTGGCCTCATGGTTGGGAGAATTTGAATGGCTTTTTAGAACATCTGAACTCGATCCTCCCGAACATTCATTTTACGATGGAGGTGGAAGAGGATGGTTGCCTTCTCTTTCTTGACATTTTGTTTAGGAGGAAGGTTGATGGATCATTGGGACATGCACTTTATCAGAAACGTACTCACACTCACTTGTATTTACAGGCTGATAGCTGTTACCATGCGGATCAGCATGAAGGGGTACTTTGCACCTTGGTACACAGGGCACATTTCAATTCCAACACTAAGACTTTGCTAGCTGAACTGGCTCATCTTGAAGCTACATCTCGTCAGAATGGATATAGTGAAAGACAGATTGAATGTACAGTGTGCTATTGACCAACTGCGCATTGGGTGACTGATGATAATACTGAGTTGACGCCTAAGTCTACTGCTTTTTTGCCTTATGCAGGAAGCACTTCCAACAAGACTGGTCATATTTTATGGAAATATTATGTGAAATGTGGTTCCGACCCCCATCTAAAATTTGAGTGCTTCTTGTTCTGTAACGGATTATCTTGGTTTGTGTAAGGCGGGTGTACATCACATTCCTTGTAGCTGTGGCATGGCATACATTGGTCAGACTATCAGGACCGTGGAGGACCGATGTACTGAGCATAAATGGCACACACAACTACAGCAGCCAAATAGATCTGCTACTGCCGAACACTGTTTAGCTACTGGACACACTATGTTACATAACAATACCGAGATATTGACATGCATGTCCAGCTATTGGGGCAGTGTTATTAGGGAAGCTGTTGAGATTAAATTACCATGCAACCTTGTAAACAGGGATGGAGGTTTTTGTTTAAACTCTGCTTCTAATCCTGTACTCTCTCCCTTGGGGGGGGGGGGGGGGGGGGTGAAGGGACAGAGTCAAATGTTACCTCATCTGCTAGTTCGTACTCTTTCACTATCGATACCTCTGACTTTGGTCGTCCTTGGTGGCACTAGTGTTCAGTAAGTGTGTATGTTATCTTTCCTGAATTACTACAAGAACTGAGGTTTTAAATTTGCTTGTACATCGCCTGTCCATTGCAGTTTGTGCCTTGGAAATGGCAGGGTGTACTCCCGCCGAAATATTGGTGGTCGCTGTAAATATTACCTTGCTCAATTTCTGTAAGTTATTTGAAAATTGTATACGGCAGGAGAAACTCAGGTCTTACTATCTTATTGTTTCTTCTTGGCTTCTGGATAATGTCATTTTGTACACATTTTTAGTTTTGTTAATGAAAGATTTTGTCACAAGCTGAACAGGATAAGTATGCAGTTCATTTTTATTTTTCAATTACGTAATCTGCTGTTGGTTTGAAACTGTCCCTGAGAACAGCATCTGGTAGCGCTGTCCCACTTAGGGCTGACTGAGCAGGCAGAGGATAGCAGTGAGGACACTGTGAGCTGTGCATGAAGTTCTTCATAGTGCATAGTTAGTGCAGCTGAGACTTGGCAATATAGCTGACGATGTTTGGCACATCAATACCTTTCAGTACTGACACCAAGTGATCCTGCTAAATTTTTGTAATATTCTCTTTTTATACTGATGAAGTAATCTGAATAGTCATTACGTTTTTGTGACATCCAGCTAGCAAATTTAATTTTTTGGTCCTAGGGAGGTAATTCCACACTTAAATTTCAACTGGTTTTATATTTCATGTTGTGAATTGTCTGTGTTAACTACCTCCAGAACAATGGCAGAGAGCAAAACAACGCAGTGTCATGTTTGGTCCATGGTGCCATGATCGCTTCAAGATCTAAGTCAAGGGTAGTTGCTGGTTCGGATTTCGTTGGACCACTATTGTGTATTGCTTCAGTTTCTGCCCCCCCCCCCCCCCCCCCTCACCTCCTCACTCTCTGCAAATAGCCAAAACAGAATTCAGTAACAAAGTACTAAGAATAACTTTACATTGCTACAACTGAATGGCCAGCCTATTTTTATTTTCTTTTACTTTTAACCATAAACCTCTTTCTGTAATTAAATAAACTTCATTCATTATTAGTTTTTATTGTTACTATTATTATCATTGTTGTTCATTCAATTGCAAGAGCTTTCCTATCCCTACTTGATATCAATGCACATGACTAATGATTCTGAATGAATGGACTGTTGCACGTTTCACTTGGGTAAAATATCCCGGAAGTAAAATAGTCCCCCATTCGGGCAGGGACGACTCAGGAGGACGTCGTTATCAGGAGAAACAAAACTGGTGTTCTACGGATCGAAGTGTGGAATGTCAGATCCCTTAATCGGACAGGTAGGTTAGAAAATTTAAAAAGGGAGATGGATAGGTGGTTCATGGTGTGGGTTCCTGTTGTCATGTCCTAGTTCATGAACCACATGCAACGTATGAGTGGCCAAGTAAGTGGTCCTGACAGTCGGGATACCAGTTACTTTGGAATAAGGCTGGGCATCTTGGACATATTCTGAGTCATGGTCACCTTTCTGCTCAGACGGCAAAGGCTACCAAATCCACTGGTTAGTCCCTCAACAGTTTGGGGTAAAACTCAATGGGACCCGGGGCAAGTAAGGCTAGCAACCTGCTTCCCTGGTACTTTAAATATGATGCTGGCAACAATCAGAGCAAAATGCCTCGGACCTTTGGAGGTGACGGAGTCCCACCTCTAAGTGACAAACCAGGGACTCCAAAGATACGACTTGGCAAACAAATGGTAATGAGATGGGGAGCTATTAATATCAATGGGGGCTACTCTGGGAAGAAGGTAGAGCTGGCAGAGGCTGCAAGTAAGATGGGGCTGGACGTTTTAGCTGTTAGTGACATTCGGGTAAGGGGTGAGAAAGAAGAGGAAGTGGGAGAATACAAGGTTTACCTGTCAGGAGTCAAAGCAGGAATAGCACAATGGGGTGCAGGGCTTTACATCAGGAAAGAAATGGAACCGAGCGTAGTTGCAATAAGGTATGTAAATGAACAACTGATGTGGATAGATTTGACAGTGTCTAGCAAGAAAATTAGGATTGTGTCAGTATATTCACATTATGAAGGGACAGATCAAGCTAAGAGGGATAGTTTTTATGACGCACTCAGTGATGTAGTTGTTAGAGTACAGGACAAGGACAGTGTTCTGCTCATGGGTGATTTTAATGCCAGGATTGGAAATCGAACAGAAGGGTATGAAAAGGTTATGGGTAAATTTGGAAAGGATATGGAGGCCAACAGGAACAGGAAACAACTCTTGGATTTCTGTGCCAGTATGGGCTTAGCAATCACAAACTCCTTTTTTAAACATAAGAACATTCACCAGTATACTTGGGAAGGCAGGGGAACCAGATCTGTCATTGACTATGTAATAACAAATCAGGAATTCAGGAAGGCTGTGAGGGACACACGGTATTCAGGGGATTCTTTGATGACACTGATCACTATTTAATCCACAGTGAAATTGGTATTGTGAGGCCGAAAGTGCAGGTCAGGTCCATATGTAGGAGGATAAGAGTGGAGAAACTTCAGGATAAGGAAATCAGGCACAAATACATAACAGTGATCTCAGAAAGGTACCAGTTAGTTGAATGTAGCCAATTACAGCCATTGGAAAATGAATGGACAAGGTACAGGGACACAGTACTAGAAGCGGCTAAAGAATGTCTTGGAACAGTAGTGTGTAAAGGTAGGATGAAGCAAACAACTTGGTGGAATGACACAGTCAAGGCAGCCTGTAAAAGGAAAAAGAAGGTGTATCAAAAATGGCTACATACTAGAACTCAGGTAGACAGAGAAAGTTATGTTGAAGAAAGAAACAAAGCCAAACAGATAATTGCAGCATCCAAGAAGAAATCTTGGGAAGACTTTGGAAACAGGTTGGAGACTGGTTCAAGCTGCTGGAAAACTATTCTGGAATGTAATTAGCAGCCTTCGAAAGGGAGGTAAGAAGGAAATGAGAAGTATTTTGAACAGGTCAGGAAAACTGCTCGTGAATCCTGTTGATGCCTTGGGCAAATGGAGGGAATATTTTGAAGAGTTGCTCAATTTAGGTGAAAATACCATCAGTAATGTTTCAGATTTCGATGTACAATGGGATAGGAATGATGAAGGAAATAGGATCACATTTGAGGAAGTGGAGGTAATGGTCAATAGATTGCAGTGCAATAAAGTGGCTGGGGTGGATGAAATTAAGTCGGAACTCATCAAATACAGTGGACTGTCAGGTCTTAAATGGCTACATAGGATAATTGAAATGGCGTGGGTGTCGGGACAGGTTCCATCAGACTGGACGAAAGCAGTAATCATACCAATCTTTAAACATGGGAACAGAAAAGATTGTAACAACTATAGAGGTATCTCTTTAATCAGCGTTGTGGGTAAAATCTTCTCAGGTATTGTTGAAAGGAAAGTGCGAGTATAGTTGACGACAAATTGGATGAAAATCAGTGTGGGTTTAGGCCTATTAGATGTTGTCAGGACCAGATCTTTAGCTTACAGCAAATAATGGAGAAGTGTTACAAGTGGAACAGGGAATTGTATCTATGCTTTATAGATCCAGAAAAGGCATATGACTGGGTTCCTAGGAGGAAGTTATTGTCTGTTCTACAAGATTATGGAATAGGAGGCAAACTTTTGCAAGCAATTAAAGGTCTTTACATAGATAGTCAGGCAGCAGTTAGAGTTGACAGTAAATTGAGTTCATGGTTCACAGTAGCTTCAGGGGTAAGACAAGGCTGCAACCTGTCTCCACTGTTGTTCATATTATTATGTTGAAAACAACAGACTGGCTGGGTGAGATTAAGATATGTGAACACAAAATAAGCAGTCTTGCATATGCGGTACCGGGATTCGGTTAAGAATGATTTTGAAGTAATAGGCTTAACATCAGAAGGGGCACCAAAGTTAGCACTGAATAGGGGATCATGGAAAAATTTCATAAGACTGAATGCTGAAAGGCATAATCAGTCTTAAATGGTGATGGTGATGATGATGATGATGGATAGGTTAAAGTTACATATAGCGGGAATTAGTGAAGTTCAGTGGCAGGAGGAACAAGACTTCTGGTCAGGTAAATACAGGGTTCTAAATACAAAATCAGATAGGAGTAATGCAGGAGAAGGTTTTAATAATGAGTAAAAAAAAATAGGAGCATGGGTAAGCTACTACGAACAGCATAGTGAATGCATTATTGTAGCCAAGATAGACACGAAGCCCACACCAACCATAGTAGTACAAGTTTATATGGCCACTAGCTCCACAGATGATGAAGAGATTGAAGAAATGATAGAAGAGATTATTCAGATAGTCAAGGGAGACAAAAATATAACAGTGATGGGGGACTGGAAGTCGATAGTAGGAAAAGGAAAAGAAGAAAAAGTAGAAGGTGAATATTGAATGGGGGAAAGGAATGAAAGAGGAAGTCGTCTGGTAGAGTTTTGCAAAGAGAACAACTTAATCATAGCTAATACTTGGTTTAAGAATCATAAAAGAAGGCTAAATACGTGGAAGAGGCCTGGAGACAGTGGAAAGTTTCAGATAGATTATATAATGGTAAGACAGAGGGCAGATGTGGACTCTGACCACAATCTACTGGTTATGAACTATAGATTAAAACTGAAGAAACTGCAAAAAAGTGGGAATTTGAGGAGATGGAACCTGGATAAACTGAAAGAACCAGGGGTTGATGAGAGTTTCAGAGAGAGTGTTAGGGAACGATTGACAAGAATGGGGGAAAGAAATACAGTAGAAGAAGAATAGGTAGCTTTGAGAGATGAAATAGTGATGGCAGCAGAGGATCAAGAAGGTAAAAAGATGAGAGCTAATACAAATCCTTGGGTAACAGAAGAGATACTGAATTTAGTTGATGAAAGGAGAGAACATAAAAATGCAGTAAATGAAGCAGGCAAAAAGAAATACAAATGTCTCAAAAATGAGATCGACACGGAGTACAAAATGACTAAGCAGGGATGGCTAGAGGACAAATGTAAGGATGTAGAGGCATACATCACTAGGGGTAAGATAGATACTGCCTTCAGGAAAATTAAAGAGACCTTTGGAGAAAAGATAACCACCTGTATGAATATCAAGAGCTCGGATGGAAACCCAGTTATAAGCAAAGAAAGGAAAGCCGAAAGGTGGAAGGTGGAAAGAGTATGTAGGGTTTATACAAGGGCGATGTACTTGAGGGCAATTTTATGGAAATGGAAGAGAACGTAGATGAAGATGAAATGGGAGATATGATACTGCATGAAGAGTTTGACAGAGTACTGAAAGACCGAAGTAGAAACAAGGCCCTGGGAGTAGACAACATTTCATCAGAACTACTGGTAGCCTTGGGAGAGTCAGCCCTGACAAAACTGTACCATCTGTTGAGCAAGATGTATGAGACAGGTGAAATGCCCTCAGACTTCAAGAAGAATATTATAATTCCAATCCCAAAGAAAGCAGGTGTTGACAGATGCGAAAAATAGCAAACTATCAGTTTAATAAGTCACAGCTGTAAAATACTAACACGAATTCTTTACAGGTGAATGGAAAAACTGGTAGGACCTGACCTCGGGGAAGATCAGTTTGGATTCCGTGGAAATATTGGAACACGTGAGGCAATACTGACCCTACACCTTATCTTAGAAGATAGATTAAGAAAAGGGAAACCTACATTTCTAGCATTTGTAGGCTTACAGAAAGCTTTTGACAGTGTTAACTGGAATACACTCTTTCAAATTCTGAAGGTGGTAGGGGTCAAATACAGGGAGCAAAAGGCTATTTACAATTTGTACAGAAACCAGATGGCAGTTATAATAGTTGAGGAGCATGAAAGGGAAGCAGTGGTTGGGAAGGGAGTGAGACAGGATTGTAGCCTATCCCCAATGCTATTCAATCTGTATATGGAGCAAGCAGTGAAGGAAACAAAAGAAAAATTCGGAATAGGAATTAAAATCTATGGAGAAGAAATAAAAACTTTGCGGTTTGCCGATAACATTGTAATTCTGTACAAGACAGCAAAGGACCTAGAAGAGCAGTTCAATGGTATGGACAGTGTCTTGAAAGGAGGATATAAAATTAACATCAACAAAAGCAAAACGAGAATAATGGAATGGAGTCAAATTAAATTAGGTGATGCTGAGAGAATTAGATTAGGAAAAGAGACACTTAAAGTAGTTAATGAGTTTTGCTATTTGGGGAGAAAAATAACTGATGATGGTCGAAGTAGAGAGGATATCAAATGCATACTGGCAATGGCAAGGACAGCATTTCTGAAGAAGAGAAATTTGTTAACATCGAGTATACATTTAATTGTCAGGAAGACTTTTCTGAAAGTATTTGTATGGAGTGTAGCCATGTATGGAAGTGAAACATGGATGATAAATAGTTTAGACAAGAAGAGAATAGAAGCTTTCAAAATGTGGTGCTGAAGATTAGATGAGTATATCATGTAACTAATGAGAAGCTACTGAATGGAATTGGGGAGAAGAGGAATTTGTGGCACAACTTGACTAAAAGAAGGGATCGGTTGGTAGGGCAGGTTCTAAGGCATCAAGGAATCACCAATTTAGTATTGGAGGCAGCATGGAGGGTAAAAATCGTAGAGGGAGACCAAGAGATGAATACACTAAGCAAATTCAGAAGGATGTCAGTTTCAGTAGGTACTTGGAGATGATAAAGCTTGCACAGGATAGAGTAGCATGTTGAGCTGCATCAAACCAGTCTCTGGACTGAAAACCACAACAACAACATGTAAACTAACATGGAAATTCCGGGTAATCAGGTGCTTGTTCCACTTGTGATATTCGATTTCGAGTACTATTAATAATCCTTCTGGCAACATCGATGTAATGCCTTGTGGGAGTAGGCAAATGGTCTGCTTTATGGGCACCAAGCAACACACAAAAAAAGTTGCTGGAAAGATTACAAGAAACCACCAGTGACGTTTGGATTGTTTTGATTGTTAAGGGACCATACAAGAAGGGACCATTATGAAAGCAATGAATAGGTTAGTTAGTACGCATAATGTGTATTGGTTTCAAGGTGGAAACATGTGAAGGTGCAGAATGGCACATTGCTCACATTTACAGTTTAGTTTCTGTCTTAATGAACATAATTTTCAGTTTCTTCTTTTCTCAGATGAATTGATTACTGTGTAGCACTGAATAATAAGTTAACTGCTTTTCTTCTTGCTTCCATCCCCACCAACATAGTTCTGCACACTAGTGCTAGTTATGAAACACTATTTATTGTGTCACAAGACTGCACACAGACACAGTTGATTTCGAGGTGCAAAGTATTTAATATCTTATGTTTTGTGATTTGTGGGGGGAAGGCTGATTTCCACATACTTTTTATTCCACTGAAATAAGTTTTTATTCCAAACTATCAAAGTTTCTATTCTGGGGAAATTATAATCATGATGGTAAATTATATACCTCAATATTTCGTTTTCTGTATGAGCAGAAACTAATATCACTAGCTTTGCTATCCCTAAGCTGAAATTATATAGCACCAGTGTTTACACCCCATCCCTCTCCCCATCCAACCAGAAAGCTTCAAAAATGAGGAGTTCTAGATTAAATCCAACTGAATACCTTAAATACAGATAGCCTGAAAGGTGACATTAAAAATTATCATAAATGATAATGAAAAATGTTGTGTAAAATTAAAATGTGCTCACGCCTCCCGTATGAGATGAGCACAGCAAGCATTTTGCTACATCACTGCCCCTAGGACAGCTAAGGCCTGGCAACATGATTGCAAATATTTGGCAACTGTGTAACAGAGCATTCACTTTCTTTTGTTGTCCTGAATGGTTCTGTTAAATTCACTTGGCATTCCCTTTACCATTTTCTCGTGTAAGATGAGACACAAAATTTAACTCTTGGACTCCAAGAATACTGTACTTCATGCAACTAACAACTGTTTTTATCCTTAAATTGAATTATGATGCTCAGCTACCAATACTGTTGTGAGAGAGACCAGCACCCAACAGAGTCTTATTAGCTCAGCTGGTTCCACTTGTCTTGTAATGCAGGGGCAACATCAGTTCTCAATTCTAATCACAGTGCAAACACTGCACTCTAGGTTCCTCTTTTCTGTTTTATTTAATGGAACTGCAAATTATTAGAAGAAATTCTTTAATAATTACTGAAGAAAACTTTTACACCTCAAGTCTTCTCATGAGCTCACCTCAGTAAACTGGGTTAATAATCAGAGCTGTCTGCTTTTTCAATAACGAGCTTCTTCATTAAACAAATGTCCCTGAAGAACTTTGAATCACCCTTCAAAGACACAATTCCAAGTTTTGTTCATCACGTAGGAGCCATATCTCAGAAGAATAGTTATGAAGTGAATTTAGTTCCTCCATGCTAAGTCTAGGTAATGGTAATTACACACTTCTGTACAAGTTTGTTGACACTGGCTTCAGCAACTTACTTCCACTCTCGGTATCTTCAAAAATGGGCAATTGTGTTGGTTTAAATCTAATCCAATACCTTAAATACAACATCCAATCTGCATTAAATAAAGTTCTCTATGAATCCATAGGTGGACGTCAAAATGTGCAGTGTGCCTGTGTGGTTACAGAGAATGCACTGCAAGGTATTCACACAGTTGATTGCATACATTTACTGTAAGAAATCGAACAATGACAGTAAAACTCATTACACCCCAGTTATTCACTGTGGCTTGATAAATACCTATGAATTCCTGATGAAAAACTGCATGAAGGATAGGTTCTAAAAGGAAAAGAAATGAGATATGAGGCATTAATAACAACATCAAATAACATAGTGCAGTATTTTGATTGGATCACAAACTATAATATTAATTTTGAGCCATACTTATGTCCAGAGCTCGATTTGTGATGGTACATGCCAGTCACCGTACTGGTATCTCTGTTAGGGGGAAGGGCGGATGACACCCTGGAAGGTCACAATACTGGGAACCTCTTTTTTACAAATTATGTGCTGTTCATGTCTTGCATGTTAGCGTAACACAATACTCATGACATAAAATGGGTTTTCTGTCCCTGTGTGAAATACATATCATTTACATCTTTAGTGGAATGTCACTAAACAACTGTAAAGCATTTTATACTCCCAAAAGCAATGCACAGTAGCTGATGCTTTCAACACAGGTGCAAGGGAATGCAGTTCCAGTATGGCAGCTGTTGCCAAGTGCCAGCAAGTGGGTCCTGCAGAGATCTGACACATGCATTGTTCAAAGGCAGATGGTCTGTCATGAAATCTGTCGCAAAAATGTTTTTGGATGGAGCTCTTACTAGCAGTGTGTCAAAAGTGAAATACGTTGTTGTTGCTGTGCTACCATTACACTCAGGACTTCAGCATTCACATAAAAGGTGCAATAAAATTTATGCACCAAGCACTTTTGACTTCCAGACATTGCATTCAGACAACATGCTATTTACCATGAGACTATGGGCATAGATGTCACATAACAACTTAAACGGAGACAAGCCTTTCTTCATTAATGCCACAGCCTACAGTGTTGCCAGTTTGTGCAGATACATAGACTTACAGAATTATCAGCACGGGCTTGTTTCTGTCCCATGCCATGATTGGCATGGAATCAGACTCTGTGGTGGCTCGCCTCCTATCATATTTCATGTCAAAGAGTGTACATAAAAAAGTAATGTACTTCGGAGCCTTATAGAGTGTAACAACAGGAACAGTGTCAAATGATATGCCAGATATACACTGGTGAAAGATGATTAATGTCAAACTATCAACTGTGCCAATTCTTTCATACCGACATAACCACTCAGTATGAAAAATAAGACTTCTGTGTCAAGAGAGGCATACAAGACACCCAATAACAGCGGAAAGTAATAACTAAGATTCAAATTTTAGACAGCAACAAGATTTGCATACAGTTGACACACTGATGGCAAGAGCGATTTTGTCTGGACAGAAGCAGAGGAGTAAACATCACATCACAAAGTGATACAAAAAAGTTAATGAACACGAAGTAAATCAGGGAGATAAAGAAATGTTGAAAAGAAGAAGGTAAAGTAGACTGCAATGGTGAAACAGAAAATATGAGTGAATTAAAATTTAGAAACTATTAACTCTAAGGTTTGTTAAGTGCACAACTGAGTTTTACTTTCCATGATCCTGTTAGATAACTATTTTTAATACACACAAAGCTAGCAATGAAATGAAAGGCCAAACAATGAAAGACAATCAGGGGTTTAAAAGCCAGTCTTTGGATTAGTGCCTTGAAATATATTCAACTAAACACATAGATGAGGCCTTTAAAGAATGAAATGGAAATAGTAACAAATAACTCACACAAGTCACGTCCATGAAGATGATAAGAACAGGACATACATCAGAGAAATGACTGCAATTTCAAGAATTCATGAGAGGTGTGGCTGCAGAGGAATTCAAATAATTCAAATTGTGTGGCTGGAGGTAGCATTCAAATGACTCATTTGGTGAAATAATTTTCCATATCTCCAGTTTTACTTTTCAGATAGCGTTGAATGATCGAAGACTGCTGTTCTGTAATACAAAGTACTGGTCAATAACTGAAGATCCTCAACATTATCACTGAGAGTTCTTGATTGCTCTCATCTGTTCTCAAATATTTCTTTGTTTATTTTTTAATGCGCTACCTATACCTGCATTTTAATTTCACTTTGAATTATCATTGTATACACAATAATTATATCCTGTAGTTCATAATTAGTTTTTTATACCGGAATTTCTGCTGCTACATTCTACTACTACTACTACTACTACTAATACTGCTTCCAATTCAGACTGAACACTTCAAATGTCTCTTTCTGCTTAGTGAGTAACATTTCACTTCCTATAATTTAATTTTATAGATAAAAAAATCTACTCACCAAGTAGTGGCAGAAAACATTCATAAAAGAAGGTTGTAATTAGGCTAGCTTTCAGACCCAGTGGTTCCTTCTTCTGGCAGAAGGGTTGAAGGGGAAGGAAGAGGGGTGAAGGAAAAGGACAGGACAGGTGTAGGAAAATGGGTAGATTTCGGGAAAGTCACCCAGAACCGAGAGTCAGGGTGTAATGGATCTGGGAGATGTGTTATTTTCTACCGGATTTGTCGATACCAAATTGTAAATGTTTTCTTATATTTTTGTCAGAATTTTTTTAAACTGTAATTTGCCTTATCTTATGTTAATTTACTTATATTTTTGACAGTGACAGCATATTGATTACTATTAGTAGATGTGACGAAGAATATCAAAGAGACTGGTTACAAGTGGAAGCTTGTGTGTTGCGTAAAATGTCTTTGACGCTGGAGTCTTTGACTGTAGTCAGTCGGCAGTTAACTCTTGGTGTGTGTTGACGGTAGAACAATGTGCAGGTCGCCGTCATAAATAATTTGTTAGTGAACAGAAAAAAATGAATTATATTACTATTTTTTAATATAAACTTTAAGAAGAAACCACATTCGAAGAAATGGTATTTGAAGCACCAAAAATGAGGCAAACGCATTGAACCAGGTCATTTCTGCAGTCAACAAAACTGCATAAGGGAATCATACTTCCACTACACAACTGAAGCCAAGACAAATATCGCCTTGTAAACATTTAACGGAAAAGGTACTGTCACGAAATATGCCAAATTTAAGTAAATAAAAATAGTGAGCATATTTCAATGGGAGACTTACCGCATGGGATGATCAATCTTTCCATCTCATCCAATGCGGTAAATATTTCCTTCTGCCTGAAGGAGGGGCCACTGGCTCTGAAAGCTTGCCTAATTACAACCATCTTTGATGTGTGTGTTCTGCTGCCTCTTGGTGAGTAGATTTTTTATCCATCCAATTAAATTATTTAGTCAAAATTGATTGTTTTTGTTGTTATATTTTACTTACATCAATTACCAGAACCATTATCCTGTCAATTAATATAGAAAGAAACATTAGTTCTAGGAAAAAAGTATACTTTTAAATTTAATGCTTAACATTCTAATAAACTGAGGCAGTAGAAACAATCTACTTTTTCCACCTATCTTTTTAACTTAGTACTTTTCTATTTTTAATTTCACTTGTCAATCTTTAAAAAAGGACAGTGCTGTATCAAATACTCTGCTTCAAAACTGACTCACCTGGAATGAGAAATAATGACTTAAAAATACCAAGTGGAGTCTTACCAGGCCTAAATGACAGAGAAATTGTTCAGAGTCCTCAAGAGGGGTGGGGGTGGAAGTGAGAAGGGAGGAGAGGAAGGAGGGGCATTGAGAGAGGGAGGGGGAGAGAGATTTGGTGGGGAGGGGGAAAGGGGGAGGGAGAGAGAGAGAGAGAGAGAGAGAGAGAGAGAGAGAGAGAGAGAGAGAGAGACGCATACAAGGATAAAAGAGGGACGAGGGACGATTAAAGAATACTCAGAATATTAAAATATTGAAAACTACTATGAATGTACTTTAAAAAAACAAAAAATAAAAAAAGAAAGAAAGTTGAATACCAAGTCACAATAATAGAAAATTATTGAGCTGTAATCTTTTCCTATACTTCTTCACGTACATATCTTTCCTTCAATTTTTCCCCTTCTCCTACCAGACTTTTCCTTCAGTTTCCAATTTAGTACAGTATACTTCAGCCTTACTGAAGCTGCTTGCATTTCATGACTTTGTAAGGAGTGGGTTCTATTCCATCTCACATCAAACCAATCTGCATTTTAATTCCCTTTGTCCTTTGGATAAAGCAATTTAATCATCAGCAAGCTACGGTATTGTAGCACAGATGTAAATTGTTGGATTCCACTGTTTAGTGAAAAGTATTTCTTTGAAACCATTCTATATTATGGGCTAAGTCACTTCCCTTCTATCACACCAACATATTTACAACAATATTTCTTCAACACATTGCACCATGCAGAAAAATGATGATGATGGTGTAGAAGAAGAACTATGCAGCATGAATTCATAACATATTTGTCTTTAAATAGTTTGTCTTTTAAATAATATGAAAGATAACCTTTTCTCCAGCAATATCAATGTCCACTATAGTTTCCAGGCCCTCAGCATCCTTGGAGCAACATGCGAGGAAGTGTCGAACAATAAATTCGTATAATCTTTGTTCATTCCCTGTAATAACAAATACCATATGAGCCTCATATTTTCACACATTCTCTTCTCATTTACCACACAAATCGCCTATGTTCCTCTTTTATTTGTTTGGTGTTTTCACATTATTTTCCTTTTGTGAATACTGAGATGGAGGTACCTCCACAAAATGAACAAGTAGTTACAAGAGTTCCATATAATTAAACAGATTTAATAACTATCATTAAAAACTGAAGGCAGTGAGAATGCAGATGTCTTCTACAAATACATACATGTAGTCAAAAACAAATGAATGGCATCATAAACAAGGAGCTTTAGCAGAATGATTTTAGGAAGTCAAAGACAAGAGGTGATGAAAAAATTTATTGAAACGAATAATATATACAGAAGGATTATCTAAGTTCAAGAACAAACCATTAAGACAGAAAATAAATAAAATTTATATGCCAGAAAATGTTACTCTACAAGTATGATCATGATACCATTTTGATTAACATTGAAACTAAACAAGCTCAGATGATGTAGTGTAGGAATTTGGACCACCCAGGCACGGATCATAATTAATGGCTCTGAGATGGAGCTGCCCCAGAATACATATTAAAATAAATTTACAAAAAATGTATTGCAGGATTTAAATTCGCAAATTTCTAACATGGATTTAAATAATACCGGTAAATGTTTTTGGAACTGCTGATATGTGGTATCAAGTCATGTTTTTCGAACAGGTAATAATTACTTTTATGGCTGTACCTTGCAATGCTGCTTAGCTCTATGTAACAGAGGTTCGGGAGTGGGGCTTCCTTAGAGTACAGCTCTTGTGGGTATCTCAAAGGCTCTGGCATTTCAGCCTAAGGGTGTTCTACCAACCTACACACAATTTTCATGTTCCACTGCTTACATCAAAACAGAATGAAAAGAGTTGCTGAAATTTCGCCTTCGAATCCCTGTATCTGTATATCTGTATTACGCTTTGGTAGTCATTAATCAATGTTTAGTATTATTGTTTTTATAATGGGTAGATAATTGTTTCTTTCTTCATTACTATTTTATCCACCATTGGAATAAGTTTGCAAATATCTTGCAATGTGCAGTAGAGTATGGTAACGTATCATCACCTAGCAAGAGTTTCATGAATGATTAGAGGAAAAAGTGTGCAAAATATGTCCCTTTACTTTAGTTACCTTCCCTGCTGATTGTGTTTGTGGCTCACGTATGGTACTGGTAAGTTTCTTTATGTGAGTGTGTTATGCTTAAATTTATAGAATTTTACTTTATTGTGAATAACAGCAGCATACTACGAGCTCAAAAACAACACACCATGAATTCAGTGTGCAATTTATCAAGTAAAATTTTGAAACCTGGTTAGGATGAGTGTGAAGGAACTTGGTGCACCCCGACCTGATCTTAACATCAATCAAGAACAAAAACCATGTATATCAAGGCAAGGGTACAATCAAATGGCTCTAAGCACTATGGGACTTAACATCTGAGGTCATCAGTCCCTGAAAGACTACAATGTGGCTGACATGGGGTAGTTGTGTGGATGTGAAATGAAAAATGCTGTTTCTGTTTCACCTGTCTTGTGACAAATAGCAGTGATAGTGTTGGACTGAGAATGGTATCACAGACTTAAAAAAATTTTCACCCAAAGGTGAAAAAACACAATCCCAGTGAAAAACATTTAAATGGTTTTACTGAATTTTCAGTGCCACAGAAAGTGGACATTATGTGCCAACTAGATAGTGCTTGCCGCCTTAATATAAAGACATGTAATGAGTAATGAAAATGTATCAAAAAACCCGTATACAGAGTGGTCCATATGAAGTTTCGGATGAGATTATCTCGAAAACTATACATTGGGTAAAAATAGTGGGTAAGACAAGTTTGTAAGCTCAAAGGGGGACATCAAATGATACTACTCGTGACCCCCAGCCCCCTTGGGCGGGGCGGGGCGGGGCGGGGGGGAAACTTTAAAATCTTAAATGGAAACCCCATTTTTTATTGCAGATTCAAATTCAAAGTAATCAAGTTTTGTCTGAAACATTTTTTAAACAATTGACAGATGGCACTGAAATCAGGAAAAATTAAAATGGGGAAGAACTCCGATTTATTTAGAATGATTCGAGAAGGACACATCAAATTGATACTAAATGTGCGCCAATTCGTTCATTACATCAAATTAAGCTATTTTTTTACAAAATGTATACTACCCGCCACAGTTTTTGGTGGAGGGAGGCGGAATGGCATTAAACTCTCGTTAGGGGACTCTTCCCAATTGCATTACTCACCAGACTGTGGCGCTACCATGGCCAAACTGTGAACAATGGCTTAGTATAAAGGTTGGTACAATGCGATCAGACATCATTTCACTTTCAGATTGTGAACCGCAAACATGAACTGACGAAAGTAAATTATTCTTTAGCGAAACATGGCTCACTATCCTCCTACAGAGATAGTTGATATGATGTTAATTTTAGGTGAATGCCATAACAATTACGCTGCAGCAGCGCAATTGTATGTGGATCGTTTCCCTAACAGATGACATCAAAGCGAAAACATTATTTGAAATTGCACTCAATGAGCTCGGAATGGATACATGCAGCATCCACCTCGTCATTGCGATTACAATGAAAATGATGCTAGTACCCTTACTGTTCTCGCCTGTGTTCAATTGGATCCCAAAATGAGTAGTCGTGCGATTCAGAGACAAACTGGAATACCGAAATCGACTGTTTTGAGGAGTTTGAAGGCACATAAATATCATTCGTATCATATCACACTGACACAGGCATTAACACCAAAAGATATGGAAATACGCATGCATTTCTGCCAATGGGCCTTGGAAATGATACGAGGTGACAATGATTTTTTTTTACATATGTTATGTTCACCAATGAAGCCACATTCAAAAACAATGGCGAATTAAATCATCATGATTGTCATTATTGGTCCCCTGTCAATCCACACTGGCACAGACCTGTTGACAATTAACACAAATGATCGTTAATAGTCTAGTGTGGAATTTAAATGGTTACTTGATAGGACCATACTTTTTTGACAGAAATCTTATTTACAACTTCTCTGCGATGATTTGTTGGAGCTAATGGAAGATGTTGATTTAGGAACTGGGCAATGAATGTGGTTCCAACAGGTGTGGAACGTTTTAAATTTACGGTACCCTGGTCTGTGGATAGAACGCAGCGGGCCAATTCAGTGGCCTCCACATTCACCAGACTTAACATCTCCTGATTTTTTATTGTGGGATTATTTAAAAAATATTGTTTATGACAGACAGCCCACAACCTGAAATGATACAGACCAACGCATTTGAAGAGCATGTGCAGCAATACCACGGGATGTGCTGCTCAAAACTGTGGACAACTTTCACAGACAATTGACTTTATGCACTGAAGCAAATGGGGATAATTTTGAACAATTTCTTTGTAGCTAATTTCATTAATTAAGCACCCCAAATTGTGAGAGACAAGGGGAATCTCACTAATGAAGGACCCCAACATGTGAGAGGCAAGGGGACTTTCACTAATGAAGCACCCCATGGGAACATCATTCTACTATGTCCATGTCATCGCTCCTGGGTAACGCTAAGAGTAGGATACAGTACATTTGGTACAAAAATAACTTAATTTGGCGTAACAAAGGAATTGGTGCACATGTTTTATCAATTTGATGCATCTTTCTCAGATAATTCTAAATAAATCAGCATTCTTCCCCAATTTTACTTTTTCTCAATTTCAGCACCATCTGTCAATGGTTTAAAAAAAATGTTTCAGACAAAACTTGATTACTTTTTTATGGAGAATCCGAATCATACTTATGTAACTGCAAACTTTTTTTACATAACTGAAACACCAGAAAAACTGATAACTCATTGTTATGGTGGTGCCCCTGTTATGAGTGGCCATAAAAGTGGAGTTCAAATCAGAATTAAAGAGATGTATGAAAATGCTTACTTCTTTCATGTTATGTACATCAGTTAAATTTATTTGTTGAACATCGTGTGACAGGCAACAAGCAAGAGTGGATCTTCTTTGGCTACTTGAAGGATGAGATAAAGAAGAAATGTATTCCTTGTCCTCAGTCCATAAGATGGAATTTCAAATCATGGAATATAATCACTATATACAAATACCAAAAGCAAATTGCTGAGTGAGTGTAAAAAATTATTGATGATGATACTAATGATTACAGAACAATAAACAAGGCTCTGGGAGTAAAGTGTTTCCTGCAAGATGAAGATTTCCTCTTCTGGTTAAATTTTTTTTAATAAAGTTGTGCCTCACTGTAAATGTTCAGCCAACTGCAACAAAGGAATACTGAAGCAGTGAAAACTTACGACTAAGCTTACAGCTTCGTCCAGCATGTTAGGACCTCACTTGACACAGACGATCACTGGGAATGAGAAGAACCAACTGCAAAACGGGGACATCTCACTGAATCAAGAATGGTGTGAACACCACGTCTGCGGCTGTATTGTGACCCAGATCAGTGACTGATTCGGTTTTAACAATCACTTGTCAACTGCACAAATGTTTGAACCATCAGTTGTTTTCTAAACACAAAATTATTTTCCCAGAAAAAGAACTAAAAGTACCAGTAGCTGTTATTGCTTACATTACAGTAAATATACTTATGCCATGAATGGAACATGTTATACAGCTGAAGGGATTTTATGAAAGTGAAAGATAACAACGTGGCAAAAGCTTTTCCTGAAAGTGTCAAGTTTCTGCAGATAATATTAACCTTCCCAATGATGACAGGAATGGCAGAACACTGTTTCTCTATGTTTAAGCAAGTGAAAACATTCATGCCTAATACCATGAATGAGGATAGACTTTATGCACTTGCGAAGGGTCCTCTTGGTAAAGAACTACTGAATCAGCCAAATTTTAATGAAATGGTCATAGACCGATTTCACCTATAAACAAGTGAATTACGGTAAGCAAAAGTGTATTAACAGAAGGTAAGAGACTAGTGCTTTGATGTAACAATCAATTTAGCTTATGAATTTAAGTGCATAAAAAGGATAGTCACATGTTTAACCACCAACTTCATATTTTACTAAAGTGTCCATAGTTATGATCTTTGGTGCTAAAGTATAAAATTTCCTGACATTTTAGCACATGAAGTCATACTAATGATGACGCATTTTGGAGAGATCTTTATTGCGCTATATCACTTCATATCATGCATATTTTTGTAATATACAATTATAAATACAACAAATATGGCATGGAAATTAATATAGTGGTTGGTAGGGTTGCTTATGTCAGCCAATCACAACACAAGCTTCGTGATGTCATGGAAACATTACTGTTTCATAATGCGAACTCATAAACACTGTGGTTTGAGCACAAAAGACATTAAACCCTGAAGTTTAGAGATGAAAACATCACAAACACGAAGCATGCAGCGAAGCTAACATACACCGCATTAAAGATCTCTCCAAAACACATTCTGTATTATGATTTGTTGTGGTAAAATGTTGGAAAATGTGACATTGGGGGATAAATAAGCTATCTATATATCTCATCTTGGGAGTTAGCTTTTGATGTTATTTAGTAGTTGAATACAAACTGGAAAGAAGATCCAGTATCTAAATATTTTGCTAGAGTGTGATATAGCCTCCCCCATCTCTCCCCCCTGAAATCTTGGTTGCAATGACGGACTGATTTGTAGCATAGTCCAAGGTCTAGGTTAGTTCCAATCAATTAACATCACAGCATTGCCCAATATGGAAACCATAAGCCATGTCTGGTAACAACACTTAAATGCCATGGATGTAAAAATAGTAAAGAAGCTTGGCCAGTTGGAAGTAAAAATCAACATCTTGACATGATACAAATTATGTTACCTAACTTGGACATTTGTCAAAATGAGGGAATCTGCATACAAAGATGAAAAAAATGAAACAGTGGTATTCCATGACAAACATACAAGCTTTGAAGTCAGCTCAGTTAATAAATTTAAAGAATGAAAAGAACACAGTCTCATGAAAATTTATAAACCAGGAAAAAGAAAGAAGTGGTGAGATTACAGGGTCATTAATTTTACATCCCCAACTTAATTACTAACAAAGAACTACAGAAAACTCAGCTGAGAAACTGTAAAAAGAACACAGAATGGCTGTACTGTAGTTACCTTCATGAGACGAGATTCACAGCACTATTAATAAAAGCGTTTGAAGTAGAAAACAATAATCATTGCTTCCAGAAGTGTTTCTGCAGGCAGAAACAGGAATTTTGCGTCCTGAAGGTAAGCCAGCCATTCTCTCTTCTTGTATTTAAAATACTATAAATATTATCAGAAATGTTGATAGGAGTTGGCACATTTTTATAGACTTAAAGAAAATACGGATGCAATGATCAGAATACAAGTGTTCTAAACAGTGAAGAAAGTGTGCAACACAAACAAAAAAGTATACATTTTCATATTTACTTAAAAGACACAGAGGATACATTTATGAAATGATACTGTGAGATAACAGACATAACACAATTAAAATTGAAAATATTTTGACAACATGATCCAAAACTAAGAGGCCCAGAATGGAATAAGAGATGCTTCTATATAGTAAAGAAACAATTATTACATGCAATGTACTCCTAATCTCAAGTGTGCCTTCAAAACATGCACAAAGAGGAAGTAGTGTGTCTTCTGGACATAAACAAAAATTTTGTATTTTCAGGACAAAGTATCAAACAGTGGTATACTATCCAAACTATAAATTTAAGGCACACTACCAATTCTAACAATTTATGGATAAAAATAATAATTGTATCTGCAAAGAATGGAGACTTACTCAGTTCCCAAGTAAAGAATGACTCCTACTCGGTATATATTGAAACTGATGACACAGGTGTTAGTACAAACTAGAATGAAATACAAATAACTTAGGAAGAGAAAGAATACCATGTAAACACCTGAAAACTTTAACTGTCTTGGTGGAAAGGCTTAATTCACCATACTACAAAGCAGTACTAGAGTATACAGTTCAATTTACAAAATTACACAAAATATTAATTGTGAAAAATAAAAGGTAAACACAATCACTTCTACCATTACTGGAAGGTATTCAAGCGATATAACATCTTCTACAACAGACAAGGGGCATCCTCTGAAGTATTGTTGGTTTATGTAATGTACCACATTCCAGATCGTGAGGTCTTGATTACATTAGTACATCCTCTGAGTTACATTCTTTGCTTTTATTGAAAACTGTATTTTAACCTAGTGTCAACATCATTTGTTCACTGTACACAGTTTAAATTAGATACAGGCTTTGGATCCAAACTTGGCTGCATCCAAATGCAGGCTGTAACAACTTGGTACAACAATCACTTGGCAATTATCTACACTTTAAAAAGAACAGGGATACTAAGTGGTACTAGACTCTAATAACGAATGTGATTTCACCAATAGCTTTTAGCCACCACCCATAACGTCTACCTCTTCTGTAACACCTGCAGTACAACAGTCTGCCAAGTTTCATTCCCTCACTCCAACCACTTCTCTGCCATTCAGTTCACACAATTGAGTTGTCCTCTGCTACATAATTAGTCATCTGCAGACACTTGAACCGATTACCCCAGCCTCAGCACTGATATCAACAACTACACCAGAGTTTATTTTCAATATAGCTAGTACACACAACAGGAAAAAAGATACAAGCTGAAAAACGCAAGCATGAGACATTCACCTGTGAGTGAGTTTGTGTATTTTGTTGGATGGATAGGAGGATGGGCCTGATCTGATTTTTTTCCAACTCGAGGGTTTGGCCCATCCTGAAGAACACGGCCAGCAAATTCTGAAAAAAAATTAATAGGGGTATCAATATGATAAAAGAATCACTGCAAGAAAAAAAAACAAGTACTGGCAATGCAAACACAATCTCAACTCTATAAGAAACAGATGGGTTTCATATTTCCTCATAAATTTCTGGAAAACTGTCCAATCATTGGTGATTAAAATCTTAATTAAAAGGTTAACCATAAAATATTCCTGAACTGCACCCAATTTATCTTGAGTAACAAAAATTTAGTCCCTTTTTTCACCAATGCTGGGACAACAGCACAAATGGAAAAAGTATGCACAATACAGAACACTTACAAACTCTGAGCTTTTATTGCTACCATACATGACCTGAACTCATTTAAATTGCATACACCTTGCATCAACTCCACACCTAGCATTATACTCCAAAAATGACCACACCTGTTCAGATGAAAAGCTGAAACCAGTCTTTTCTGCCAATTCTTTCATTTATTCAACTGTCAACTACAGACAACAGATGCCAGATGAAAAGTTGGTACTGAAAACCAGACAACTTGTGGAGAACATTACACAGTATTTTATAGAGAAAGATTCAAATGGAAAGTGTTCCACTTAAAATACTGCCTTGAGAAATATTCTATGGAATAATGCTTTCTAACAGTATCACTACCATTACAATGAAAGTACTGCTCCACAAAAATGCTGGGGTCAGTAACTGTGTTGGCGTCAAAGACAGCTGCAAACACTGAAGCTCAAGCTGCTGATATGCTTCTTAAGTAAAAGGTAGCTTATGATGTATATTTATACACTACTACTTTCGAAAAATATGTTTTTTCAACCACTTAATGCCAAAAGGCAAGCAGCAGTCAAAGCACTGAGTAAAAGCTGGCAATACTACACATACACACACCACAGTGCAAATTACATAGGAGACAGGAAACAAAAGATGCTACATATCAAACAATGGAAACTCCAGGCAGGAACATCAACAACGTTGGAAAAGACAGATTGCTACTTGCCATTAAGAATACATGAGCTGCAAACAGGCACAATTACAAGACACTTACATAAAGCTTTTGGCCACAGCATTCATCAGTAAAAGAGAGACACACGTCAGCAAAAGAGAGACATACACCATTCATACAAGCAGGCACACCTCATGCACGCATGCCCACCAACTCCAACATATCAAAGCCAAAACGCAACTTTCATGTGGGATGCAAGCAGCAATCTGTAAGGGGTGGGGAAGGGTAAGGGATAGTAGTGTACGGATGGGGAGAGAGACGAATGCTGTCTGGTGGAGTGCGCAGGGTCTGGACTGCCTACAGGCACAGTGCCAGAAGGTTGTGGGGCGGGGAGGTGGGAGAAAAAGAAAGTGGGGGGGGGGGGGGGGGAGGGAGGGAGGGAGGAAAGGAGGGAAAAAGAGGCAAAAAAGAAGCACAAAAGGAGAGGAATGGGGAAAGAGGGGCAGATGCACTCGCAGAGGGCTGCAAATAAACAGGGTGAGAGATGAGAAAGTGGAGGAAATGATAGGACAGAGGGGGTGGAGACAGTATGTTACTATATGTTGAGGCCGGGATAATTATGGGAGTGGAGAATATATTGTAAGGATAACTCCCATCTGCGCAGTTCAGAAAAGCTGGTGGTGGAGGGAAGGATCCATATGGCTCGGGTAGTGATGCAGCCATTGAAATCAAATGTGTTATGTTCCATGCATGTTGTGCTACAGGGTGGTCTGCTTTGTTCTTGGCCACAGTTTGACAGAGGTCGTTCATCCTGGTGGATAGCTGTTTGGTAGCCACACCGATATATAAAGCTGTGCAATGATTGCAGCAGGGCTGGTAAATAACATGGCTGCTTTGACAGTTGGCCCTGCCCCTGATAGGGTAGGATAAGCCTGTGAGAGAACTTGAATAGGAAGTGCTGGACAGGTTTTGCACCTGGGTCTTCCACAGGGATATGATCCTTGTGGTAAGGGGTTGGGACTGGGAGTGGCATAGGGATGGACTAGCATGTTGTGGAGGTCGGGTGGGTGACGGAACACCACTTTAGGCCCTTCCCAGAACATCTCCCATGAATCCATTTCCCTCCTTATCCCTATGACACCCTGCACACCCACGTTCTACATGTTTCTCAAAATCCACAAACCTAACAATCCTGGACGCCCCATGGTGGCAGGTTATTGTGCTCCCACTGAAGGAATTTTGGCCCTTATAGACCAACACCTCCAACTGACTGCCCATAATCTAGCCTACCACATCAAAGACACCAACCACTTTCTTCATCGACTCCCCATCATCCCCACCCCTTTACACCCTGGATTCCTACTCATCACTGTTGACGCCACTTCCCTGTACACCAACATCCCTCATGCTCATAGTCTCACTGCTATTGAACACTACTTTTCCAAATGTCCTTCAGACACCAAACCCATTACCTCATTCCTCATACACCTTGCTAACTTTAGCCTAACCCACAACCACTTCTCATCTGAAGGAAAGGTATATAAAAAAATTCTGCAGGATAGCCATGGGCACCTGCATGAAACCCTCCTACGCCAACCTTTTTATGGGCCATCTAGAGGAGACCTTCCTAGCCTCCCAAAACACCAAACCCCTATTCTGATTCAGGTTCACTGATGATATCCACATGATCTCAGGTCAGGGCAAAGACATCCTATCTTCATTCTTTCACAATCACAACGTCTTCCCATCTGCTTCATGTGATCCTACTCATCCCAGTGTGCCACCTTCCTAGATGTTGAGTTACCCCTCTCTGATGGCTACATCTGCACCTCTGTCCACATTAAGAGCACCAACCACAAACAGTACCTGCATTTTGACAGCTGTCATCCCTTCCACACCAAAAAATCTCTTCCATACAGCCTGGCCACCCGGGGACAGCACATCTGCAGTGACAAGAACTCCCTTGCTCACTACAGTGAGGGTCTCACCGAGGTCATCACAGTTTGGCACTACCCCCCAGACCTAGTCCACAAGTAGATCTCTTGCACAATTCCCCCCCCCCCCCCCCCAATCCTCCCACCAACCCCAAGAACCAGCCACAAATGGAGTGTCCCCATTAATCACTCAATACCATCCTGTACTGGAACAACTGAACCACATCCTTCACCATGGCTTTAATTACTTGTCATCATGCCCTGAAACGAAGGACATCGTACCCGAGATACTTCCCAGGCCTGCTAAAGTGTTGCTCTGTTACCCTCCCAACCTCCATAACATCTTAGTCAGCCCCTATGCCACTCCTAGTCCCAACTCCTTGCCACAAGGATCATATTCCTTGGGAAGACTCAATCCACCCACAAAGCACTTCGTATTCAAGTCCTGGTACCGGTTTATCCTACCCCATCAAGGACCAGGCCGGCTGTCAAAGCAGCCATGTTATTTGGCAGCTCTGCTGCAACCATTGCACTGCTTTTCATATTAGTATGCCTACCAACCAGCTGTCCACTAGGATGAAAGGCCTCTGTCCAACTGTGGCCAAGAGCAAAGCAGACCACCCTGTGGCATAACATGCAGCTGAACATAACACACTTGATTTCAATGGCTGCTTCACTAACCGAGCCATTTGTATCCTCTCCTCAACCACCAGCTTTTCTGAACTGCACAGATGGGATTTATCCTTACAATACATTCTCCGCTCCCACGATTAACCCGGCCTCGACCTATGGTAACATACTGTCACCATACCCTCCAACCCAACACTTTCCACCCCCTCTGTCCTATCATCTCCTCCCCTTTCTCACCTCCCACACTGTTTATTTGTAGCCCTCTTCCAATGCATCCACATGTCTTTCCCTGCTCCTATCCTTTTTTGCTCCTTTTTTCTCCCTACCTCCCTGCACCACAACCTTCTGACACTGTGCCTGTAAGCAATCTATTCCCTGCACACTCCACCAGACAGCATTCGTCTCTCCCCCCACGTGTACACTACCATCCCTTCCCTTCCCCGCCCCCTCCAGATTGCTGCTTGCATTCCACATGATAGTTGCAATCTGGTCTGAGATGCTGTGGTTGTCTATCGTGAGTGTGTAAGGTGTGCCTGCTTGTGTGTGTGAATGATGTGTGTCTCTCTTTTACTGCCTTTACTTGCATGCAACAAGAAAGTCACACACTGGGCAGGCAATAGCTAAAAAAGACAGAATTCCACATTCCACAATAAGGTAACAAAACAGTAAAAACAAATTTGGAAAAAATTGCTGTCACATATATATAAACAAGCAGCCTTCTGCAGTAAGGGTCCATTTAATTAAAATCCTTCTAGGTGTACTGCTACAGTGTATAACACTAAAATAACATTAGTGAAAAAACAATATGCTCAATTATAGCCACCCTCCCCCTATCTTCCAAGCAATAACAACAGTTTATACACTGAGGCAGCCACAGCAATGCAGCCAAAACATCTGTTTCCAGTAATTTCTATGATCATGCACCAGTCTATTCAGAAGAATTTTTATGAAACTGAAAAATATAGCTAACCCGGTATTACCCAATAAATGTGCAACTCCTGTCACATCAGTATATGTAGACCAAATACGCAGTTGTTTTAAAACCAGATATGTGGAACTCTCAGACTGTGAATGATTTAACTGAAAATGAAGATGAACAGTTGTTGAAGTGCTTATATCCTGTGACACTGCTGACAAGTCAACTGGTTTTATGTAATAATGTAAGATAACTTCTTCAAATATTTCGCAGTTTTCTTTCAAAAAGTAGTTTGGTAGGTCTGACTTCCACAACAAACTTAAGAAACAGGCACGGAATATCCATCAGCTTAGCTTGCTAACACTTGCCTCGGCCTTTTGCTACAAGTTCAAATGTGAATGGCAATTATTATCCCTGATCGCAGGAACAGTATTAAGTCTTATCCTGTTATTCTTCCAGAAAAAAGTTTTCAGGCTGATATATTAATTACAATAGTTCTGAAGATACCACATTATGCACTGAAACATATGTGGGTAAAAGAAAACTACAGCAATACTGCAATGAACATAATCAGTTTTTGAAACTATAATGTGATTGGATGGATAAAAAATCTACTCATGAAGCGGCAGCAGGAGAACACACATTAAGGTATTAAAGGTTGCGATCTTTTGAAGGAAGTGGGTCGTTCTTCTGGTAGGACTGAAGGGGAAGGAAGAGGGGTGAAGAAAAGAAGACTGGTTAGGTTTAGGAAAAGGAGTACAGTTCAGAAAAGTTGCCCAGAGGTCCATTCTTTCCAACATTTTGCACACCACACCTAGAATAGGTTTTCACTGACCTCCCAATCTTTCCAATATCCTTATCACACCCTACACTCTTTCTGCACCCATTTCCTTACTCAATGGCTTCTATCCATGTCACCGTCTCTGTGTAAGATTTTCACTAAGCACCCTCCTACCACCACCTATACCAGCGCTGTAACTGACAAAACAAATATTATCAATGGGAGAGCCACTCTGAAATGACACATGTTGCACACCAGCTGTTCTGTGAACACTGTTTGGCCTTTTACATTGGCATGGCTACCACCACCTTACTAGCTAGGATGAATGGACTTACGCAGAGGCATGTATACTGGTACCACATAATATCCTGTTGCAGAATATGCTCTACAACATGATGGTCGTGATCTCAATGCCTTTTTCAGCATACGTGCAATCTGAATTCTCTCCTCAGGCACCAGTTTCTCAGAACTCAGCAGGTACGAGCTGGTGTTACAAAATGTACTTGGTCCTTGCCACCCAACCGACCTGAATTTAATTTCTTTGGTCTTAGCATATTTTCACAGCAACTATTCCTTTTTCACTTCCTTTTTGTTTTCAATAGCTTTCATTTTCTATAACATACAATGCACTTAGCTTTCTGTTCTTATTAACTCATGCACGATGTTTTGGTAGTAATTTCTCTCTTGCGTATTACCCTACCTTCCACCTTTAAGCACTCAGATTTTCACATCTCATCTGGTGCAGTCCCCAACAATCAGTCTTTCCTTCTCATCCCGTCTGGTAAATTTCCCCTGTCCCATGGTTCTAGATAACTTTTCATAATTTTACCCATTTTCCTAAACCTCTCCAATCCTTTTCCTTCCCTCTCTTCCTTCCCCTTCAAATATTCTGCCAGAAGAAGTAGCCACAGGCTACAAAAGTTTGCAATCTTTAATACCTTTATATCTGTGTTCTCTTGCCACTGCTTGATTAGCATATTTTTTATCTATCCAATTACATTATAGCAATACTGCATTATAAAAGGCAGATTTTCATACCAATTTCTCAAGTTTTTCTTTGCAAGCACAAAAATAAAGAGTTATGATATTCAAACATCAACTTCAGTGTAAATATCTTCTCACGTGTGACCACAATATCAAGGTACCTCAAGTCAGACACCACTAAAATACTTTCTTGACGCATAATTCTGTTTGCCCGTTCTGTTAACACAACTGGAATGCAAATCGGGTCATTACTGCCCTGCAGTAAAGGTGTCTACTCACAAATTTACTCACACTATTTCTTCTGTCTTCAACAACACTGTCGATCAAATAGTCCACATGTCCAATGGACACAAAACTTCAGTGGTAAGACAAGTTACATCATCAGGTGTGTGTTGACAAACTGAATGATCTGGAGACACATGGCTAACCCCATCCACTATGCAGGGCATTCCACAAGCAGTCCATGCCAGAGCGTGACTGTGTCTATGTCTGTGGGCAGCAACACCCGGCAGCTCCAGTAGTGTGGTTGTAGGCACTCGGAGCTGCCACGTCTACTAGCTCATTGACTTTGCTGTGTCTTCTTTATTAGACTAAATGCCAGTTCCCAAGCTTTGCTGAGACTACAGACACAGTCCCAGTTAGATGAGATAGTCACTGATGCATGTTTCAATGGACTCACTAATGACACTGTCCCATTGTTTCAATGTTTGTGCTAAAATAGTAGTGTGTACGTATTCCATAACACAAAACTCAGACAAATACTGCTCAGCCACAGCAGACTAGTTAGGATATATTACCTGCTGACTCAGGCAATGCTTCTTTGGTCGTCAACCACAAGGACTGCACTGTGAAGATGCGGGGCCTGCTAAATGATGACTCTGACAGGTAGATCAACGCTGGAGAACTAGACAGAGATATTTCTCAAGGACTCGGATTTACCAGAGGGGGTTACCGAGAAACTGTTTCCACAAAGACCCATACCACCTAGATGGGCTCCATAAGATTTACTAAGACGAGGTGCCATTACATCCCACTGTCAGTAACAGCAGGGCTCCTACATATCTGAAGGACCAGCAAGGCCCTCATGTGGGTAAATGTCTGCATCACAAAAAATACTATGAACAGATGGAGGGCATCACAATGGGCACCCCACTCTACTTGTGATTGCGAATCTGTTTATGGAGCACTTTGAGGAAGAAGCCGTAAAGTCATCCAAATGTAAACCCTCTCGGAGCAGGCTGAGTGCACTCTGCACACCGCCACTACAGTATAACTATGGGATGGAAAAAGTTGTGAAGAAAGAGACAGCCATTGCCTTTATACCATGTACCACAAGGAAGAGACAGCCATTGCCATTATACCACACACTGGAAAATTATCAGGTAGAATCAGGCACATAATGGTAAAATACCAAGAAGTATTATCTTCTGCCCATCCAATGAAATATGCACATTACTGTCAATGCCTAAAATGACCTCAGTTTACAGAGGGGCCAGGATATAACAGATTCCACGCCAATACGGCACTACACGCATTGGACAAGCAGTGTGAACCATCGAAGATCGATGACAACATCGGCAGCACCCACAACTGACGTATGCTAGAAAGTCAGCAGTCATGTATCACTGTCTGTCTGAGATTGTGCAGTGCAATATTAACACACTATAATTTCAGCACAAATCCCAAAATACTGGGATAGCACCATAAGAGCGGAAACTGAAATACACAACAGGAACAATCCCATCATCCAGGACTGTGATTATAATCTCAGTGTGGCCTGGGAACCAGGACTAGGCCTTCTTAATTAGACACTCAGCAAACGTAACAAACAGGCGGCCAGGGTGGACGGAGAGCCTACCTCCACTCTACCACAGCTGGGGCACCCGGCCAGGTATCGCAAGCCACAAGTTCCGACGCACTCAGCAAACGTAACAAACAGGCGGCCAGGGTGGACGGAGAGCCTACCTCCACTCTACCACAGCTGGGGCACCCGGCCAGGTATCGCAAGCCACAAGTTCCGACGCAATTCTCTCTTCGGCTGCCAAATCTGCAGATACAGCTTTTGCTCTCTTTAGCACCATCAATTGCTTACACTTCAGTCTGTGTAATTTAGATTACCATAGTCGTACCTTGGTTTTCAGTCAGATGAGATTACACAGTTATGATATTTTTTGCAACATGTGATACTTTAGCATCTGACAGCCTGTCATAAGTGACACGAAACATATAAGCACATATGAGAGCTGTTATACATTTGTGTCATATCGCAAGGCAAGGAAATTTATGTACTTGCTTCCTGAAGTAGATAGACTGCCAGAGTGGAGAATTTAAAAAGTAGCCGCTTCCCTTGTTTTTCTCCTTACTCGTAGATTTTAGATGAGGTTGCCATTCAAACAAACGTAAGGGAGATTTCCGTGCGTTGATCTGCTGGTATGTGCTGAACCTGCTCATTAACTGTTTTGAAACATAAATTTCCACTCACTCTTTCAAAACAATCACGTATTTGTATACAACATACTTAGTTCACTTGTCAAGCTAATCCTCTACGAAACAAGAGCTTTCGGATAATAACCACCGCCATCTTCGTCAAGACAGCAATTGACTGTCACAGAAGTAACAAAATCGTAAAAATGTAGCAGTGTTCATTGCACCAACAATGATATGTTACTTACAGTGTCTTCGTTCCTCTAAAAGTGTACAGTTCAGGTGCCTGTTTCCATGCACTGCTCAGCTGGAATCCCATATTTCTAATGAAGTTTTTGACTCACATTCTAGTCTCCACAGTCCCTTTAATGATTGAGTACCACTCACTTGAAGTGTGGGCTACGATCTTAGTCTGTTAAAACAAGATTTTGTGTTTAGCTGCTACCCTGTGTTTGAGGACAGCAAATTTTTTCTAGATTCATGTACTTGATGGACCATGATGTTTGGTCCAGTGCCAGAAAATTATGCAAGTCCAACACAGCTCCTTTCACATTCTCACAGAATACTGTAAACAGCTGATACTGTTATTATGAAAGCCCTTCATGGGGCACAACATCCCTCAGATTTTATTAGGCGGCCAAAATACAGTTTTTATCTCAGGTCTTTTAAGGTCTGTCCAATTTTATTTGATGTTGCTCCACAGAAGACATGGAACATTGTGTGCTGATGTTGTCATGTTGCCTAGTTGGACTTAGATTTGCATCTTCTGAAGAGACCTGACATTATTTCATGTTTCAATAGCCATTTTGTCTGGACACAGAAGTTCGACAGTTTATTTCAATGCCAGCTGCCTCTGTGGTCTACTGGTTAGCATTACTGGTTACTGAGATGGATGTCCCAGGATCGATTTCCAGCAGCAACTTCAGATTTTTCTTTGTGGAAATGTCAGAAACAGTGTGCAATTAGCCTTGTCAGACCTAATGAGGAACTGCTCAATTAAACAAGCAGTGGAACTGAAGTGGCATCATATTGAACAGTTTGCACTATGTTGGGAGCAAAGCAACATTTATTTATTTATATCAATGCCAAGATTATTTTCATCTAATGTACCTCTAACTCTATGTATCAGAGTGTCTGGCACTACTCTCTTTTGGGCAGGATGATGAAAACTGTGCCCATTAAGAGAATGGTTGTGTTTGGCAGTTTACAATACACTGGGGGTCTGAGTCATCTGTCTAACTTTTGCTCAACCACAACATTTAAGATAGGTAGCTTTCCTTCCTTCTCCATATCCACAGTGAACTTTATGTTAGAATGTATGTCACTAATGTGATCAGTGAATTGCTGAAATGTTTCCTTTCCATGATGCCACATCGTAATGATGTCATCGTAATCAGGGCAGGAGAAGAGGAGAAATGTGTAATGCATGCACACTTACCATCATCCTATCCAAAAGAGAACAGTGATAACATTCTGATACAGTTCATCTTTCATATCCATGATTATCTTAATATTATAATGTAATGGAGGAATCACGGCAATAGGAGATGTATTGTAACCTACCCTACCCACGTGCCCATACTACAAATGTGAAACCAACTTTCGTCATGTATCAAATAAGCCTCTGGCTCACATCTAAAGAAGTCCACCATGTTGTTCACAGAAATTTCACTGATAATCTGTATTGATTCATTTTACAAAATCCAAGAGAATAAAAATACGACATATCAAAAGCAATCACAAGAGCATATCACTGAGGTGTGTAGGTGTGGTGCAAAGACAGACTTCTCTAAATCCCTTGCATGATGGGTCACAGAGTTGTGGGAGCCTCAGTTGCAAGCTCTGTACAATACAACCATGCAGCACATCCTACTCCAGTTCCATTACTGGCTTATCTTATCCTGTCATATCAGAGGCAGGGCCACCTGTGAAAGCAAACATGTCACAAACATGCTCTGCTGCAATTTATGCATAATTTTTTGTGCACACATGACTACCCACAAGAAGTCCAACTGAACAAAGGACCACAGCAAAACTGTGGCTGAGAGTGGAATTGGTTATCGAGTCACAGAGTACGCTGCTGAGCACAATGTGCTCCATCTTAATGGTTGTTACACAACCCGTGCCACCTGGATCCTTCACCACAATACCAACACAACATAATTACATAAATGGGAGTTGTCTTTGCAACACCCTCTTCAATTCTGTAATCCTCCTGGGTTCAATTTCCTCTAGCACCAGCTCGTTACCCACCAGCCTTGTGACCCTAATTTCACTATCCTGCATCCAGAACCCTTCTCCCTTTATTACATTCCCCCCTTCCCACTGTGCACCGTGCACAACTACCCCTGACTGCCATCATAATGAGCTCACCACACTCCTATCCCATTCTCTTCCTCCCAGCTGTCAGGTACTCTTTCACAAAGTTTTCTCCTGCTCCCTGCCTGGCTTTCTCCTTTGCCTACTTCACCCAATACAACCCCTCACCTCGCTGAAGTTGGTGAGCCAGCACAATGTAGTCAGCCAGGCAATGTATTCAGTGAGAAGGGGGTGGGGGCATGCTTCAGTCTGAAGGAGGATCCATTCAAATGCTAAAAAAAGTTCTGTCTGGTTTATGAGGTGAAGGTAGCACAGACAGTCAAACACAAACAACATATTTAACCAAGCCATGCTTAGAACTTGCATGCACATTGCTGAAAGATGTCATCATTTTAAAATACCATCCAAGGGAATTATTTTGTGGAAAGGAATAGAACCTTAAAAATGTCCTGTACCTCTCAGTTAAAACACACACAGTAGAAGGTATACAAGATTGGGCCAAATCTAAAAACTGGGGAAACAGAGGGATAAAAGAGTAGTCTTTGCAAAGGGGAGTTGTAATGAGTTCCAGACTAAGAAAACGTGAAAAGAGGCCCCAACCACAACCACCCTGTCCCTACTCCAGGAGTAAAGTAAAACCTTATAACTGAAAAGAAAAACCACTTTCACAGAAGAAACTGATGACCAGTTCAACCAACAGTGAATTGTCTGCCAACCTTAAATTTAAGGAATCTGGAAGACTTTACTTAATATTAAGGGCCACCACTATATGGGATACTATCAGTCTGGCTCCACAACCACATATGGGGGATGGTTCATTACGCAAGAGGAAATAATGAAGACAGGGAGGGGTGGAAGGAAGAGTGCCAAACTGCAGTCGACTCCTTGATTGTGTGGGGTTTATTACTGTGAACAGCAGCACACCAGATGTCATTCCACTTTTGGGCAAAGAGAGATCAGACATAGATCCGCGTGTCTGCAGCTGGAATCATGAAAGATAATGGGGGTAAGTACCTGTTTCTCTAGCCAAAAGGTCAGCCAGTTCATTCACTGGGATGCCCACATGACACGGGACCCAGAGAAAGACAACTGAGCAGGTGGCACGGCCAAGGGTGAAGAGAAGGTCATGGACAGCAGACACCAAAGGCTGACAAGAGTAGCATCAGTCGATAGCCTGCAGGCTGCTCATTGAGTCAGTACACAATAAAACTCTGTGGAGAGAGGCCTGAGAAACAAAATGGAGGGTTCTGTGAATGTCTAGGAGCTCTGCTGTGAACAAACTACATGATCTCAGCAATAAATGGTGTTCTAAGCCAGTAGGAGACATGAAAGTGTATCCCGCCCTATCTATCATCTTAGAACCATCATTGTAGAAGATGGTGGCACCCTGGAACTCTGCAAGGATGGCATGTTCAAGATGCTGGAAAACTATAAAGGTGACAGAGACCTTAGGAACCTGGAATAGGTTGGTCCTAATCAGTGGTCCAGGCACCATCCAAGGGGGATGTGGGAGGAAATACATGGGGCGCATTGCAGTGCGTGGAGATGGCAATCCCAACAGAGAGAAGTGAGACGCATCCAAACCAGTGATCCCACCTATGGGCGGTTATCAGGAGGGAGGCGTCCCTCGTTTACATAGGGAACAGGGTACACGGGATGGTCAGGAAAAGTGACTGCGTAAGAAACCAGGAGCTGGCTCCATCATATTTGTAGAGGGGGGGGGGGAGGGGGGGGGGGAATCCATGCTTCTGCATGATGGAGGCTGTCAATGGGACTAGTGCGAAAGGCACCAGTAGCTAGGTGCACCCCTCAATGGTGAACAGGGTCAAGTAGTTTCAGAGTGGAAGGAGCCACTGAGACATAAACCTGACTACCATAATCTAGCCTGGACAAAACCAGAGCAAGATAAAGATGGAGAAGAGTGGCATGGTCTGCACCCCAAGATGTGTGGTCCAGTAGGCAGAGAGTATTAAGCTTCCACTTGCATGTAGTCTTTAGGTGGCAAGTACGGGGCAGCCACATCAGCTTTTTATCAAAAATAAGGCCCAAGAAATGGGACTGTGCTACAATATCAAGGAGCTGGTCACCTAAATAAAGTTCTGGATTGGGGTGTACTGTGCATCAATGACAAAAACGCAGAACCTACATTTTGGAGGGGCAAAACTGGAAGCCATGGGAGAGAGACCACACAGAGGCCTGTTGGATGACACCTTGGAGCTGGAGCTCAGCAGATGGTACAGAGTGTGAGCTGCACTATATGCAAAAATCATCAACGTACAAGGCTTGTGTAACCACAGCCCCAACAGAGGTTACAAGCCCATTGATGACTATGAGGAAGAGTGTGACACTTAAGACAGAACCCTGTGGGATACTGTCCTTCTGAACCTGAGGGGTGCTGAGTGAAGTGGCGACTTGAACCCAGAAGAGCTGGTGGGATAAAAACTCAGATAAACATCGGAAGGGGGCTGCAAAAGCCCCAGTCGTGGAGGGTAACTAAAATGTGATGGTGCCAAGCCATGTCATATGCCTTATGTAGGTCAAAGAAGACTGCCATCGGTTAGTAAACGTCTATTGGATTGCTGCTTCCAATCTGGGTAAATGGTCAGTTTGAGATCATCCTTCCCAGAAGCCACACTTATTGAGGGACAAATGGCACTGAGATTCGAGTACCCAACATAATCTGAAGCTAACCATCCTCTCAAGCAGTTTATAAAGTATGTTCATCAGTCTAATCAGGTGGTAGCTGTTGAGAAACATTGGGTTCTTCCCGTGCTAAATGATGAAGGGATAACTATACTGCCTCGCAATTGCAATGGGTAAGCACCCGTGAGCCAAATGTGATTGAAGACCTTGAGGAGATGTTGCATCTGGGTAATGTCCACATGTTGGATCAGCCAGTAGTTGTGGAATCCAGGCCTGGGGTCATGTCATGTGAAGAGGTAAGAGCCTGCAAGAATTTCCATTCAGTGATGGGTTCATTATAGTGTTTAGTGTGGTGCGGGCTGAAACAGAGGGGGTCTGTTCAACTCATCGTTTCTGCCAGAGAAAGGCAGAGAGATACGAAGAGGATGCCGATGCCGTCGCAAAGTGTGTCATGAGATGTTCTGCAAGGACCAATGCATCAGTGCACAAAGCACCTTGAAGGTTAAAAGTTGACTGTCGCCAGTGGCACAGAACGCTAAGGAGCTTGGACCAAACCTGCGATGAAGAGGCATACGTCCCCAAAAAGGAAACATAGCACTCCCAGCATTTCTTTTTACTCTGCTTAATAAGGTAATGAGCCTTAACACAGAGATGCTTAAAAACGAGGAGGTTGGTCTGCGAAGTGTGCCGTTTAAACTGCTGCAGCGCCCGTCGGCAGTCCTGGATAGCGACTGCTATGTCCTTGGTCCACCACAGTACTGATCGACAATGAGGGGGACCTGTGTATAGGGGGGACAGCAGTGCCAGCAGCATGAAGAATAGTTGCAGAGACACCCTGCATGACCACATCAATGCAATTCGAGAGGAGGTGTCGAAGTGCACAGTAGACATATATAAAGGGCAATTGGGCCTCCGGAATGCCCAATGTGAGAGCCTGTCTGCCTGCCGGCAGCAGGGGAATGATAGAATCACAGGGAATTGGTCATCATGGGGTGACCAATGTAGGGAAGCCACCAGAGCAGAGGAGGAAATTGTGGGATTGACAGCAGCAAAGCTGCTGTGAGTGGCATTGAAGTGGATAGGGAAACCGTCATTGAGGAGACAAAAATCAAAATCTGTAATAAGTTGGGCAGTTAGGAGACCCCTACCCATTGAAATGGCACTCCCCACAGGGGGTGGTGGGCACTGAAGTCCCCAAGGAAGAGAAATGGGGGCAAGAGTTACTATATGAAGGTAGACAGTTGATTATAAGGAAGTGGCCTACCTGGAGGGAGGTAGACATTGCAAACTGTGATTGCTGGAATCATTTGCACTCTAACCACTATTGCTTCTAATGACATCTGAGCAAACCAAAGTGCAGACCTTTCCAGGTGCTACCCCGGGGCTGATATGTTTCTCACAGAATGCCCAACAACCACGAAACCTTTGAGAGTGGCCATCATGGAAGTGAGTTTCTTGAAGAGCAAGAAAGAATTCAGAAAAGGAGGGAAAAATGTGCTGTATTTCAAGTAAGTGACGATAGTATCTGTTGCAATTCCATTGGATTATCATGTGGCGAGAGTCCAGGTTAGGCATAAAGAAGCCGAGAGGGGGTCAAGTCACTCAGACGGTGGTCGTCACTAACAAGGATGGGGTGACATTTATAAATAATATGTCAGACTCAGGTTGCAAGGGAAGAGATGGCACCTCCGGAGGTACCGGGTGGGCCTTGTCCTGGGGCTTATGTTTCTTCTTCTTCTTCTTCTTCTTCTTCTCTTTTGGAGGCGCAGGAGAACAGGGCACAGAGGGGGTACAGGCATCTGCAGGATCCGGAACTGAAAGAGAGTGAGTGACCTTGGGCCACACAGATGAAGCATCTCATGAGCAAGTTGTGGTAGTAGGCTTTCGGTCTGAGAGACACTGGGGAAAGGTGTCCCATGAGGGAGCCCCATCACTGGCAGGTGCTGAAGAGTGGGAAGCACTTCTTTCGCAAGACAGGGGGAGAAGTTCCCAGAGGGGAGGTCGTGGGAGCTGCAGGGGTGAGGGAGGGGAGAGGGGGATGGGGCTGGGGTACGAAAGAGGTAGGAGGGGGAAAGGATGTAACACAGACAAAAGTTGAAGAAAGTGACACTGGATGGAGTCTCTCATATTTTTGGCAAACCTCAGCATAAGACAGTTGATCCAGGGACTTGTATTTTTTGGATCTTCTTTGTTCACTTGTAAGCTGGGCAATCTGGTGAGCGAGGGGAGTGGCAGTCATTACAATTGACACACACAGCTGGCGGAACACAGGGGTTTCCCCTCATGGAGTGGGTGTCCACAGTCACCAACACAGAGGGTCTGCCGTATAGTGGGAAGACATATGCCCAAAATACAAACACCGATAGCACCTCATTGGTGGTGGGACATACGGCTTCATGTCACATTTGTAGCACATAACCTTGACCTTACCTGCGAGGGTATCCCCTCGAAAGCCAGAATAAATGGTGTGGTTGTCTTTGCGACCCTTCTGCAGACGTCGAACAAAATGAATGCCGTGTTACTCCATGTCAGGCCGGAGTTCCTCATCAGTTTGCAGGATGCGGTCCACATGAAAAATAACTTCTTGGACCATATTCAGAGATTGGTGAGGGGTAATAGACACCTGGACATTGCCAAGATGGTCACAAGCATGAAGGGCTGTAGATTGGGCAGCAGATGCAGCTTTGATCAACAGGGCATTTGATGATATCTTACAGAGAGACTACACTTCAGCAAACTTGTCCTCGATATTCTCCACAAAAAACAATGGCTTTGTGGCAGTGAATGTGTCCTCGTCTGTCCTAGTACAGATGAGATAGCAGGGAAAATGTTTCATCCCAAGATGGAGAGCCTGGCCATCTTCCAGGGTGTAGCCTGGAAAGGGAAGGCTGCTCGGTCATACAAACCAGCATTCAATGATCCTTCACCATTCAAAGAAGCAGCAGTTTGAGAACAGCCAGATTTTTGCAGTTTGATATGCTTCACACGTCAAGCATCCACTCTGATACCACCCACTCAGATCAGGGGCTCTCCCCATGGGCGCCACCTGGCACAGTGGCCATTGCTGGCAGTTCCGATGGTCCAGGAAGACAAGCAACCACTCCATGGCATACATGGGGAGGGAACGGCTCAGGAACATACACGGGGAGGGAACAGCTCATGTATCAGCAGTGTGATCCCAGTGATGTCAGAGGGCTCGCCAGATGGGTATATAACAGCACCATCTCACAGACTGGTTACATGTGCTGGTGACCAAGTAGAGTGGAGGGGGGCTATAGTGGGGAAGGAAGGGGGGAGAGGAATCCACATCATAGACGCTAGGGAGGGAGTGCTTCCCCAAATGACTCATAATATAAAAGAAAATTTAGAAGTGGAGGTCAAACCTCAAGAAGGGACCTAAACACCAAAGAGGATGAAATAGAATTGGCAGGATGAGCAAAATTGCAAGCAATACAGGGAAAAAGATGGATAGCCAGTTCGATATAAATCAGAACATCAAGAGAAGGAGAGGAAGGGGTAATGAGGGATGTGCAAGGATAGGGAGGGATGGGCAGGGTGAAGGAAATGCAGTCACAGAAGGAAGAATGGGTGCAATAGCTCAGGGCCCCGTGTGCGCCATGCATGAACTAAAAAAAGAACCATGAGCCCCCTGGGGGGCTGGTTGCCGTTGTATAACCATGTTATCTGAGGCACATAAATCATACGAAGATATCAATTCATAAAGCTACCCTACTAATTTCAGACTTAAAATGCTGCTCCTTTAGGTTTTTAAATGTGAGATCTGAGATTCCTTTGGTGTAAACAATGTTCAAATAATTTACACGTGACATCACTTGTCAACAGTGTCACCCAGCTTGATTTGTGTGAGTTACCTGAGGTTTTTAAATGTTTTACCAACAATACCATCTACTAGTTACAAACAGTACAAAAGAAAAGTGGTTTTCATATGAATAAAGCATTTTGTATATTTATTTATGAAATTGAAATGCAGACAAGAAAACTAATTAGAAGCACAATATAAGTGGAAGATATGAAATGCAGAAAAATGAAAATAGATAGGGGAAATTATTTCCCTGGCACCTGCTCTAAAGCAAAATTAAAGGTACATCATTTGAGAATGTCCACACTTCATGAAAGAACATAAGACAAACAGCAATTGCATCAGTGAGGTGTTGCTATAAAGTATGCCATAGTTGCTGTAAGCACTAACTTGGAGAAGACAATGGAGATTAAATATCAGAAAAAGGCATTACCTCCCCAGCGAGCATCTTCAGTCTGTTGTTCAACTATACTTCGTAAATTCATCTCACGTGGAAAAATGTTTGTTTCAGTTCGAGGATAGCTAATGAAACCTTGGGTATACAGTTTCTCAGCAATTTTCATAGTATCACGTGCATTGAGTTTCAGTTTGCGAGATGCAAGCTTCTCAAGTTCCTAGGACAAGACAAACACGAATAACCAACATTACAAGTTCTTAAAACAAATGAACAGCTGAATACAAATATATCATATTTTAATTTGTTTCATTCAGGACATTGTAATCCCCCCCCCCCCCCCGACTCCAAAATAAATATGTCATTTCAATGCATCTCATTTGAAATTATAAATATTACAAATGTATTACACATATAACTATTAGACATCAAACAGGTGAGTTGACTGTGTCACATGTCACTCATCAAATCTATTCCTATTTCAAAATTATTATATGAGGGCAATCAGAAAGTTTCCATTTGAGGGTGTTGTTTCAGCATATGTATAGTGTAGTGCAACTCTCATACAGGTACAAACGCACCGACAGGTAGCCAAGGGATTAGTGTGGCATTCATATCTTTCCGATGTGCATGTGGTAAATACGGAAATGTGAACTGTGGCGACCTTATTATCAAATGCATTCAAACAGGACCAAAGTGCTGTTATTCTTTTCTTGGCTGCCAAAGAACAAACACTGGTAGACATCCATCAGAGAATGTAGAATATCCATGGGACAGCATGTCGGTCAAAAAGACCATGGTGGAAAGATGCAGCAAATTCCATGCTGCTCGAAAATCGACACAAGACACTGGTTGATCTGGCTGGCCATCCTTACTCAAGTGGGGAAACACTCGAGCACCCACCCTATAGTCCTGAGCTCTCCCCATGTGATTATCATGCTTTCGTCCCTTAAAAAAGGCCATGAAGGGTCAACGATTCCTGTTGCACAAGGATGTGTAGCAGGCAGTTACGGACCATGCAGCAGGACACGGCGTTTTACCCAACAGGTATCTTCAACCTGGTATGTCAGCAGGATGATTACCTCAATGCTTATGGCAATTTTGGCTGATTAGCACACCGACTCTGTATTGTATGGCCTTCAAACAAAAACTTTTTGATTGTCTCTTATATTATTGTTGTTGTTATTAATATTATACTAGTTTCAGTAGGAGCTAGTTTATCATTAAAACTAACAGTAATTCATAAGAGAATGTCATTATATGTTACAAGAGTCATACTTTGTATTTAATGCAGTGGCTGTAAAGTACACCATGTGTCAGATGGTTGAAGTAGTGTGGGGTGTTAAGCAGATTTGCTTGTTATACAAAAATACTTCTAAACTGCAAATGTGTTTGTTACATTCCACGACGTATCACTGAAATCTGGCTCAAAAATTCTTTATTTATTTTGAAAATCTGTATTTCACTTTAATTACTGCCCTCCTTTGTACCAAAACCATGCCTCATACTTAACTGAATTTCTCTTTGTTCCACAACAATTCTCTCTCATTTCACCTCAAGGTGTAATTTACTTTCAATAAACTATATATTCATCCACAAACTGTACATTAAGAACATGACAAGACTCATTCCCAGTGATTGCGAGATCACGTGTCTTGTGTTATGCATTCTGAGGTAGGTTTCATACCTATGACAAACACTGTCAATGTGACCCTATGCTCTCTGTTATAAAGATAAGGCTCCACCCATGCACAAGGGATCCCACTGACAACACAAAACATCAATTCACCAAGTAGAATTTTGAGCTCCACAAAATCCAAGGATTTTGCAAGGCCATTAAATACACCAAATGGGTAATTTCCCTTGTTCAGTTCTGCAAGGACTTCATTTATGATGTTATGTATCGCATCTCTGCAAAAAAATCCTTTACAAAAGCTGAGATGAGAGGCAGTTACAAGGTTCTGCCCAGATAAATGAGTCAGTCTGCATTCTATCATAGGCAACTTACTGAAAAACTTTTGGAAAGACTGGAAGGAGTAACATGAGCCTGTAGAGTGAGACACCTTGCTCACCTCCAGTTTTATAGATTGGTGTTGCTACAGGATATTTTAAACAGCCAGAAAATGTATCTGAGTGACTGATTATAAAGATAACTTAAGAGTAGTTTTATCAAGTCAGTATAAGATCACCAAGACAGCTCAAGGGCAGTCCTACCATGTCATAAGAAGATTTTAATACTACGTTACATACAAACATCAGCATTCCCAGTGAAATTATTTGTTTTTAGTGGACTGATGAATGTTACAATCTTATTACAGGTTATGTTATTGAAACAAATCTCTATTGGTGGTGCAAGCAAATGATTTGAATGGCAGAGCTCTTTCGTGCCACTTGGTTGCATATGGATGCTATTTATGTTTGTTTCTTGTTTCGTATTGTTCCAAACTGTTTTGTCTTATTCTTAGAGTGTTTTATTGTCTGCTCAGCTTTTATAATACATAATAAGGATTTTACAGTAATGGTTGTGATGGAATTTGAATTCTTGGCTACAGCTTGTTCTCAGAATTAGATCTCTTCCTTGCACAATATACTTTAATCTTAGAGTCCTTGCCCATGTTCAATTTTAAGCACTGCTGGAATATTTTTAACAGAGTTAAATATCCGTCTACACTACCTGCTTTATAAAACTCTTCCCACTGTTTGTAGTATAACATGGATTATTCATGAGTATAACCTATGTCCCACTGTGGATATTCACACTGGCAAAGGATGGCCATCCATCTTATAAACATTTTATGTAGTGTATACAATCCACTGTGTGCACACCAATCTGTGATTTGTGCTGATTGTATGTACCTGTTTTGTAACATAGTAGGCACAAAGTGTGGCATAGTGAGCACAACGGCACTTGCTGGATGTGGGTGTTTATGCCTTGATGATGCCCCTTGAAGTTGTCATGAACACACATACACACACTGGAGATAACACAGCATGTTCTTTCCATAATTTATCTCTAAAACCTGCAATCAAGTTGCTGTTTATGATTCCATAATACAATATTTTTATTTTATGATCTACATCTACTTCTACATGGATATTCCACAAACCCACTTAAGTTCCTGGCAGTGGGTTCACCGAACCACCTTCACAATAATTCTCTATTATTCCAAACTCAAACACTATGAGAAAAAAGTGTATACCTGTACATTTCTGTGCGATCTCTGATTTCTCTTATTTTATTATGATGGTCGTTTCTCCCAATGAAGGTTGGCGTCAACAAAATATTTTCACATTTGGAAGAGAAAGTTGGTGATTGAAATTTCATGACAAGATTCCGCCGCAGCGAAAAATACCATTGTTTTAATTATGTACACCCCAAATCTGGTATCATGTCAGTAATATTACCTCCCTTACTTCGCGATAATACCAAATTTGCTGCTCTTCTTTGAACTTTCTCAATGTACTCCGTTAACCCTATCTGGAAAGGATTCCAGACCGCATAGCATTACTTTAGAAGAGGACAGACAAGTGTCAGTATATCAGTAGCTGGTCAGTGTATCTTATTTTTAACAGCTGGTCATCATAGTCAAATAAACTATTGATTGATGGTTTTACATCTAAATCACGGAGAGTAGTTAGGTCTAAAAACAATTTGTCAACAGCTGTTGCACTTCACACTTTGATTCTCGTAGGTAATTTTACAGTGGCAAATAACGCAAGCTGTACAACAGCACTAAGTTTTCTTGACAAGTACCAAAGAAACAAGATAACTAAGGGCTCTGAAACATGAATTGTTGGAATGTCCAGACGGTTCATTAAATTTGGTACCCTCTGACATTCCATCTACTTGGCTACACCAAAACATATACATCACTGAAGTTTTCTCTCATCTCTGATTTTTCCACATATCCACTAAGCCTATATCCCAACTAACAGAAGTAGCAGTTGAGGAGAACATGGTTGGAGAAAAAGGAGTGGAAAAGATTAATGGGCAACAGATCACCAGCTGAATCATCTTGTTACACTTCATGGATTAACTCAAATATTTAGTCTCTCAAAATCTTTATTAGTTGAATACTGACAGTTTTTTTGCAATAGCCAATTATGCCCCCAATCATTCCACCACATTATATTTTGATACAAACTAGATTGTGATGGGCACTGTAATCTCAACCTACTTCTTTTTTTTTATGTTAGATTTTTTTTTTGCCCTCCTGATTTGATGCAGGCTGCATAAATGATAGAAGAAATCATCATTATTATTAGCAAAATTTCTGTATACTGAGATGACATCCAAAGCAGCAGCTCTGTGGGATTCAGGATTACTAAAATATAAGTGCTAAAACCACTCTAAGTTTCTCATGTAACATAAAAAGGAAACAGAAATATTCAACAATGCATAGTCACTAGTTATAAGATATGTTATAAGATATGGGTAGAACTGGTCAACAAGGGCTATAAAATAAATATTGTGATTGGTTAGAAAATGTAACAAATAATTTTTAACCTTAGAATCGGAGGGAAATAGTTTTGATGCACCATTTACCACTATAGAAGTGTTATGGAGAGGTGGTAATAGTGGAAAAGTGACCCACTGCACTACAAGAAAACACCACTCCACAGGGGAATTAAATGTTGCTGCTCAGTGGCAACAACGGAATCATCATTATACTACACCACAAAAACTAGAGGAAATTTATGGTTTATCTTTCCATCATCGAATAACTCAGTACAAATTTATAAGAACATTGTCCAGATGATGGTGATGGTGAAGGTAAGTATAACAGTCGTTAAATTTCTGACCCATCAGAAACATTTTTAGAAAGATGTTGATACCCTGCAGAAAGTAATATACATTTTGGACATAACCAGTTCTTTATATCAATCTTTTTCCATGTAAACAACACTAAATACTACCAACGATGTTGTTTCTGATGAACAATTTTATAAAGAAAGTTAACTTTTCAATGAATTGGTCTTCAAAATACAATGCTCTGATGCTCATTCCTGAACACCCTCAAGTGTTTAATAATCAGTAGTAATTATTTCCTCACCACTGTGTCAAGGGGTAATGGCCTCCATTTGCTCTTTGGTTTACTCTGGACACTTTCCACAGTTGCTGTAGGGTTTTCCATGCACACTTCATACAGCACTTGGCATGCAAGCTGGTCAAAAAGACGCACTCGTTTCCATGTGAACACCACTGTCAGTTCTTCTATTGTGTGAGATACTGAAACATAGAAATGTTACTCTATAAATAAAATTAAAACCAGCACTAGAGTACAGAAAAATTTGGGAAAAGATTTGCTATATAAAGGACTAACTCAACAATATCTTTAAGATTACATTAGATTCAGGTTTCGTTCCACAGACCCAAAAGTAAGAAGATTCTCATGGGTGTGGAACATGTCAGAAATACATAGAACATTAAACAATGGAAAATTCAGGATGGAATGTAACAATACCAGAGAAGGAAAGTTGCTACTCACCATATCGTGGAGATGCTGAGTCGCAACAGGCACAATAAAAAGATTCACACAATTAAAGCCTTCGGCTATTAAGGCCTTTGTCAGCAGTACACACACACACACACACACACACACACACACACACACACACACTCCATAAACGCAACTTGCACATTCACCTGCAGTGTCAGAGAGCTGAGACCACGCTGCGAACAGCAGCACCAATGCATGATGGGAGTGGCGACTGGGTGGAGGTAAGGAGGAGGCTGGGGCATGGAGGGGGAGGGATAGTATGGTGGGAGAGGCAGACAGTCAAGTGTTGCAGTTTAGATGGAGGGCAGGAGAGAAGGTGTGGAGGGGGGAAGGGGGTAGGTAGTAGAAAGGAGAGAAATAAAAGAAATTAAACGACTGGGAGTGGCGGTGAAATGACAGCTGTGTAGTGCCCACTGTCCTCACCCATCCAGCCCCCTCCCTGTTCCCATTCCAGCACTACACAGCCGTCATTTCACCGCCACACCCAGCCGTTTAATTTCTTTTATTTCTCTCCTTTCTACTACCTACCCCCTTCCCCCATCCGCACCTTCTCTCCTGCCCTCCGTCTAAACTGCAACACTTGACTGTCTGCCTCTCCCACCATACTATCCCTCCCCCTCTCCGCCCAAGCCTCCTCCTTACTCCCGCCCAGTCGCCACTCCCATCATGCACTGGTGCTGCTGTTCACAGTGTGGTCTCTCTGAGACTGCAGATGTGTTTGCAAGTTGCATTTCTGTGTGTGTGTGTGTGTGTGTGTGTGTGTGTGTGTGTGTGTGTGTGTGTGTGTACTGCTGACAAAGGCCTTAATGGCCGAAAGCTTTAATTGTGTGAATCTTTTTATTGTGCCTATCGTGACTTGTGGTCTTGAAGGGAAAGCAGAAAGCAGAAAGATGGAAGGAGTATATAGAGGGTCTATACAAGGGCGATGTACTAGAGGACAATATTATGGAAATGGAAGAGGACGTAGATGGAGATGAAATGGGAGATACGATACTGCGGGAAGAGTTTGACAGAGCACTGAAAGACCTGAGTCGAAACAAGGCCCCGGGAGCACACAACATTCCGTTAGAACTACTGACGGCCTTGGGAGAGCCAGTCCTGACAAAACTCTACCATCTGGTGAGTAAGATGTACAAACGGCCGAAATACCCTCAGACTTCAAGAAGAATATAATAATTCAAATCCCAAAGAAAGCAGGTGTCGACAGATGTGAAAATTACCGAACTATCAGTTTAATAAGTCACGGCTGCAAAATACTAACGCGAATTATTTACAGACGAATGGAAAAACTGGTAGATGCCGACCTCGGGGAAGATCAGTTTGGATTCCGTAGAAATGTTGGACACGTGAGGCAATACTGACCTTACGACTTATCTTAGAAGAAAGATTAAGGAAAGGCAAACCTACGTTTCTAGCATTTGTAGACTTAGAGAAAGCTTTTGACAATGTTGACTGAAATACTCTCTTTCAAATTCTAAATGTGGCAGGGGTAAAATACAGGGAGCGAAAGGCTATTTACAATTTGTACAGAAACCAGATGGCAGTTATAAGAGTCGAGGGGCATGAAAGGGAAGCAGTGGTTGGGAAGGGACTGAGACAGGGTTGTACCCTCTCTCCAATGTTATTCAATCTGTATATTGAGCAAGCAGTAAAGGAAACAAAAGAAAAATTTGGAGTAGGTATTAAAATCCAGGGAGAAGAAATAAAAACTTTGAGGTTCGCCGATGACATTGTAATTCTGTCAGAGACAACAAAGGACCTGGAAGAGCAGTTGAACGGAATGGACAGTGTCTTGAAAGGAGGATATAAGATGAACATCAACAAAAGCAAAACGAGGATAATGGAATGTAGTCGAATTAAGTAGGGTGATGCTGAGGGAATTAGATTAGGAAATGAGACACTTAAAGTAGTAAAGGAGTTTTGCTATTTGGGGAGCAAAATAACTGATGATGGTCGAAGTAGAGAGGATATAAAATGTAGACTGGCAATGGCAAGGAAAGCATTTCTGAAGAAGAGAAATTTGTTACCATCGAGTATAGATTTAAGTGTCAGGAAGTCGTTTCTGGAAGTATTTGTATGGAGTGTAGCCATGTATGGAAGTGAAACATTGACAATAAGTAGTTTGGACAAGAAGAGAATAGAAGCTTTCGAAATGTGGTGCTACAGAAGAATGTTGAAGATTAGGTGGGTAGATCACGTAACTAATGAGGAGGTATTGAACAGGATTGGGGAGAAGAGAAGTTTGTGGCACAACTTGACTAGAAAAAGGGATCGGTTGGTAGGACATGTTCTGAGGCATCAAGGGATCACCAATTTAGCATTGGAAGGCAGCGTGGAGGGTAAAAATCGTAGAGGGAGACCAAGAGATGAATACACTAAGCAGATTCAGAAGGATGTAGGCTGCAGTAGATACTGGGAGATGAAGGAGCTTGCACAGGATAGAGTAGCATGGAGAGCTGCATCAACACAACAACAACAATCGCGACTCAGCATCTCCGATACATAGAACGTTTTAATATAATACTCAGTTCCCTGATCATCTGTCAGGAGATCGTCAAAACATGTGAATACATTACAGTAAACTGGAACTGCTAATATTTACAGAATTAACACATTGTCAGAATGAAACATGGAGTTATGCACTTTTAATAAAATTATCATGCACAAAATGCCTAGTCTCGACTGTTGTAACCATGTGCTGTCGAATCTGAAATCTCACATTGTTACTTAAGCTGGTCCAATAGTCCCCATTAAAATATTCATCTACAGAGTAGAAAGAATTGCCCACCAAAAAGTCTTTCAACTCTGCTTAAGCTGTGCTTCTCCTGAAACCAAGTTTTTAATTGTTGCTGGCAATCTATTGAAAACATGTGTTCCTGAATATTGGACCCATTTTTGGACCAACATACATGAATTAGGTCTTTATGTGGATTGTTCTTACTTTTAGTATTGATACTATATATTGAGCTATTGGTTGGAAACAGAGACATACTATTTGCAACAGATTTAATTAAGGATATATATATAATAGAAGGAAACATTCCACGTGGGAAAAATATATCTAAAAACACAGATGATGTGACTTACCGAACGAAAGTGCTGGCAGGTCGATAGACACACAAACAAACACAAACATACACACGAAATTCCCTTGCTTCGTCAGGAAAGAGGGAAGGAGAGGGAAAGACGAAAGGATGTGGGTTTTAAGGGAGAGGGTAAGGAGTCATTCCAATCCCGGGAGCGGAAAGACTTACCTTATGGGGAAAAAAGGACGGGTATACACTCGCACACACACACATATCCATCCGCACATACACAGACACAAGCAAATCAGAGAGAGAGAGAGAGAGAGAGAGTGAGAGAGAGAGAGAGAGTCGTATTCCAAGAAATTTAACATTGTCAGCCTCTTCTACCTGCATGTCTTCATATGTTATACACCCGCTGGGAAGAAATCTCTTACAGGTTCTGGACTGCATATAGTGGGCCTTTTCAAAGTTTAAGGACAGTGAATTAGGTTTAAACCAATTATTAATGTCAGGGAAAACTTTATTAACAGCAATTTCTAAACCTGTACTTGACTTGCTATTTATGCAATGTTCGCATCATCGCAAACAAAACAAACTTAGCACCTGGCAATGAAACAGACAAGATGTCATTAAAGTACATAATAAAAAGCAATGGACCCAAGATGGAACATTGAGGAACACCACATGTAATTAATTCCCAGTCAGGTGAAGACTGACTTCTTACTCCAGAGGTATTTCATGAATGCACCCTTTTTTTCCTATTAGTTACGTAAGAATCGAACCATTTTGCAGCCCTGCCAGTGACACCATAATTTTCTAATTTAATTAAGATTCATATAATCAAAGGCTTTTCACAAGTCACAGAAAATGCCAATACCCTCTAAATTGTTATCTAATGAATTAAGTACACGGTATGTGTAAACAGCGTTCTATATATCTGAACCCTTAAGGAACCCAAACTGTGACTTGGATAATATATTATTTGCAGTCAGAAGATGCTTGAACTAAACACTTTCAACTATTTTTGAAAAATTCAGCAAAAGTGAAATTGTTCGATAGTTTGGTGGTGTCTCTTTATCTCCCTTCTTGTTAAGAGGTTTAACTTCACAGCATATTTTAGCCAGTCTGGAAATGTTCTGCTGATAGGAAATTGATTACACAACCAACTTATAATAGAACTCAAATCACATGAGCACACCTTGATTAACTTTGTTGATATGTTATCATAACTACTAGAGTACTTTGGTTTTAAGGATTTTATGATGATATTTTGTCTTTGGGAGAAGTGAGTGTCATTTCCATTTTGTTGAAGTTATTTGTAGAGACTGGTCTCAAATATCCCACTGCACTTTTTACTGAACCTGATAACCCTAAGCTGTCAGTACCAGAAACAAAGTACCTGTTTACGAGGTTCGCAACATTACATATACTTATTACCAATGCCTCATTTGTTTTTAGAGCTATCTGTTCCTCTTCCTTTCTGGCCCCAATTGTCTCTGTCTTCATTATATCCAATACAGCTTTTATTTTGTTACCTAATATAATTATCTTTTTCTCATAATAAAGCTCATTAGATTTATGGATTACTTGCTTCAATATTTTGCAGTATTCTTTGTAATGCATTACAATGCTAACATCAGAGCTGATCCTAGAAAGTAGATACAGTTTTCTTTTTGTCACACACATCTTTATTCCTTGTGTAATCCATGATGTATTTTTAGACTTCTGTTTCATTTAAGTTACCTTTAGCGGAAAACAATTTTCAAATGAGGAAATATGTCTTTAAGCAATCTCCTAAAATTCTCAATTTTTGATGTTATCTTCCTGTACTAAGATTTAATATTCTGTACTCATATTTAATAAATATCCATACAAGTTTCAACATTTAACTTAAGATGTTGCATGTCATGATCACGTAGTCCATTTATATTGGCTTTGTGACATGACTTTTTCTTTAGATTTGTCTATGAAGATGTATCAATAGCAGTCTTGGAGCATTTACACGCCCTAGTTGCAAAGTTCACAGTAGGACTTAAATTGGATGACAGTGTTATTGATTGGAACAATTGTGTGATACAGCTTTTCAATAAATCCATATTAAAAACATGAGAAACCACTATTTCCTTGTTTTTTTTAAAAAAAAAAAAACAAGGAAGACTTGCTATGGAATACAACTTGTGTTGTACAAGCTTCTAAGTGCTGCTCTGAGCACAATTTATTAATATCAATATTTCTGAAGTTAAAACAGTTTCTAAAAAATGTGGCAACTCTTCCTTTATCCATATTTTCTCTACAGAAGTAAGAAGCTAACTTAAATCCTATAACATATAACATATCTATACTAGTGCTCACATGATGTTCAGAGAGGCAGATTATATCAACTGGTTTGCTCAACTGTAATTCTTCAATGCAACTCTTTAAGCTTACCTCTCAGTCCTCGGATATTCTGATGCAATGAGGATAACTAATTTTGTGCTTTGGCTGAATTACAACTGGAAGAACTTAATTTTCCTGACAATTTCTGGACATCTCCAGTTTCAATTGGGGCTATGTGCATGAACTGTGTACTTAAAATTTGCTTTGTGGCTGCCTGTTTTATCAATGTGAATGTCATTTTCAATAGGGCTCTGAACATCTTTTGTTTTTGCCTTTCCTAACCTAAAAAACTGCTGTTCTGTCACTTGTAACCACAAGTACTTTACCACATGTGATAGTGCCCCACCTTAAATTATTTGATATTAGCCCAGACAGGGCGGACATTAGCACAGACAATGCCTAATATACGCTCGCCTACTGATAGAGTCAACAGGAATCACACCAAAATGAGACCCCATACCTTCATTCCACATCTGCTTTGACTCTCCCAACAGAAGAGTTTAAAAGAGGCCAGTTATGGCACCTCACAACAGGCACAGCCCAACATCAATATGTATCGTTGCTGAGGCTATCTTTACCAAGTCACCTTCAATTGAATAATTAGGGTCCTATCTATGCTGTTGCCTGTCCCACCCACTATCACCACAGTGTCTTTCTTTGTGAAGTCTTTGCCAAGTGAACCTACATCATATATCAGATGACCCACACTTGTAGTATGTGTTTTTTTTTTTTTTTTTTTTTTTTTTTTTTTTTTTTTTTTTTTAATAAAAAAAAAAACTTGTGACCTGGTAACGTAACCCTAATTCATCCTGTAACAGCTGGCCAACACCTATACCATGTAAACAACCTAACAAGAAAACTTTCTTTTTCTTCATAACTTTTGCTGAGTTCTTATTTCTCAAACACTTTTTGAAAGTTTGTTGTGTCCTGTCTACTCCCACATCTATTTAACTTTTTAATCTAGCAACTCTGAAACAACTAAAAGAATAACTCAACAACCATTCCACTCATTTATAAAAAGAAGATACTGCTCACATCACGTTCATTTGTTTATTTACAGTGCAGAAAAGGCGCCAAACCCCTCTCTATTAACTAGTGAGACATTCTTTACATTTTGTTCTTTCATTCATAATAGTGCATGTTTTGTAAGAGATCTTGTACTCAATATGAAATACAATAAATAGAAACAATTATGGCAGGAAAAGTATAAACATAAACACAGGCAATAGCAGGGAAAGAAATACACTTTATATTTGCTTGTGAGAAGTAGAATAAGAAAGATATTTTACAAATAGGTGGATTTAGACTTGAACCATGGCAGAAAGTACTTGGAGGAGGAGGAGGAGGAGGAGGAGGAGGAGGAGGAGTAGGAGGAGGGGAGGAGGAGGGGGGGGGGGGGGGAGAGAAGAGGTAGGTGAGTGACTACAAAAGAATTATAATTGAAAAAGACGTGAGTGTGTGGTTCACTGATTCTGGATAAAAGCCACCATCATTGTAAACTTTCCAGGGAGAATTTATGATTATGAGAAAAGGAAGTGCGTCAGTTTTTTTCTTAAAATGTTACAGAGCACAATACTGCATTTATAATCCAGGGAGATTGTTCCACACGGTGGAGTTTGAGAATGTTTTTGTTTTACGGCTGGTATACTAAAGAAGAGAGATTTTGTGTTGTCATTATGATCAGATGATAGGTGCTTGATCTCTGAAGCAAAATAATTTGTGTCTGCACAATGACAAGCAGATGAGGTACACAAACATACAGCACTCCTGAAACTTTCCTTCTCACAACCAGCCTAACTGGTCATAGGAGGAACTGACATGGTCAAGTACATAGCATCCACTCCTAGTACGGGGAAGAAACACAGATCTTTCACTACACATGCTGTTTTGGATTACCACATGCTGTTTTGGATTACATTACACTAGTGGCTGTGGTAGAAACAAAGACTGACCAAATACTTCACATTTTGTGGAAAAATGTTCTGAATGTTTTGAAGAGCAAAGATGCAAGCAGAAGTCTTTTTGAACTTGGCAACGAGGTTTTCTGTCAACTTGAATGACTCATGCATGCACAGTGACAGATGGTCTGAAACGGGTTCAGTCGAGTACATAGTTCTAATTTTCATCCACCAGAGTACAATAGCAGACAGAGACATTCAAGAAACAGGTCAAGAGAATGTTTTTGTAAATTGTTCTGTTTATTTCTTGAAGGCTTTTTTGTTTATTTATGATTGTACAGTTTTGTCCTACCCCCATGAAACATGGACCTTGCCATTGGTGGGGAGGCTTGCGTGCCTCAGTGATACAGATGGCCGTACCGTAGGTGCAACCACAACTGAGGGGTATCTGTTGAGATGCCAGGCAGCAGCCTTTTCAGTAGTTGCAAGGGCAACAGTCTGGATGATTGACTGATCTGGCCTTGTAACACTAACCAAAACAGCCCTGCTGTGCTGGTACTGCAAACGGCAGAAAGCAAGGGGAAACTACAGGCGTAATTTTTCCCGAGGGCATGCAGCTTTACTGTATGGTTAAATGATGATGGCGTCCTCTTGGGTAAATATTCCGGAGGTGAAATAGTCCCCCATTCGGATCTCCGGGCGGGGACTACTCGGGAGGACGTCGCTATCAGGAGAAAGAAAACTGGCGTTCTACGGATCGGAGCGTGGAATGTCAGATCCCTTAATTGGGCAGGTAGGTTAGAAAATTTAAAAAGGGAAATGGATAGGTTGAAGTTAGTTATAGTGGGAATTAGTGAAGTTCGGTGGCAGGAGGAACAAGGCTTTTGGTCAGGTGAATACAGGGTTATAAATACAAAATCAAATAGGGGTAATGCAGGAGTAGGTTTAATAATGAATAAAAAATAGGAGTGCGGTTAAGCTACTACCAACAGCATAGTGAACGCATTATTGTGGCCAAGATAGACACGAAGCCCATGCCTACTACAGTAGTACAAGTTTATATGTCAACTAGCTCTGCAGATGATGAAGAAATTGATGAAATGTGTGATGAGGTAAAAGATATTATTCAGGTAGTGAAGGGAGATGAAAATTTAATAGTCATGGGTGACTGGAATTCGAGAGTAGGAAATGGGAGAGAAGGAAACATAGTGGGTGAGTATGGATTTGGGGAGAGAAATGAAAAGAGGAAGCCATCTGGTAGAATTTTGCACAGAGCATAACTTAATCATAGCTAACACTTGGTTCAAGAATCATAAAACAAGGTTGTATACATGGAAGAATCCTGGAAATACTAGAAGGTATGAGATAGATTATATAATGGTAAGACAGAGATTTAGGAACCAGGTTTTAAATTGTAAGACATTTCCAGGGGCAGATGTGGACTCTGACCACAATCTATTGGTTATGAACTTAGATTAAAACTGAAGAAACTGCAAAAAGGTCGGAATTTAAGGAGATGGGACCTGGATAAACTGAAAGAACCAGAGGTTGTACAGAGTTTCAGGGAGAGCATAAGGGAACAATTGACAGGAATGGGGGAAAGAAATACAGTAGAAGAAGAATGGGTAGCTCTGAGGGATGAGGTAGTGAAGGCAGCACAGGATTGAGTAGGTAAAAAGACGAGGGCTGGTAGAAATCCATGGGTAACAGAAGAAATATTGAACTTAATTGATGAAAGGAGAAAATATAAAAACGCAGTAAATGAAGCAGGCAAAAGGGAATACAAACGTCTCAAAAATGAGAACGACAGGAAGTGCAAAATGGCTAAGCAGGGATGGCTAGAGGACAAATGTAAGGATGTAGAGGCTTATCTCACTAGGGGTAAGATAGATACTGCCTACAGGAAAACCAAAGAGACCTTTGGAGAAAAGAGAACCACTTGTATGAATATCAAGAGCTCAGATGGAAACCCACTTCTAAGCAAAGAAGGGAAAGCAGAAAGGTGGAAGGAGTATATAGAGGGTCTACACAAGGGTGATGTACTTGAGGACAATATTATGGAAATGGAAGAGGACGTAGATGAAGATGAAATGGGAGATAGGATACTGCGAGAATAGTTTGACAGAGCACTGAAACACCTAAGTCGAAACAAGGCCCCGGGAGTAGACCAACATTCCATTGGAACTACTGATGGCCTTGGGAGAGCCAGTCCTGACAAAACTCTACCATCTGGTGAGCAAGATGTACAAGACAGGCGAAATACCCTCAGACTTCAAGAAGAATATAATAATTCCAATCCCAAAGAAAGCAGGTGTTGACAGATGTGAAAATTACCGAACTATCAGTTTAATAAGTCACAGCTGCAAAATACTAATGCGAATTCTTTATAGACGAATGGAAAAACTGGTAGAAGCCAACCTCGGCAAATATCAGTTTGGATTCCACAGAAGTGATGGAACACGTGAGGCAATACTGACCCTACGACTTATCTTAGAAGCTAGATTAAGGAAAGGCAAACCTACATTTCTAGCATTTTGTGGACTTAGAGGAAGCTTTTGACAATGTTGACTGGAATACTCTCAAATTCTAAAGGTGGCAGGGGTAAAATACAGGGAGCGAAAGGCTATTTACAATTTGTACAGAAACCAGATGGCAGTTATAAGAGTCGATGGGCATGAAAGGGAAGCAGCGGTTGGGAAGGGAGTGAGACAGGGTTGTAGCCTGTCCCTGATGTTATTCAATCTGTATATTGAGCAAGCAATAAAGGAAACAAAAGAAAAATTCGGAGTAGGTATTAAAGTCCATGAAGAAGAAATAAAAACTTTGAGGTTCACCGATGACATTGTAATTCTATCAGAGACAGCAAAGGACTTGGAAGAGCAGTTGAACGGAATGGACAGTGTCTTGAAAGGAGGATATAAGATGAACATCAACAAAAGCAAAACGAGGATAATGGAATGTAGTCGAATTAAGTCAGGTGATGCTGAGGGAATTAGATTAGGAAATGAGACACTTAAAGTAGTAAAGGAGTTTTGCTATTTGGGGAGCAAAATAACTGATGATGGTCGAAGTAGAGGGGATATCAAATGTAGTCTGGCAATGGCATGGAAAGCGTTTCTGAAGAAGAGGAATTTGTTAACATCAAGTATAGATTTAAGTGTCAGGAAGTCGTTTCTGGAAGTATTTGTATGTAGTGTAGCCATGTATGGAAGTGAAACATGGACGATAAATGGTTTGGAGAAGAAGAGAATAAAAGCTGTCGAAATGTGGTGCTACAGAAGAATGCTGAAGATTAGATGGGTAGATCACATAACCAATGAGGAGGTATTGAATAGAATTGGGGAGAAGAGGAGTTTGTGGCACAACTTAACAAGAAGAAGGGACCGGTTGGTAGGACATGTTCTGAGGCATCAAGGGATCACAAATTTAGCATTGGAGGGCAGCGTGGAGGGTAAAAATCATAGAGGGAGGCCAAGAGATGAATACACTAAGCAGATTCAAAAGTATGTAGGTTGCAGTATGTACTGGGAGATGAAAAAGCTTGCACAGGATAGAGTAGCATGGAGAGCTGCATCAAACCAGTCTCAGGACTGAAGACAACAACAACAGTTTTGTATTTGCTTTTAGTAGTGTGAATGAAGCATGAATGTATCTTAAGTAATATGTACATCATTGTTCTACTAATGAACACTGTAGTGTGAGAAACTTTTAAGACAGTGTGAATGCAGATGACGGGGAATTCTATACCATAATATGTTAAGCAAGTTTGCGGTAAAAGGAAAGCTAATTCAAGTAAATAGGTAATAATGTAAAGTATAAAAAAATATCAGAATGTAAAATATTTATTTCGGGAAAGCGTACAGTTTGAAACGGTGTTATTTGTTAATTGGTTAGTCATGAAAAGTGCGAACTAATGCGGAAAAATAATGTTTTTTTATTGGCCTTAAAGAAAACTGACCAATCAGAATGGAGTATCCTTCGCATGTCTTTTCTCTTGAAGATAGAGAATTCTTACAGCAGTCTAAGGAGACGGAACCCAGCCTTTCAATGGTACGGTCGTGTGTAGTATGAGCACTGAAGGAAGTTATAGTTTAACGATTTCAGTTGTGCTATATGCCTCAAAAGTGCTTTGAAGTGGAGGCATATTTATTCCGGCATGTTATTTTTAAAAAAAAGTACGGATATTTTAGGTAATTTTGAGTATGAGAAAAGACAGTAAAACCGTATGGCATATTGAGCAGATCGGTGACTAACAACTTGAGTGCATTAGACACTGATAAACTTAATAGTGTGGCGAGCATTTTCATTTAAGAACAATCTGTGTTTAGTAGCTATACAGATTTCGGTAAATACGTTATCATAAACTTGCTAGCATGAATAACAGGGTTTGTGCGTGACTGTGTTAGGATTGGCACAGGCTTGGCACTGAACGTGTAATTCTGAACTTCAGAATATACCAAAGTTTTGCCAGTATTTCCACCTTTCATTCTAAATTAAGACCTTTTCCCGAATTTTACAATAGTTACGTTGTATGCAGCCTGATGTGAGTCGCCGAATGGTACGTTTCTGCTCGGCTTTCCTACCAGCTATCTGCTGCAACACGTTCACAGGTAGGTGCTGGTAAAAAGGACAGAAGGAACCACGCTGCTGCACATGGTGCATCTGTGCTGCGAAAACAGTTAAAAAGCCGTAGTACATTGAATCCTTGGTTGATAGAAATTTTGTGAAGGACCGTATAGTGAACGATAACGAAAAATTTAGTAAATCGGTACACGTGGAATTTTGAATGGAACCCATTTCGAGTAACCGGAGAGACTTACAAGAAAGAAGGTGATGTTAAACAATCACAACAACAAAGAAGGCACATCAAAGAAGCAGATGGCATCACAGTGGTAACAATGAGTAGCAGTATGGCAGGGCAACGCTGCAAACTTACACGACGAGTGGGGACCCTGAAACTGGTACGGCAGACGAAGGAGGTAGGACTCGCAGTTTCAGCACGCTGAGGCTGCAGCATTCAATTAAAGATGTTTGTTACATTTTGTGTGTGTGTGTGTGTGTGTGTGTGTGTGTGTGTGTGTGTGTGTGTGCACGCACACGTGTGTGTGTGTGTGTGTGTGTGTGTGTGTGTGTGTGTGTGTGCGGGGGTGGGCGCATGCGCACATACGCTGAAAAACTGAGTAACATGGAGAGTGATAAAGATTTTGTAAATACGAATAAAGAGGAAGGACTCTCATTCAGTGTAAGTGCTTCACAAACTAGCACACCAAAACAGAGAGGAGTAGTAGTAGATGTTAAAGAGGAGGTTTTTGATGATATTTCTTTGTTATTTATGGACAGTGGAGTAGAATCTGCTTTAAGGATGTCTGTTAATGTAACTAGTGGAGATAATGTAGATCCTGAAAGTGACATTAAGCATGAAATTGGTAACAACGAATTATATGATGACAATGTTGGTAGTTTTACTGAATAAAATGTGTCAAATGTGGATACCAAATTTGGCATAGTACCAGTGGAACGAAGTAAACAGGAAACAGTAATGCAAAAAATAGGACCTGGAAGTATGCAAGAAATGTTTGCAGCATTAATGGATTGTATAAAAGATGGAAACAAACATGCTAATAAGGCTGAAACAATTGGTCAGAAAATCAGTAAACTTGATGAAAAACTCGAAAAGCAAACTAGTGATTTTAATGAAAAAATTGAAAAGCCAACTAGAGATTTTAATGAAAAAATTGAAAAGCCAACTAGAGATTTTAATGAAAAACTTGAAAAGCAAACAGCAGTTTGGAAAGACATGTGGAAAAATGATTTGAAGTGGTTAGAGAGTAAAGGGGATGGCAAAATTTTTCAAGTTGGAAATAACTGCCAACAATCCATTAAAACTGTAAAAAATGAATTAACAGATGCCTCAAAAAAAGCTTCTATTGGAAACAAACAAAGGTTAGATTTGATAACAGAAAATGTGCAGAAGGTGCAGGTCAAAATAGCAGCAGAAGAGCCTATATCTGAAAATGATCACAAATTATTAGCCAGTAAAATCAGTGCTGAATATGCCAAATGTATGAAGGAAGTAAAAAGTGTATCTGTGGGTGTGTCTGAAGAAAATGTTCTACAGCTTACTAACAAGGTAGAAGAGATTGAAAATAAGTTGGATGAACACAGAAATTGATTATGCCAAGTTAAAACCAACCTCAGACAAGGAACTAACAGCAGTGGGTGTAGTTTTGTAACAGAATCATCTGAAATATCATATGTCGCTAACAGGCAGTTTTTATGTTTTGATCCAACAGGAAATGTACATCCAAAAGAATTTTGGAATGACTTTGAAGGTGTTCTACCTAATTTGTGGTCAGACAGACAAAAAATAGGGTTTATTACATCTAAATTCTTGGGAGAGGCTAGAATTTGGGGGATTATTGCTACTGACTATTGTGGCAAGCAAAAACAAATGGAGCTGCTAATTAGCTTCTGAGCTGGGGAAAAGTTTAATTCCAGAAAGGTAAGCATAAGAAAGCTTGCGTTAAAGTGGATGGCAAATCTGTCATATTTAAACAATAAAGTTGATCCAGAACAAATTGCTAGGGGACTGGAAGGTAAACTGATCATGAACTGGCGAAACAAAATTATTGCAGCTCCGAGGGATGACGTTAATAAATTCGTTAGTTATTTGGAGGGAGTTGAGAAGTTGTTGCATGAGGAGGAGCATGGAAATTGTAATGTCAGACCACCAAATAGTGGAGAACCATGGCAGAATGTAAACGTTAACAGAATTGGCATGTACCATGGAAACAGCAGGAGCAGAGGTGCCGAGAGATGGCGCTACCCAACATATGATAGGCGAAATAATGGGGACCAGGTGCACAATTATCGATTGTATTCTCTGGTGCGAGAGGACGATGTTGCGCCAAGGTGACAGCAAATGGTGTTAAATGTAAGAAATGGTACAGAATCCCAAATCTGTTAAACTAAATGGCGTCTGTGAAAGCACCAGCGTTAACAAGATGGGAAGTAGTAATTTGAATGCGCCAGCAAAACCCTTTGTACATGTTAGCACTAAAAAGGCAGGGATTATAAGTGAGAACAGAAGAACATAGTAGCAACAGATGAAACAAGCTACATAAAAATCTGTACACTTAACAGCGGTTTAGGGGATTTTCTGGACAGACATAAACAAAATGAGCACTGTATTGCAGAAAAATGGATGATGTATCAGCGGAAAATGTGACAGAACCTGATTGGCAGAAAGTCTTTAGCAACCAAGCTGAAGTCATGTTATGTTCTGGGGAAGGAGAAAGTACAGAAGCTTCAGAATTACGGGAGATCAGTGATGTCAATGTAGAATAAATAATAGCGCCTATAAATGACGACATTTGTGAGGCTGAAAGGGAGAGGCAGGAAAATGGTGACCAAAATGGGGGTTAGCCAATTAATCATGGAAAAAAGGAAGAGAGAGAGAGGAAAGGGAGAAGGGCAAACGCCGGAAAAAAATTTTGAGTTGTCATTGGTGGACAGAATAGTTAGTTTGGGAAAGAAAAGTAATGAGGGTAATTCTGCAAAAATCTGTGTAATTTCTGGAAACAGGGAAGGTTTCGATAGAAGGGAGGTCGTGAATGATTTATTGGAGGACAGTTCTGACACTAGCAATGAAAGGAAGGTGTTGAGTCAGCCAGTAATTAGTCTGCAAGTGTGTAACAAAGAAGTACAGTGTTTAGCAGATAGTGGCAGTGATTTGTGTGCTGTGAGTAAAAGTTGAATAGAATTGTTGCCCAATAGAAATGAACTAGTAATAATGCCAGTAATGGGGGTGCAGATAATTGTAGCTACAGGAAAAGTAAAAAAAAAAAAAAAATGTTAAACACAAAGTTCTGTTGCCACTGAAAGTAAATAGTGTGGAAGTACTCCATAACTTCCTTATAATCCATGATCTATGTACAAAAATACTAACTGGCTTAGATTTCTTTAACCAGTACAGAGAAAGATTAAATTTTAATGAAAATGTAGTAATTTTTTAAATAAATGTGAAAGATGTGGTGGTACAATTTTTTCAAAAAAATAATTTGATTAAACAAAAAGTAGGCAGTATACCAATTAGTTATTGTAGAAAGATGGTAGATTTAGAGGGCTACAATGAGTATGGGGATGATGATGGGGTGGACCCTGAGGAAATGAAGGTAGTACAAGAAATAATAGAACAAAAAGTAAAAGAGGTGCCAGACTTAGAGGAGCATCAAAGGAACAAATTAAAAAAAAAGTGCTACCAGATCACAAAAATGTTTTCTCTGATCAACCTGGCTTAGTCAAGGAATATGAATGCTACTTAAATGTAAAAGATGACACACCTTTTTTTCAAAAAACCAATACCTATCACTGAACGACACAGGGAAGCTGTCAGAGATCTGATACAGAATACGATAAAATGGGGAATTGTGGAAAAGGCTGTGAGCGTATATAACAGTCCGCTGATTGCAGTAACAAAAAAAGATTGATCTGTAAGATTAGTGTTAGACACTAGGGCTTTAAATAAAGTAGTTTCACCAGAAAGTGATTGGCCAGAAAACATCAATGAGTTACTGCAAAAATTTAAGGGGTCTAATTATTTTACATCCATGGATGTGATGTGTGGTTATTGGAATCTGCCATTGGCCCCTGAATCTATGAAAATATACTGCTTTTTTATTTGAAGGGAGATGTTATCCTTTTGGTTTAAACATAAGTGTGTGTGAACTTGTAAGAACTGTGTCACAAGTGTTGGGGGATGAAATATTTAAGAAAATAACAGTGTATGTAGATGGTGTTTTAATTTCTACTGCTACCTGGGAATAACACTGTGATTTGGTAAATAAAGTTAAAACTGAAATGCTAAGAACAAATTAAAATTTGTAGGTCACATTATTAGTGGGAAAGGGATAATGCCCAACCCAGAAAAATTAAAGGCTATTCAAGAATACAAAGCTCTGAATAGTAAAAAGAATTAAAAAGGGATGTTCAGATTATTTGGATTTCATAGGCATTTTGTACCAGAGCAATTATTTAATGCACTATGTTTATGAAATCTGTTGAAAAAAGATGTACCATACAAATGGACCAATGAATCGCAAATTGCTTTTGAGGAACTAAAGAACGCCTTATGTGAAAGCCAAATACTTCATCATCCTGATTTTTCCAAACCTTTTTGCTTAATGGCAGATGTGTGTGGATATGGTATTGCAGCAGAGCTGTTCCAAGCGTATAAAGAAGGAGGTGAAGAGATTTATAAAACTATTGAATTTGTGAGCACATCGTTGCAACAATCTGAGAAAAATTATTGCATTTTGGAACAAGAGGCGTTAGCGATCATATCTGGCTTGGAAAAATTTAAACAATACCAGTTTTAACTCCCCTTGTTCAACAGCGAACAAAACTTTATTTAACACAGTGACCCTAGGGTGCAGACACATTTGCAAATGCGCAAATTGAAACACACCAGACTAACCAGGTGGTCTTTATACTTGTAACAGTAAGATCTGGAAATTAAATACATAAAAGGATCTGAGAATTTGGTGGCTGATGTGTTATCCAGAGCGTAGAAGATAATGAGAATAATGAAAATGTGTTGACAGACAAAGATAGGATCCATATATTTGGAACCATAATGAAAATTGATAAAAAGGTATAGATGAAAAAAGTGTGTAATGAATTAAGAAGGGAACAAAACCAAGATGACAATTTGAGATTAGTGAAAAGTTATTTAGGTGACCCAGCTTATCCCAAAGTTGCCAAATATTATAAGATGCATCAGGGGATTTTATTCTGCAGGAGAAAAAAATACGGATAGTCAATGGAAAGTTTGCTTTCCTCAACAACATCTTAAATTACCAACTGACTATGTACGTAAAAGGTTTGGACATTATGGGGCCAGAAAATGTGTAACCAAAATTAGTGAAACAGTGATCTTTAATAATATGTGGAGACAGGTAAAAGCAAGAGTTGAAATGTGTGACAGATGAAAAAAAAAATAAAAATAAAATAAAGGCCAAATGTATAGTGTTGAGCCACAAAATAAATTAGACCTTGTTGACTGTAATATTTTCGGTACATTACCTGTATCTTGAGGGGGTTGTGAATACGTTTTCGTGTTGGTGGATGGGTTCACAAAATTTGTGAAACTATACCCAATTAAGAAGGCTAATGTGAAAGCATTAGTAAATAAATTGCAGAAACACTTCTTCGTGGCTATAATAGTCCTGAAAGCTATCTTGCCTGACAATGGTCTGCAATTTGTTTCCAATAAATTTAAAGAATGTATAGAAAGCCGAAACATTGAACACACAAAGATTTCAGTGTATTTTCTGCAAGGAAATTTGTGTGAAAGGATTGTGAAGGAACTGAAAAGGTTATGTCGTGTGTAAAAAAAAAAAAAAATGGAGAAGTGATGCAAAGAGACACTGCATAGAAGTGGTAATATGTATTATAAAATGTTTGTAATTAATTGCTTTGTGTTAAATGTGTTTTTCACAATTAAATTTTTTCCAGTTGAGTTAAAGTAAAGAAAAAGTTTTAGTTTTGTTTTCAATAGCAACTAGTTTTTTGCTGAGAAAACCCATTAAGTCTTCTAAAGGAAATAAGTTCTTGAAAAAATTTTCTAGTAGATTTGATCTTGCTGATTAAACTAAAAAAAAAAAACAAAAAATAATATCAGAATGTTAAATATTTACCTCGGGAAAAAGGGCAGTTCGAAAGTGTGTTATTTGTTGATTGGTTAGTCACGAAAAGCACGGACTAACATGGAAGAATAATGGTTTTCTATTGGTCTTTTGTGTATAACTGCAATAGGATTAGCACAGGCTTGGCAGTGAACGCATAATTCTCAGCTTCAGAATATACTGGAGTTTTGCCAGTATTTCCATCTTTCATTCAAAATTAAGACCTTTTCGTGATTTTTTGAATAGTTAAGTTGTATGAAGCCTGGTGTGAGTCACAGAATGGTAGGTTTCTGCTCGGCTTTCCTACCGGCGATCTGCTGCGATGAGATCACAGGTAGGTGCTGTAACAGCGCCGCCACACCTGGTCTACAATAATACGAATTAAGGACCAATTAACCTTGGATGAGACACTATTATTACTTGGAACTTCTTTACATTTGGTTTTAGGACAGGGTTGTGCCTATCTGAACTGATGACAGGTTGTCACTCATGAAGCCAATGGCATTATTGTTATCTTCAACTCTATCACTTACATAAAGCTTGAAGACACTGACATAAAGTGGTATTTATGGGAGGACAATATCAATGACATGTTATGAGGGAAGATCAGAAAGTAATGTACAAAAATTTCATTACAAAAAAGTTTAAAAGGTAATATATCACAAATGAACTTAAATATTTTATCTACTTTTCTACATAGTCACCAACATTCTCAACTCATTTCTCCCATCGTGCTGCCAGTTTCAATACATTCCTTTTGTAGAAGTCCTTTTGGTTGGAGTTTAGCCATCTGCAGACTGCTGATTTCACTTCCTCATCTGTCACAAAGCATAGGCTGACCAGGAATTTCTTCATGGGACCAAACAGATGGAAGTCCGATGTTGCAAGGTTTGGACTGTATGGTGAATTCTGGACCACCTCCCACCCAAATCTGATGATTTTTTCACAGATAGGATCAGCGACTGGGGCGAGCATTGTCATGAAGAATTTTGGCACCATCAGTATCATTGTTGTGGCATTTGTCACAAAGGACATGATGCAATGTAACCAAGAATGTAGGCTGCAGCTTTCACAGTGGTCCCGTGTTCAGAAAAGCCCACCAATAACATACTTTGTATATCCCAAGACACTGTCACGACAAGCACTTTCCTAGCAGACTGAGTCACTCTGAATTTGCTATTCTGGGGACCCGCATGTTTCCACAATGGAGGACATGTATTGGTATGCTCACAACTCATCACAAGTGACAATTCTCTTCAGAAATTCGTGCCCTTCTGCAGCGTAATGCGATGGCCCTTCTGATTGTCTGTCAGGTTCTTAGGCAACCAACAAGCACTAATTTTACAAAATTCCAATGTGTCATAAATGATACCGCACACTGTACCATAGGAAATGTTGAACTGCTGCAATAAGGTTTGTAGTTGCAGCAAGTCATTCAAAATTACTGCCTCAATAGCTCTGACATTCTACGGGGTTGCAGCTGTTACCGGCCACCCGGGGCATGGTGAATCACTAAGGTTCACATGGCCCTCTTTGAAGAGTGCACACCACTTGGAGACATTGCTACAGTCCACACTGTCATCCCCAAACACACCAGGTATGTCTCCTGTGAATTTCCCTTTGGCCCACAAATATGGAACAACACTTCACTGCACTTCACAAGCTGTGCGCCATGTTTGTTTGTAGTTCAGGCTTGTCTCACTAGAGCTGCACGCTAAAATACACAAAATACCTTCTGCAGCACAAATTTCAAACAATATCGTCATGAAATTTCAGCATCAAAGCTGCAATGCCGGGAGAGAAAAAAATTATTGTGCATTACTTTCTGTCCTCCCTCATATTAATGGGACCCTGTGGAAATCATTATACTTGCTTCACATTTGCATTACTGTAAAAAAAAAAACACATTGCTGTCTGAAACTTCTGACAAATTAAAACAGTGTGTCAGACTGGAACTCGAACCTGGGACATTTGCCTTTCACAGGCAAGAAGTCTACCGACTGAGTTATCCTAGCCTGGCTCATGACGACTCCCCCACCCCTACCTCACAAAAAAACACCACCACCTACTTCCACAAGTATCTTGGGTCATGAGTCGTGCTTTGATAGCCCAGTCAGTAGATCACTAGTTCACTAAAAGCAAAGGTCCCAAGTTCGAGTCCCAGCAAACAGTTTTAATCTGCCAGGAAGTTTCAAATCAGCTCACACTCTGCTGCACAATAATAATTCGTTCTGGAAATAATCCCCTAGGCTGTGGTTAAGCCTCTTTGCTCCAGTATCACTTCCTATAAAAATGCCTGTCCCAAAAGCTATGAAGAAGAACTTCTGTAGAGACAGGAAGTTAGGAGAGAACTACTCACAGAAAAGGGGTATGAGGGTAGGTCTTGAGTCATGTTTCGATACTTCAGTTGGAAGAACACTTGCAAATGAAAGGCAAAAATTCCAATTTCATGTCCCGATTCAGCACAAAGTTTTAACCCCCAGGAACTTTTAACTTTGCACACACTCTGCCCATAGGGTGAAAACACTTTCTAGAAACACTGCAATCTGTTACTTAACCAACTGCCATACCAATCCAGTTTACTTCCTGCAGAATTTAGGTCTTGGATTTCTGAGAGCGGTAAGTCAATTATGATACAATCGTGTATCACAACTGTCTATGGCATTATTCAGTTCATCAATTATCTTGATTATTGCAGTGTTTGTGCTATGCTATTAATGAAAATAAGACAGATAATTATCAGACAAGCTGAATGTGCCTAAGTACTAAGTCAGTTTATCATGAACCATACATTCCACAGTTTTGGACAACAAGAGTGAAATGCTGATTGGATAGTAATCACAAGATGACCTAAGGTTATACTGATGAGAGATAGGTTGAACTGTGCTTTGTTTCCATTATGTACACTTTAGCAATTGGTCATGACTAGTAGCATACCACTTGCAAAAAATTTGATAGTACCATTAAAATTTGTTTTTTGTTGTGTTTACTGGTAACGTTTTCTAAGTGAAAAGTGTGTGTCTGATAGATATATTGTCTGGGAATTCAGGCAAGTTACAGTTTATTGCAGCATAACAGCTAGTTGGTGCCGAAAAAAATCATTGAGTTCATCACCTGAAAAATACAAAATAGTTTTTGGTTTTATCTTTCCAACATCAAGACTACGAAGCTTTGTCCACATAATTGTATGGCTTACCTCTGCAAACAATGGAAAAAACATGCCTGATTTTGGCATTGCATACATATTTTTTTACCCCGTTACAGCATGTTTCATATTCTTTGTCACATTCTGATTTCAATATTACTTAAAAGATCTGTAAGCAGTATCACTATAGTTCACTATTTCACATAACATGAAAAAGAAACCTTTTCTTACTCAAATTGTACATGTGGTGTATCTGCTGTAAGTAAAGAGCCATGATGGTATCAGTAAGTTCATTAACTTTGATATCTATTGAGGGCTCTCTGCTTTTTTTCTGCTGGTACTAAATTTCTAAACAGTACACTGTTACTGTATCACAGACTATTCATTTACTTTTTAATCCTCCACCAGGCGCAACTCTGGGACTCTTGAGTTCAAGTGAATGCGCCAGCCAGGCACCAATTAGGAAATCGCCCGTTATCTTAGATTATCAATTTTAATGCCTTCAACGTATTCAGTGCTTTCCATGGTGATGCATAGAAACAGAACAGGCAGATCACATGGTGATTTTTTTGGTTTTTTTTACATTCTTGGTATGACATCCTTCTGTGACTGATTTCTGTAGTCCAGGTGATAAGGGAGAGGTAGCAATATCTCTTGATTTTCAACAGAGAGAAATCTTTTCATACAATTTTGCAGGCTAGACTGGGTTGCAATGTTTTTCAACTTCTTCTTCATGAACCAAGTGAAGGGTCAACATTTTTATGTACATTCTTCTACGTATAAGATGCGATCCATAAGTGTTTTTGTTGTTGTGGTCTTCAGTCCTGAGACTGGTTTGATGCAGCTCTCCATGCTACTCTATCCTGTGCAAGCTTCTTCATCTCCCAGTACCTACTGCAACCTACATCCTTCTGAATCTGCTTAGTGTATTCATCTCTTGGTCTCCCTCTATGATTTTTACCTTCCACAATGCCCTCCAATACTAAATTGGTGATCCCTTGATGCCTCAGAACATGTCCTACCAACCGATCCCTTCTTCTGGTCAAGTTGTGCCACAAACTCCTCTTCTCCCCAATCCTATTCAATACTTCCTCATTAGTTATGTGATCTACCCATCTAATCTTCAACATTCTTCTGTAGCACCACATTTCGAAAGCTTCTATTCTCTTCTTGTCCAAACTATTTATTGTCAATGTTTCACTTCCATACATGGCTACACTACATACAAATACTTTCAGAAATGACTTCCTGACACTTAAATCTATACTCGGTGTTAACAAATTTCTCTTCTTCAGAAACGCTTTCCTTGCCATTGCCAGTCTACATTTTATATCCTCTCTACTTCGACCATCATCAGTTATTTTGCTCCCCAAATAGCGAAACTCCTTTACTACTTTAAGTGTCTCATTTCCTAATCTAATTCCCTCAGCATCACCCGACTTAATTCGACTACATTCCATTATCCTCGTTTTGCTTTTGTTGTTCCATAAGTAATGGAACCAAATTCATAAAAAATCGTTTATTGAATATATTCGTACAAATAATCAAAAATTTTCAAAATAGCACACTCTTGCATCGATACACTTCTGGAGGCGGTGTTTCCATGCCTGGAAGGCATCTTTGAATGCCTTTTCCAGAATGTCCTTTACAGCTGATGTAACATGCACCAGGATGCTTTCAATCGTGTCTCATTTTCCTTTCATGGCTCCTTTTAACCCAGGAAACAAAAAAAAGTCCGCGGGAGCCAGGTCAGGACTGTAGGGAGGCTGGGGAACCAATGGGGTCTTGGTCCTGGCCAGGAAGTCGTTGACAATGAAGGAGTTGTGACTCGGCGTATTGTCGTGATGAACTTTCTGTGTCCTTGATGTCGCTTCGGCAACGCAAGACCCTCCTTTTCAGTCTTTTGACCACTTCCAAGTAGAAAGCTGAGTTCACTGTAGTCCTGGTAGGTACAAATTCATGGTGGACAATGCCTCTGATGTCAAAGAAGACAATGAGCATGGTTTTGAGCCTGGACTTGCTCATGCGTGCCTTCTTGGGGCGGGGCGATGATGGAGTGTGCCACTCTGAACTCTGCCTTTTTGTCTCAGGGTAATACTCAAAAATCCACGACTCATCACCAGTGATACCTGAATTTAAAAAATGAGGATAATTTTCACACATTTCCAACATTTCTCGGCACCGAAGCACTCGTATGTGCTTGTGTTCGTTGGTCGACACTTTTGGGACGAATTTGGCACACACCTTCCTCATGTTCAAATCTTCGGTCACAATGCGGAAAATGGTGTTTTTGAAATGTTTAGAGTTCAAACAATTGCGCACACGCGTCACATTTTTGTCGACTCGTGCAGTTGATGGCCATCCACTGCGATGTTCATCGGTGATCTCCTCTCGGCCCTCTATGAACGACTTGTGCAATCAGAAAACTTGTGATTTGGACAAACTATCAGTCCCACAGGCATGCTGAAGTAATGGAAATGTTTCATGGTGGACTTCGCAAGTTTAATGCAAAATTTGATAGCATACTGTTGCTCTACAGAGTGATCCATTGTGCCATGTTACATAAACTCAAAACGGGGTTGACGGAAACGCACATCCTGACTCTCCAGCAGCTCGCAGCCGAATGAGACAAAGAGCGTTTTGAAGCTAACACCCCCCTCCACTTCGCCCAGCTGGTTACGACACGCTATGGTGTACTGTTGCATCAGAAAAAAATTGGTCGCATTACTTATGGAACACACTCTGTAGTTTCTCCAGTTAATTTATAAAGTAAATAACCTAGGGATGATACCACCCACATACAACATCAAGCACTCAGTATTATTAACACAACAATATTCTGTCAATTTGCTGCACATTAGTGCAAGGCCAAGAATGGCACAATATTTATGTCTGGGAGGCATCAGTTACAACACTGCCTTCAGAAGAAACTTGTGGAAGCTTGATTATACAGATGGGTGTCGCGATTGAGTTGCTTGGCTTGCAAAAAGTAAGCAGAAATTATGCAAAATGGGCAAAACAAGTTCAAGAAGCTTTTTGCAAACATTTTAATTGAAAGCAACCAATTAAAAATTACACAAGTGCAATTTATAATTTACCTACTATAACAAATAAAACAATTATGCTGACTGATAACTTACATTATGACAATTGATGCAAGGTAAATAAATGTATACACTCCCTGGACAGCTGTGCTGGTCTTATCTGCCAGTTCTGAGAAATGCTACATGCTGATCAATTTGGAACTTCATTTCTTCAAAACACAACACTGTGGTCTCCTATACATCTCCTCGTCTACTTTCAATTTTCTATCATTTACCTTTTCTATTTCTATGCATACATTCCTTAGGAGCAAACAGAATTTCTCTTGGCCTCAGCAGGAACTGACGTGTATTGCTCAATACCACCCTTAGACTGAACAATATATTGAAGGAGTGTCAATATTGTTACAGCTCTGCAGTCTTCCTCAATATACTGTGCATATCATCAATATCAATCTCAGGTAGTATTATTAATGTGCAGAATCAACAAGTGCAAAATATTTTAATCCATATTTGCTTATTTTTGAAGGTATGTACTGCTGAAAACACATCTATTACAAAAACTTGGAAACATTTCACCAACTGTAACATTATGTTCAAAGCAATAGCTCTTCTGGCAATTTTCCATGAACTTTTCAAACATGTCACAAGTCAGACCAAGGCATTCTAATCATTTCTGTTGGGATTCAGTTGTTCAGACACCAAAGTGATGGCAATGTATCAAGGTCTTAAGCTGTTTCAGATTCATCACAAGACTGAATTATTCAACACCACTACTTTTGGTCCTTCAGAGTTCCACCAAACTTAGATGATTCCCACTATACACTCCTGCTAGGTGCAATAAGGCAATGAAAGCCCATAGTTCAATGCGATCTGTAGAACAGATGTCCATCTCTCTGGAGAAACAATCTTTGGTACTGTGAGTATATTGATTTGTGTACCTGTTACAGTCAAAGAAAGGATGTCATCAGCAAACAAATTATTTCAATATTCAACTGCAGCTTACATGTTCTTTGCACTTCTTACAACTCCAAGGAGATGCCCGATGATATGAAATCCCTTGCAATGGCCCCTCCCCCCCTCCCTCTCCCCCCTTCATATTCATCAGTCCTCATCATCTTCTACCGTTACCGAATCACCTTCATGTTCTTCCACCTCATCTTGGGAATCAGCATCAACACACTCTGCCTGAAAACCCTCAGACACAAAGAAGTCCTCCTTGTCATTGCACATCAGAAAATTCTGTATTCCTTAAAGATGACTTGAGTTAGAAACATCATAGTACAGGGTGAGCACGAAGTCTTGCCCTGATTATAAAATTATAACAGCATAACCATTTGACATAATAAACTACATTTGATGCCATTACATAGGTTAGTGTTACTAGTTTTTTTTTAAGACCACTTATGTTAGTAAACCTCAACGTATGCTCCGTTGGTAGCTCAGAGAATGGAGAATGTCGAGGCAGTATTCCAGTTCCCGCCAGGTGTTTTGTAACATGCGCTCTGTCACAGTACTCACAGCAGTTTGTATCCTAGCCTTCAGTTTGTCAACATCAGCAACTGGTGTGACGAAGACTCTGTCCTTGCTACAGACCCATAAAAAAAGTCAAGGGGTGTAATGTCTGGAGAGGGGAGTAATGTCTGGATCAGTGGATTGGAAGGAATGGTCCAACACCCTGGCCATCCTGCACATTATGCCCCTTGACTTTTTTTTCTGGGGCTATATCAAGCATAGAGTCTTCATCACACCAGTTTCTGAAGTCGACGAACTTAAGGCTACGATACAAGCTGCTGTGGGTACTGTGACAGAACACATGTTACAAAACACCTGGCAGGAACTGGAATACCACCACGACATTCTCCAAGCTACCAAGGGGGCACACATTGAAGTTTACTAATGTAAGTGGTCTTTAAAAAAAAACTAGTAACACTAACCTGTGTAACGGCATCAAATGTAACTTATTATGTCAAACGGTTATTCTGTTATAAATACGATGGAGGGGTGGAAACTGTTGCTTGGAGGGCGTGGGGACAGTGTGTTACCATACTACTTCTCATTTGAAGTGAAGGTATACAAACAAATCTCCAGCACAGATAGGGGCACTTAAGTAGCAATGCCTTTTTACTAAAGAAGTAAGTCTTTTCTGCACACTGCTGGACCATGCATTACGTCCCCTCTCGGAAAATATTGATTGTCAGCAAACATTATTGCATTGCCTTTTGCATAATTTATGTTCATTGCTATAATTTTAGAACCTAGAAAGTATTATTAAATTGAATACTAAAATTGAAAAATCTAAATGTATATTACAAAAAAGAAATGTGTTATTAATGGATGAATCTACTGTTAACCCCGTTGTTTACTGTTACCAATGTCCATTGTTGGTCAGTGACATGTATTAATTTAAAAGCCAGTTTGAGATACGAGCTCGCAGCAATATGGAGGTAGCCAAGAAACACTCAAAAACATACCATAAAATGAAAAAGGGCAGTTTGCTGGAATATTGAAAAAGTACATAACTACTATTGAATCTAAGAAGCATGCTGTCAACATGCTAAAACAGAAAAAGAATGCTTTGGGAAAAATGCAAGTTAAATACAATGCAGAAGCTCTAACACAAACATCACAAGAGCAGCTTAAAGTAATCTGGAAGGACATGAAAGCAAAAGCAAAGAAAATGAAAGGTAAATGTAATTGAGAACAATTTCAAACTGGCTATGGAGTAGGTGAGACAAAGACCGATGTTATAAGCCAAAGGTTGTTGATATGATCGCACAAGTTTTCGAAGGGATAGCTGGAGTTAACGACAATGACACATCTGAAGATAATGTGATACTTTCAAGCAACTTTGATGACGATAACTGTTCTGAAGGCAGCAATGAAACTGCTGAAAGTGGAACTTTATCCCATAGTCATTAACCTTGGCCTGCATTCTCTGGTGGGAGCTTATCAGAAGAAGCGCCCAGCAAAAGAGGGAGAGAACGTGTGGTTGTAGTGAAGAATTAAGAGTTGTTGAAAAAAGCAGACGAGCTTCATTCCTAAAAATGTATTTAATACGAGAGGAATACAATGCAAAAATGTTATTAACAGAAAGACAAAGAGAAATCATGAAAAAAGAGCATCACCTTAAAATGGAAATTACAAATAGGTTCAACAACGTAATGCAGAAAACTTCAGGTTCCCGTTCTTCAGCCAATGTGCTCGAGAAATTTGGGTTTTTATGAATGAATAAGAACATATTCATATGTATAAAACATATTTTATTTCCTTGATATTTTTTTCTAATGGTTAATATGTTCTTCTTTTTTGATGGCATAATATTTGTGTTTATCATTTCAGGATCGGTACTAATTTTTGTTAATACCACATTCTAATATTTATCTGAATTTGCAATATTTTAAAAGAAATTTTTTTTTTTTTTTTTTTGAATAACTAAAACATCATATGACTTTGTAAACTCAGTTAAGAAATAAAATGAGAATGTTAATCCCCTAAAAAAAACATAACTATAAAATTACACATAAATAAAATGAGTCACTTTTCACTGCAATAGTGACAAGCAGGTGGCTTATTTATTCATTTAAGAAGAAAAAGTCTATACACTAACTTATAATTTTACTAGCAAATTAAGTACAAGTTTAATTAAAATAATTAAGTATAACAGAGGTTTTGACAGCTTGGCCTGCAGCACCTGCTTCTGGCTGAAATGCACATCTTTCAGTGTCATTCACTCCACAGCATCAGGGTGAAACATATTTCTAGCTTCTATTCCAAAGTTGTGCAGAATTGCAGCAGCCACAATAACATTCCCAAATTTGTTTGGTTTAAATCACATTGTTTTAGAGAGAATTTGGAAACATTTGTGCCAAACACCAATGCTCGCTCTATTACACATTTGGTAGCAATATGGGCTCCATAGTAGCACTGTTCAGCTCCTGTATGGGCACGGAACACAGGCGACATAAGATGTTTGGAGAGAGCATATCCACTATCTCCAACAAGCAACCCATCATACTGTCCATTTTCAAATTCTGCAGCAACTCTACTATTGTCCCATATGTGTGCATTGTGCATGGTTCCTGGCCAATGGCTTACCATGCTCAAGATTTTCATATTGGCAACACAGATGATTTTTGTATTGATAGAAAGGAAATTCTTGTGATTACTGTGTAATTCTGCTTGTGCTCCAGTAGGACAAAGTATGGGTATATGTACACAATCTATGGCCCCTATGACATTTGAGAAACCACCAGTTTGATAGAATTCCCTTTTGCTCCTTGATATATTTTCTTGGCCCTGTAGCATGGTCACTATAACATACTGTTAAAAGCTCTTCCAGCAGTAGTACAATGGATATTAATGAGATCCCCTGCTACGATTTGATAATTACCTGTGCAAAAGATTCGCAGTCCACAAAGGAGTTGCAGCCTAAGAGACAAAGCACGGTTTCTGTCAGAACTATGCTGCAGTAACCAGCATACCAAGCAGCAACTCAAAAGACTTCTTACGAAATCCATACCGCTCTTTGAAATCACTGTCGCTATACATCACAAATGGGTCTCTTCTCTCTATTACAACCCTCATTCTTGGGTTGTTCACCTCTTCCTCCATCTCCATATACTCTTCATAGTCCAGGTAATCCATAGAATTCGACACTTAAGAACCCACAACTCAAAGATTGCACCATACTCTCTTACTTTACTCCTACTACTGCCTAGAAGTAAATTTTGGTCTTATTTCCTCCTTAAGTTGCTAATGTAGTAGTGTACTCTTCAATGGTTCTCTCCACCAGCGATGAAGTAAACAAAACTTACTTTGGAAGTAAATGAAAAATTTACTCCTGGAGTAATTTACTCCTTTAGTTAAGTACTATACACTGGAAGTCACCGATTTCCTTCTCTCTTAGTAACTTACTACTTTAGTTTCACTTACTCCTGGTTGGTGCTCACCACCCTAAGCCTCTCCCAATCCCAACACCTCGCCACAAGGATCATATCCCTGTGGAAGACCAAGGTGCACGACCTGCGCAATCTATCCACCCAGCTCATCCTATTCCAGCCCTGTCACAGGCTTATTCTACCCCATCAGAGGCTCGTCCACCTGTGAAAGCAATCATGTCATATACCAGCTCTACTGCAATCAATGCACAGGTTTTTATATTGGTATGACTATACCAGATGTCCACCAGGGTGAACAGCCACTGACAAACTGTGGCCCTGTGGCACAACAAGCAACTAAACATAATGTGAGTGATATGAATGGCTGTTTCACTATCTAAGACATCTGGATCCTACCCTCAACCACCAGATTTTCTGAACTGCGCAGATGGTAGTTATCCTTACAACATATTCTCTGTTCTCGTAATCATCCCGGCCTCAACCTACGGTAACATACTGTCCCCTGTGAGGTAATGGGCAAGTTGCGGTGACCTGGAAATATTCTAAGTTAAGAGTTGGCAGCCACCGCTCAGGCTGTGCAGCAGGGCCGAGCTCGTTAGCACCCGCGTGGTGCCTTACAATGGCTGGAGCACGTGGTCCATCGAGCACGTGGCTGGGAATTCCTTGGTGACGCTGAGTGCCGGGAGGGCCAAAGATGGCAGATTTTGTGAAACCTTAATGGCAGACATTTCACAGTTCGTATAGAAATTAATAGTAGCCAAATGAATTGTGATACCTCAAAAAGAAACATGTACATTACCATTATTTCCACAACAATTCTGGTGGTGTAATCAGATTTTCAATATATTTATTAGTTTAAAGTTTAGTATCTGACAATAAATTATACAAGTAACACCCAGCAGCGAATTTCCAAAATCTAAATGGTTCATCCTATTTCGTCAATCTACATGTCTTTAAAAAGCTATTAGTGTAAACGATAATTGGTATGAATTACAGGCTTGTAACTTAAATAGTACATGAGTTATTGGAGGTCAAAGTGGCCAATTACTATCGATCGCGTCAGGCCATAAGTAGTGCATAGTTACAAGAAAAAACAGTAGCAGCATGCTTATAAATATATTTATTCATCTAGGTCTTTGTTTATATGTGATATGTAGCATTCATGAAGAAATTGGTTAAATATTTACTGTGTTATAGAAAGCACAGAGACATTAAGCTACTGGCCTACCTTTTGTTCTATTCCTTTGATATATGTTTGTTTAATTTGTTTATGTATCTAATAATGTGTGTTAGAGCGTGTTTATGGTCCAGCTGTAGGAATATATATACAATTTCAAGTTATTTAAATGTAAATCCAATACTTCGAATGTGTTTCATTATGTTTGTGTGGGTGCGTTGGCATGAAGACATGGCGCGAGCGCTGTAGCCAATCACAGTGCTCGTGAATGGGGAGACTGGATGGAAGTGAGTTCGGGTGAGGTGTGCTGGACAGTATGGGATGGGAAGTGCCAGGACGGTACAGACGCACGGTCGCAAGAGAGACTTGGAGTGTGGAGCGGTTTGTGCGTGATCACAAGAGATAGAAATACTTCGGAGTGCGGACTTGTGAACTTGTGAGATTTCTGAAGTTTCTACAGTGAAGACGTAGTGTACATTTAGAAGTGAATATCTCGCGAGCTATGTTGTTGATCACAACTAATTACGTGCAGTAGGAATCTATTGTTTCCCTGTTATTCAGCTTATATTTTATTTAATTGATGGACCATCGACACCAATTTAAGTGTTTTGCAGAAATATACCGCATTCTCAAAAGTACTTCTACTATCGTACTCATCATTTAAGTTGTTAAGATAGTACCTGCAGATTTTATTTAATTGCAATCTTTCATTTATAAATTTGTGTGTTACATTCATAACTCACAACTGCCAAGTGGTAGAAACCTTCGACCATTCGATTCATGTGTGTATTCTTATCATATACCGTAGACTCAGCAGTATGTGGCCTTTAATGTGGCAACTGCGTATCCCAGCCCCTAGACAATGAAACCAGCCAAAACTGAGGGTACGTAGTTAAGGGCCACACCAACATCATTTCATTTCATCATTTATTGAAAGCCCGCACCCCACACCCTCCACCCAACAGTTTTCAGCCCCTCTGTCCTATCACCTCCTCCCCAGTCTCGTCTTCCATCCTCTGCCAATGTGCCTGTCCATCTTTCCCAGCTACGCTACTTTTTCACCCCGTTTTCCCCAGCTCCATGCCCCACAACCTCCCGACACTCTGTTGGCAGTATAGTCCCTGTGCACTCTGCCAGAACAACAGTTTTTCTCTTCCCTCGCCTGTACATTGCTATGCCTTCCACCTGCCCCCCCACCCCCCCCCCCTCCGAGACTGCTGCTTCCATTCTACGTGACAAATGCATTCTTGTCCAAGCTGAGAGTGTTGGCGGTTATGTATGCATCAGGTGTGCCTGCTTGTGTGAATGCTGTGATGAAGGCTGTGGCCAAAAGCTAATGTGTAAGTGTCTTTTAATTGTGCCTATCTGCAACTTAATGCGTCATCTTCATAGTAATTAGCAATCTATCTTTTCCTGCATTGTTAAGTACAAACACATTAATTACAGCCAAAACAAATAATATATGTGGCTAAAAATGGTGGTCATCATATAAATCTAAGTGAATTAATCTGATGAATAAGGCTTTTTTTGTTTTACCAACTTCTAAATTTGTGATTTTAAGATGAACTAATAATAAAACATATGTTAAGCCAAAGAAATACCTTAAATATCAAAATTAACACGTGGATAAACAGTGTTAATTCACCATATTTACCAATGTTCCAACACTTTTGCATAATTTGAACACCTAACACAATCTATTAACAGCTTTGAGCATGTAAAAATGTCTTCGCAGGTGGCATTTTCGTAATAAGATATTACTACAATACCATCATCTTACATATAAAGTACATAACAAAGAAAGTATGTGCATACACACACGTATTGCATGCATGTGCTCTCATGTGCTCTCCCCCCCCCCCCCTCTCTCTCTCTCTCTCTCTCTCTCTCTCTTCGCCTTCCACCCCCCCCCCCCTCCCCACCTAACATTAATTGTGTACAGAATAACAGCATTGGCAAGAAAGCACCACACAGACAGCACAAAGATATAAGTAGCCTACAAACCTTAAGGATGTGTTGCCTTTTACTACTCTTATCAGTATTATTACACATTTAGGGACATGAAAAATTTGCATTTTGTAATAAATGCAAATACAGATGGGAAGTCTGCCTGAAAATGTAAAAAGGCAACATTACCTAATAGATGCTATTTCACAGCTAAGTGTATCCAGATGAACTATTTCATCAGAAGTAATTTGAAATAGCTTTTTTTTGTGCATCCAACTATCAAGCATGTAATCTGTTTTCAATTACTGGTATAGCACATTGTTGGCAAAGGTCAGTTTTGAAAGATAATGTGTATTAGAATGTATCTGTAAAATAAAATGTGCATGAATGCAACAGGGTATCAGTGTGCTCAAAGCACTGGTGCCACACCAATTATGGGTGGTTGGATGGTCTGTTTAAGATACACACCACATACTGCATTGTACATAGTACACAGCCATGGGACCTATCATCTTACAATGAAGAAACATGTACATTTGCCTGCCAGTTAAACTGTTATAATGCAGATGTCTTTTTAATGTGGCAGTTTTTAGGGAGCAAGTGTTCTGAATTGCGGTTGCGTTGAGTACCATTAGAGGTCGGGCCTGGACTACCTCGTTTACGACACTGCCAATTTCAGCAAGCAGTTGTGCAGTAGCTGTTAGAGAATGCTTTGTGTTAAGCATTGCTCATTGTTTTTACTCTTATTTTGAAATGAGTGAAGAGATTGATCCTGGCTCATCACGTAGTTCGATTATGAGCCTCACAACACCAGAGGAGACCAGCAATCCCTGTGACTTTCCCAGAAATGCAGAATATGGGTGCCAGATGCTGACCTGCAAGGAGGAGCTGGGGCTCCACTGCTTCACACCCCTCTGGCAGCCATAATTCTAGTTTGTTACATTAGTGGCCAACTGCCTGCTTATAGTGTCCACACTGTGCACTATAGTGACAAAAAAACAATACCTTTAAACGTATTTCGACCATGATGAAATTTTTCACCTTACATGCAAATAAGAGTTATTTTTGGTTCTGCTTCTATGCTCAATACCTTGTTGGTTCCATCTCTAATGTTGTCAAGTGTGGGTTGAATGCCCACAAAAGAAAAAAAAATAATATTCTGCACATTTGTAAATATGAAATTGGTGGGGAAAAAGTAGTGACAAGAAACACCCTAAATCAGTGAAGCACTAAATACACTGGCAGGAAAATGCTGCAGCTTCACAACAGAAACAATCATTTGTTGAAAGAAACAGAGCCAAAAGAAGAATACAAGCAAAGACCACTACAGAAACAAATTGTTAAAGTTTTTGCAAAAGCAAACATTCCAGTCAGAAAGCTCCCCAATCATCAAAAAGTTATAAAGTTATTTCAAAGTAGTGAGGCATTGTCTTTAGGTACACGTAGCAACAACCTTTTCATTTCGTATGTCTGACCTTTTAAAAAAAAAAATTAAATTTTGCTGAAAATATATGCTACATTTTTAGCTCCCTACACATTATTTAAAAAAGTGTCACATACAAATAAATAGAAGAAACCTGCTTCTTGAGCTTGAGAAAAAATAAGCTCCAAACATTTAAAAATATTTGAAGATTACTAACATATCTATTTGTTATAAATCTAAATGTAGTTTCCAACTACACTGTGAAAGCTCAATGGCAACACAAGGAGTACATTGAGGAATCTGTTGTAATAAATAAGATGACAGTATTGATGTACAAGTTAAACTTCAATAACTTAGCAAAAAGATGGGTATAAGTTAGTGTGTTACTATTATATCTTTATTAAAGAATGCATACATGTGGGGAAATCATTATGAACAAACTAAAATTGCATGAGGAATAATAAGACTGTGGCTGTCTTAGCAGTCTGTTAAAAAGAACTATACTATTGCATCCACCAGTGAAAAAGGCAACAGCGGAAAGTGCTGACAAAGCCAGAAGAACGATAACTGAGCTACGTAAATGAGTACAGATATAAAAAACACCTCGAAAAAGAAAATGATAATGTAACCAACAATGATAAAAACATATAAATAACAAACATTAGAAAAACAAGTGGCAAATATAGTGTTTTTTTCTCCAAATGTTGAGATCATCAATACAGCAAAGAGGTATAAGATACTAACACAGGTGGGTCCAAGGAGAAAGTACAATTTTAAAATGTATAATGTTGGATTACAAATGTATTCATTGGAAAAAAAAAAAAAATAACTGAAGTAAAATCAATATTACTGGTACAAAGATTTTTGTAAATGAAGTTTATGAAGTTCTCTTGGCACAACTGACTGATAGTCTGCTTTAGGGTTTGTAATCAAGTTGACAATCCTATTTTATGAACAACCACTTTATGAGTGAGCTAGCTGTCTCCTTTGTGTGCTCTGAGTAGTAGTCTTGTGTGTGTTCACTGCCTGGACTGGCTGGCAGAGCACCTGATGAATACAACAGAGTCAATTGTCAAAATACAGAGTGCAAAATGGGACAATCAACCACAAAATGTTCTCAACAAGAAGAGTGAAAATGTAAATAGAAAAGTCAATCAGAAAATGTTCTCAACAAGAGAAATGTAAAGATGAACGTTATTTGAGAAATGAGTTTTTTTGATCATTGTTAATTTATATGTTGCTTCAGTTATGAAGCAGTTTTTCTTCTGTGCAAATGGTACTTAAGCAAATAATTCAAATTAAATTGCAGATTGATGATGATGATGTTTGGTTTGTGCAGCACTCAATTGGGCGGTCATCAGCGCCCATACAAAGTCCCAATTTTTACACTGTCCAGTTGTTTTACGCAATCCAATTTAGACACTATCATGAATGATGATGATCACGAAATGATGAGGACAAACACAAACACCCAGTCCCCAGGACCCCGTGATCCAGAGGCAGCAACACTAGCCGCTAGATCACGAGCTGTGGATAAATTGCAGATTGAATGTGGTGAAAATATTATTAGTTTCCTTGGAGTAAAACCACAACTATTTAGTAACAATTTAATAATACTATGCACAACAACAACAACGTTACCACTGTTTAAAAATTGTTTTCGTACATAAGATTTTTTTAATAAGTTCATATTACTGATTTCTTTAGTTAGCATGCAATTAGTTTCAAAATAAACAAAATCCCTGTCACAATAATTACAACAAAAATCACTCACCATTAAACCAATACAGATTGTCAATATATGAAAATAATCTTAGCAATGAAGAAATAACAACAACTAAGCAACAAAAATCTCTTACCAGAAATTTTCCAGAAGAGTTCAGGGACAAAACTGTCAACAGCCTTGTATCTCTCAACTACAAATCCAAGAGTTGGGAACTGACAGCTTCCATAACTGATCAATGAATCACTGAGTTTTTCAGGAAAAACCTTCTGCAGTCGAAGCGTTTGGAACCGAGTAAACGCAGCACCTATAAGAAGAGATATACAGATGAAATTTGAGGGATGAGGTGAGGGTTCATGTAAACCAATACAGAAACCAGAACTTCATTATTTCAGTTCAAGCTAGACTGCGGGCTCAGCCACTGGGCAAGTGGGAAAGGAAAGAGTCTTGTTATTTTCTATGTCCTGTTTTCCTCTTCCCAGAACAATAACATGAGTAAGCAAAGACAAGGAACTGGTAATACATTGGATTACAATATCTTGCCAGAATACAAACAGAATTAAACAACTATTATGACCAGTCGTGTAAAATATTCCAGTCTGTTATCGAAACAGCAAAATGTGATAATGTCTCTGGTTTAGCTCTACTAGTTTTTTTAATTTTTGAGATTATATAAAACATTTTCCATAAAGCAACAATTTGCTTGGATTCCTCACTAAATACTGGCTCATGAAACTTTGTAAGCAGACTTTTGTCTGGCATCTCTCTTCAAGCTGAGACAGCCAGCATTCCCATGACACTCTCCTGTGAGTCAAGCGGACCTGTCACCATTCATTCTTACTTTCTTTTTATATGACAATATCCCGAATTAGATTTATTTAGTATAGAACCCACAGACTTAAGCAATATTCTAAGGGGGGATGCACAAATGTTTTGTAAGCAGTCTTCTTTGTAGACTGATTGCACTGTGCAAGTGCGCTGCCAAGGGACTGAAGTCTATCAAATGTTTTACCGTTGATGAGTTTGTGTGAACATTCAATTTTATTTCCCCTCAAACTGTCACACCCAGGTACTTTTAAAATTGTTACATCCAGATATTTTTATGAATTTACTGATTTTGATTATGACTTACTGATATTTTAGTCATAAATTATCATGTTCTCACATTTTGTGAAGTGCATTATTTTACATTTCTGAATATTTAGAGTAAGTTACAATCAAGGCACCATTTTGACATTTCATCAGAATCTGACAATATTTTTGTAGCTTAATTCAGACAGTAGTTCATGACAGTTAGCTGGACAATATGCAAAAAGTCTGAGGTTATTAACAAAGAACATGAGCAGCGATGATCCAAACACACTTCCCTGAGATATGTCTGAAGTTACTTCTACAACTGTCGACGAGTCACCACCCAAGATAATGTGCTGCATCCTCCCTATCAATAAACTCCCTCTTTAGTCACAAATTTTGTTTGATATACCGTATGGTGGTTCAAGGGCATGCTGAAAAGTAATGTCTCCATTTTTTTATGTGAAAACACCTAAAGTTCTTTAAATAAAACAAACATTACTGACATTCTCATTCTTTATTCTTCAAAGTCTCAGGAGGTGATGAACACTTTTCTCTCGACGAGAGACCGGTTTGTTGATACTGTTACTGCAGAATGTTTGACTTTGTCAGAGCCACAACCTAATGTCTGCTTGCACCACTTCATCACTATGAAAATGAAGTCCTCAAAAGGCTGTATCACATTTTGCTGTTTCGATAACTGTATGGAAGACGATTGATGGCAGTGAACCCAAGGAGTCAGATTGTCATAGATGTTGCAGCACTCATGTGTGGTCTGGCATTGTCATGTTGAAGGAGAGGGTGCTCCATGTCTGGAGGAACCTTTCAAATTCCAAACTCGATTACAGCACACTGTTTTCATGCACCAACATAGTTCCACACACACCACCATGTTACACACTACAATTTGGAGCACTCTAACGGCAATGGGCTCCAAATACACAGACATAAAGAATAAAAATGTACAATGTTAATAACATTTGTTTTATTTAAAAGCACTTTAAAAGTTTTCACATAAAAAAACAGAGGCATTACTTTTCAGCGTGCCCTCGTACTTCCATTGAAAGATGTTGGTGTGGTACTATACCTACCTGATTTTCTTCATTCGTGCCTTTCTGAATGTCTCAAAGCACTAATTGGGTTCCAAGGACCAATTTTGAATCCATTCTGTTCGACATAGAGGAGGTCATTCTGCTTGAGATACCTCATTATGTTTGAGCACAGAACACTCCCTCAGATTCTACAACACTTGGACATCAACTATACAGGACAGCGCATTATTGTTCGCTGCAACAGGCAGAAGATGTGTTTTGTCGGTGATGCAAATTTTAGCAATTTTGGTTGAGATATCCTTACTTCTTCAGCACACCGGCATAGAAGTGTGCACAGAATTAGCTACACAAAAATCTGTGCAATATGCACATCTATTTAAATATAAAAGCCGACTTGAGAATTTTCCCTTGGGTGAGACCGCTTGTACATGTGTCAATTTAAAGTTCTATATTCACATATTTTACTCTTCTCATCGCTTCTTCTGCATAATCTTTCATCGATTGTATCAATACCCATTTGTACTGTGAAATTTTGAACATTCACAAGTGCCGCAATAAACTAGTATTGTTATCATCAATTGTAGTCTTAAACTAAATTGCGCTCTTTTAAAATTTTTAAGAACTGTAGGCCTATCCTCATTCAAAACAATCTTTCTCTAATTTCATTGTGCAATTATGTGAGGAATAGGTTAGTTTCAGAATTTTCAGAGGTTTACAAAACTATATCTTTGTAAGTCAGTGGTACTAGTGTTTTGGATACGTAATTTAATTAATAGCAAATCAACATTTGTGGTTCACAGTTCAGCCAAAGTATACATCACCCCTGAATTTCACTGTATATGAATGCACATAAATGTGTATTTTTGAGAATTTTCAGAAGCTACCACTGTCCTTTGTATAATCTACAAACAATTTGTAACAAATTGGGGCTTGTTATTTAGTTACTGTAGCAGATTTTCCACCTAACATTTTGTGTTACATCTAGTTTTCCCTTAAGAGAAGTAGCTCAATATGTTATCTGCATTTATTGTACATTAACTCAGTTTTCAAGTTTGCTAACAACTATAATTAACATCAAAACATTTTAGGAAACTAGTAATTTCTGTGTTGCCTTAACATAAATCTCATTTTGTGTATCTGCTCCAATTCTTCTGGGAAATTAGCAACTTTTCAGCTCCACAGATTAAAAGATAATCAGCAGGTTTAATTTACATTGCTTTGTTCACTGCCTTGTAATACATTGCACCAGCCAAAATGCAGACCCACTGTGAATGCTGATTCCAAACACGGGATGAATTGGTTGAGACTTGTAAGCAGCTGGAAATTGCCCTTACTACTGTCAAATGATTGACAGCTGCCGCAAATCGGTGTGTTGGAAGAGCTCCCAAGAGTCATGTACCTGTGATGCCTGTAACAGAGATACCTCAAGTACTATCCTCTCCTGTGGATCCTGTCTCCTCTGCAGAAAGCACAGGATCTATCATTACCAGTCAACTTGGCTGCGAGTGGTGTGCCAATGGTAGACCTAGGCATCCTGTACAGTGTGGACGGGCACTGGGGAGGACTCAGGTTGTTGTACCGATCCCCCTAACCACCAAGTTTGAGGTGCCGTCTTTCACTGAAACTGAAACAGTGGGACTCACTTCACCTGTTGTGCGGAAACCTGTTTTGTCACTGTCAGGAGGAGGCAAACCCGAAAGGGTAGGGGTCTGTTAATCGTAGGCAGCTCGAATGTACAGCGAATGATGGTAACCCTTATGGAAATGGCAGCAAGGGACACAAAAGGACGTCAGGTGCACCCAGGGTGTACACCTGGGGGTCTCACTCAACATGTTGAAGAGGCTATTCCAGCAGCTACTGAGGAAACAGGATGCAACCAACTGCAGATTGTGGTGCACATTGGAACAAATGATTCATGTTGTCTGGGCTCCAAAGTCATTCTTGCATCAGTTCAGCAACTGGCAGAGAGGGGTGAGAAGACCAGCCTTGGATGTGAAGTTTCAATGAAGCTCACAATTTGCAGCATTGTCCCCACACCTGATCGTGGCCCTTTGGTTCTAAGCTGAGTGGAAGGACTGAACCGGAGACTTCGAAAGTTCTGTGGCAAGCTAGGCTGCGACTTCCTGGACTTGCGCCATAGGGTGTAATACATTGCACCTGTCAAAATGCAGCCCCACTGTGAATGCTTTTTTCAAACACAGAAACTCAGAAGTATCAGTGTAAGATCGAAAGAAATGACTCCCACAGATGAGTGTACTGAAACCCTAATGGTAAACTGTCGAAGCATTCACAACAAAGTGCCAGAACTTGACGAGCTCATCAAAAGCAGTGAAACTCATATAATACTACATACAGAAAGCTGACTGACAGCTGAAATTGACAGCAGTGAGATTTTTGGTGAAAATTTGAGTGTATATCGAAAGGACAGACAAATGAAAAATGGAGGTAGTGTATTTGCCACAGTAGACAAAAAACTCAAATCCATTCCGACAGAAATTGACGCTGTGTGTGAGATTGTTTGGACAAGACACAATATCAGCGGTGGACATAAAATGATAATTGGCTCCTTCTATCGCCCACCAGGCTCATCTCCTGACATAACTGAAAACTTCACAGAAAACTTCAGTTCACTTGTACGTCTGTTCCCAATCATACTGTAATCATCGGTGGAGACTTTAATCATCCAACAATTAATTGGAGAAATTACAGTTCTGTTAGTGGTGAGAGTGATAGGACATCCTGTGAAACTTTACAAAATGCCTTCTCTGAAAACTACATAGAACAGATAGTTAGGAACCCCACTCGTGATGGAAATATGCTTGATCTAATGGCAACAAATAGACCTGACCTCTTTGAGGTTGTCCACATCAAAACTGATATCAGTGACCATGATGCGGTTGTGGCAAGAATGATTACCAAAGTACAACTAAAAAATCTCCAGTAAACTAGATAAAAAATCAATAGTGTTATATCTCAATGAGGAACTTGAAACCTTCACCACAGGTCAGGAGCAAATAGGGGAACTCTGGCTCAAGTTTAAAAGAATAGTAGACTACACACTGGAAAGATATGTACCCAGTACAACAGTTCATAATGGGAGGGAACATCCATGGTATACGGACACTGTAAAAAAACTTCTAAAGAAACAGAGATTAGTGCATAATAGGTGTAAAACAAAGCGTAAGGCCATAGATACATAGATACTGAATGAAACAAGTCTGTCAAGTGAGCAATGTGTGATGCCTTCAATGACTACTTAGCAGAATAGTGCCAAATGACATTTCACAAAAGCCAAAGAAATTCTGTATGTAAAGACTGTTAGTGGCACAAAAGTTAGTGTCCAGTCCCTAGCGAATAAGACAGGAACTGAAACTGAGGGTAGCAGAAATGCTTAACTCCGTTTTCAAATTTTCCTTTATAAAGGAAAACCCAGGAGAAATGCCCCAATTGAATCCTCATACCACTGAAAAGATTAATGAAATAAGTATTAGTGTCAATGGTATTGAGAAACTGCTGAAATCATTAAAATTGAACAAAGCTCCTGGCCCCGATGGAATCCCTGTACTGAGTTTGCAACTGAGTTATCCCCTCTTCTCACTATAATCTATCGTAGATCCATTGAACAAAAAACCATGCCCACTTCTTGGAAAAAGGCACGGGTCGCACCCATCTATGAGAAGGGTAGTAGAAGAGATCCACAAAACTATCATCCAATATCCTTGACATTGATTTGTTGCAGAATCTTAGAACATATTCTGAGCTCAAACATAATGAGGTATCTTGAACAGAATGACCCCCTTAGTGCCAACCAGCACGGTTTTTGTAAATATCAATCATGTGAAACCCAACTCTCACTTTTCTCACATGACACACTTAAAGCTTTGGATCAAGGCAACCAGGTAGACACAGTGTTTCTTGATTTCTGGAAAGCATTTGACTCTGTACTGCATCTATGCTTATTGTCAAAAGTATGATCATATGGGGTATCAAATGACATTTTTTACTGGATTGAGGACTTTTTGATGAAGGACACAGCATGTTACCTTGGATGGAGAGTCATCGTCAGATGTAGAAGTAACTTAGGATGTACCCCAAGAAAGTGTGTTGGGACTCTTGCTGGTCGTATTGTATATTAATGAACTTGCAGATAATATTAATAGTAAATCAGGTTTTTTGCAGATGATGCAGTTATCTATAATGAATTACTATCTGAGAGAAGCTGCATAAATACTCAGTCAGATCTTGATAAGATTTCAACATGGTGCAGACCAAAATTTCTTGGGGTTTTGTGAGATGTCTTTTAAGTCTTTTAATAAGATTTTGCTATAGTTGGCATTCAACATATAACACATTTTCCATCTAAGAGCCAAATATGTTTCATTTAACACACCTTTATCTACAGCCACAAACTGTGCAGTAGTTGCTATTTCTGCACAGAGTCTGTATACCACAGAGTGTCTCTCCCACCATGAACTGACCTACTAGGTACATATCCAGTACTTGGTCAACTATTTTTCTAATCTTGTGACATCAATTCTCTATATGTTCATGCCTGGAGTTCGAGTTTAAGATACAAAACTGGTGAAGAACAAGGTAAGGCAGGCTGAAAAGAGGCTACACCTTTCAGACTTGTCAAAAGATGGTGTGAGACATTTAATGCAAATAGTGGCTCAACACAAAATATTTTCATGGGAGAAATCCTATTTATGCCCAGAAGACAGATTTTAGATGATACTAGGCATGTGATTAAAAAAAGAAAAGAAGTAAGATTAGGGTATAGCATTCCACCATTAGAGGTGAACTCAAAGTTAGGTTTGGGAAAGGAAGTCGGACATGGCCTTTCAGTGAAACCATCCCAACATTTGTCTTAATACACAGAAAACCTAAATCTGGGTGGCTGGATGTGCATTGGAATCACTGCCCTAAATAAGAGTCCATTGTCTAAACTGCTGTTTCACCTCCTTTGGTATCATACGAGAAGACTCTTGAGCGGTACAGAGGAAGTGAATTCAAATGGAGACGCCTGCAAGGAAGATAATGTTCTTTTTGTGAGGCACTTATGAGAAACTTTAGAGAACCAGCATTTGAGGCTGATTGCAAAACATTCAACTGCTGCCAATGTATATTTCACATAATGGCCATGAAGACATGATAACAGAAATACAGAAATAAGGGCTTGTACAGAGGCATATAGACAGCCGTTTTTTTTTTTTTTTTTTTTTTTTTTTTTCCCCCCCCCCCCCCCCCCCCCCATTTTGCAAAAGGAACTGGCTAGGAGTATGCATGTACTCGTATATGCAGATGTAGACGAAGTGGGTGAGCAAATGTAAATATGATAAAAACCAATAGAAGAAACAGCAAAGAATAAAAGACATGTACAAATTAATGCAAATAAAATAGCTATTGACAATAAAAGCCAGGACATGAAGTAAAACATTTTCAGCAGCCAAAAAAGAATGCATTCAATGGAAGGAGTACTGAGAACAACATCAATAGACATGAGTAATCAAATCATACAAATGTATTGCAATTTTACAAGAAGGGTCAGCCAAGAAAATGTGGTAAAATAAGCTTACAGTAGCTTCATTTGGCAAGGTTCCCCTTTACCAACACAGATCCTGCGTACGCCTGCCTCTTGAGAAGATGGTCATTTATGTAAGAGGCTCTCTCTTTATGATATGATGTGTCACCAATCATACTGGAAACAAGGGAACCCAGTACAAGCAAATGCAGCAAAGTAGCATGGTTATAGTATATTCCAAGAGTAAGTACGAAGCATGAAATGGGAAGTCTTTGGTAATGCATAGTCATTTCTGGGAGATATTGTTTGTGATCTTATTAAAGGTACAACCACAGAACTTACAGTGAAGGAAATAATGGAAAACCCAAATAAAGATCCCTGAAAGAAGATTACAATCCACCTCTTTTTGAAGACAAGTATTGTCTTTCATCACTGTTCCATCTCATTTACTAACAAAAGTAAAAAAGGGTCATTACTGTCACAAAAAGTGTTTATAAGAAAATTGGTGGGGTAACTAAGGATTGTCAAAGAAATTTAATATGACATACCTATTCGCAAATCGAGCTCCTGGCGTACATCAACCGCATCACTGATTTGTTTGTTAGGTTCTGCCAGATTCTGTATTGCTCTATGCACAGATGCAGCAGTGATTTCAGAAAATTTAGCCCTAAGAAAAGCCAGAAATTATTAAAAGTGAAACAGGTAAACATATATAGTGGCAAGAAAAACAAATACCAACCTATATTTTCGCAGATTTGGTTTCACAGAGGAACACACCTGAATTATTTCAAAGCCAATGTTCTCCCCTTCACGATCGCAATCTGTCCAGATGATTAACATTGCACATGACCGTACTTCTCTTTCCAGTGTCTTCTGCAGAGAAGAAACATTATTTTGAAGAATGAGAATTCAATACTAGGAACACAAAATGTGACATGCATATTTTTATCAACTATAAATATAAATTATTCAGTAAGTGAAAATGCCTGAATCCACTGATCCTGAATCAGAGCCAGAATTTTCCTATTCCATAAATTATAATATAAATCATGGCATTGACATAATAATCTTCTAACAATAAGAGCACATATTATAGGTAAGACAATCCAATAAATGTTTGTATGCCATTGTTTTAAATAGTTAAATTGCTAATTAAATATTCCTCCACGGAAAACCATTTCTGGAGGGTAAACAGCAGTATGAATTTATTGTACATGTGAGTGAGACAGGCATCTGCAAAATCTTGACACTTTTTCTCTCGCTCCATTAGCAAATGCCAGTAGTAGCCTCAGCGAAGCACCATATGGTAACTTGCAGAGTATTCAAGTAGAAGCAGATGTAGATCTAAGCTAACTGAGTCATTCTGGGACTGAGGTTACTGCGACTTTTTGGGTGCGTCTGTGGTGAAGTGATTCACCAAATTAAAAAAAAAAAAAAACTGGGAATAATATCCAATTTGCCCTGTGTAACATCTACCAAAGTAGCTTCTTTTTTAACAATATTCTTTTTGGTACATTAACCCATATTGATAAGTGGCCACTGTATACATCCTTACCAACTTCCCAATGAGCAATATCCAGAAGAGCAGGTGACCAAAGAAGCCAAATGCTGCAACAACAGTCTTTGCTGGAGCGTGCCACTTGCCCTCAGTTGAAAAAGCTAATACATTTTGTGAAAATTAGGCTCTTGTTAGTCAACTGAATTGTTGGCACTCAGAGAAGGAAGATTAGACTTTAATGTCCTACAGATGACAAGTTCATTACAGATGGTGCATGAGCTTCGATTGGCCGAAGATAGGAAAGGAAATATGTGTTGCCCTTTCAAAGAAACTATCACAGTATTTGTCTTAAACAATTTAGGAAGACCAAGGAATGCTTGGATGAGGTTTTTGACTATTGCCCTCCCACATACAAGCCCTGGGTCGTAAAGCACTACACTGCCTCATTAGGTTTAGCAGCTGATGGTCACTTCATAGAAAGGGCAATCAATTAACCAACAAATACACACACCGAATCTGCTTGGCAAACTGCACGATATTGGAGGTCTAGTTTCAAGAAAAAGACAAATTAAACAAACACAAGTTAAGATTTAGTTGGGCATTTTTATTATGCAATGTCTATTAGCTAATAAAAGCCAAAATGACTTGCTGTATTCTATACATGGCCACCTTCTAACGCAGTACAGCTTATTTTAAATTTGTAGCTCACATAAGACCATTGTTTTCAGTATCTGATGAATTCAATTACTGAAATACCATACAATTGTCAGCTTGGTTGGAAACCTAAAAATATTCTTCCCATATATCGAGCCAAGAAAACTTCCATTTACATATGTTTACAGCCATATATTCTAAACTCTAATTTTAAGTAGTTTACAATATATTAATATAATAGAGGGAAACATTCCACGTGGGAAAATTATATATAAAAACAAAGATGAGGTGACTTACCAAACGAAAGCGCTGGCAGGTCGATAGACACACAAACAAACACAAACATACACACAAAATTCAAGCTTTCGCAACAAACTGTTGCCTCATCAGGAAAGAGGGAAGGAGAGGGGAAGACGAAAGGAAGTGGGTTTTAAGGGAGAGGGTAAGGAGTCATTCCAATCCCGGGAGCGGAAAGACTTACCTTAGGGGGAAAAAAGGACAGGTATACACTCGCACACACGCACATATCCATCCACACATACAGACACAAGCAGACATATTTAAAGACAAAGAGTTTGGGCAGAGATGTCAGTCGAGGCAGAAGTGTAGAGGCAAAGAAGTTGTTGAAAGACAGGTGAGGTTGAGTGGCGGCAACTTGAAATTAGCGGAGATTGAGGCCTGGCGGATGACGAGAAGAGAGGATATACTGAAGGGCAAGTTCCCATCTCCGGAGTTCGGATAGGTTGGTGTTGGTGGGAAGTATCCAGATAACCCGGACGGTGTAACACTGTGCCAAGATGTGCTGGCTGTGCACCAAGGCATGTTTAGCCACAGGGTGATCCTCATTCCCAACAAACACTGTCTGCCTGTGTCCATTCATGCGAATGGACAGTTTGTTCCTGGTCATTCCCACATAGAATGCATCACAGTGTAGGCAGGTCAGTTGGTAAATCACGTGGGTGCTATCACACGTGGCTCTGCCTTTGATCGTGTACACCTTCCGGGTTACAGGACTGGAGTAGGTGGTGGTGGGAGGGTGCATGGGACAGGTTTTGCATCGGGGGCGGTTACAAGGATAGGAGCCAGAGGGTGGGAAGGTGGTTTGGGGATTTCATAGGGATGAACTAACAGGTTACGAAGGTTAGGTGGACGGCGGAAAGACACTCTTGGCGGAGTGGGGAGGATTTCATGAAGGATGGATCTCATCCTTGTAACCGCCCCCGATGCAAAACCTGTCCCATGCACCCTCCCACCACCACCTACTCCAGTCCTGTAACGCGCCTCTACACTTCTGCCTCGACTGACATCTCTGCCCAAACTCTTTGTCTTTAAATATGTCTGCTTGTGTCTGTATGTGTGGATGGATATGTGCGTGTGTGCGAGTGTATACCTGTCCTTTTTTCCCCCTAAGGTAAGTCTTTCCGCTCCCGGGATTGGAATGACTCCTTACCCTCTCCCTTAAAACCCACTTCCTTTCGTCTTCCCCTCTCCTTCCCTCTTTCCTGATGAGGCAACAGTTTGTTGCAAAAGCTTGAATTTTGTGTGTATGTTTGTGTTTGTTTGTGTGTCTATCGACCTGCCAGCGCTTTCGTTCGGTAAGTCACCTCATCTTTACAATATATTGAACTACTTTATAATGTTAGTGTTTGCCATGAAAATGTATTCAGTGGTACACATAAGTTAATAAAAAACTGTTTTGTCATAGAGATAGTACAATATGTACAATACTATGTTGACATTAATTCAGATTAATTATGCGGCAATTGACAAGTATGCAAAAACATTTGATGCTCAATACGCCAACCATGGTCAACTGAAGCTTACTTGTCATGCGAGTCAGATAAGATGCTAAGGAAACATTGTCTTATTTTCAAATTATACTGAATAATGTACCAACAGCTAATGTAGTGCAGATCTAGATTAGGTCTGCTCATAAGCACTTTACATTCACGGATACATTTTGACAAGTGAAATACAAATTTGATGGTATCTTATCCAAAAGGCACAATCTTTTGAAACATCTGGAGTTTAGTTACGTTTAAACACTTTGATTCCCATTCTTCTTGTCTTCAATTCTTTTCTGCAATCTTTCAGCATGTTTCCATGTTGCAATTGAAGGACATTAAAAGTCTCCCACACTAACACGACTTTTAACAGAAATGCTGGCATTTAACATGGTTTTCCGGTATGCCCATACTTGAACTAATGCTGTTTGAAACAACTGAGCCTTGTGCAATTTTGTTTTGCTCAGTGTTTGTTGTCATTTGGAAGATCAAATGTTTAGAACCAGTGTCCTGACAACACTTGTGTCTCACAACACTTGCGTCTTCTGAGGCAGATAATGTTGTTGAAATTCATCATGGTCTTATTAACCAAACCAACAGAGCATTTACCTGAAGCTATTTAGGTGAAACCTGAATAACTTGAATCAAGATGGGTTGGGATTTGAAATCAATTCCTTCTACTTAATCACTGAGTCACTGCTCTCCTTTACACTGTCATTTGTTGGCATTTTTTAGAATTAAACAGACAATGTATGCCACACATATTTCTACAATACACATTTTGTTAATAGCTCCTGAATGTCATAAGACTACATCCATATGTTAAAAAGTACTAGTATAAATTTAAAATGACAAATAATAGAACAAATGAAGGCTTACCTTTATTTGTTCATAATCCTTAGGACAAAATTTAATAATGGGAGCATCAAACAGCAAAAGAGGGCTGCAGCTGCTCCATTTTCGATAACCACTTACAAAGTCCATTCCTAGTAAGTGACCAGATACTGATGTCATTATCATTTGACTTCGCTGTCCAAACACTGTGTATTCAAATTCATAAATTTTGTTGTATTTTGATAGCCCCTCTCTCTGAAAAACATAAGGGCCAATGTGGGCAAAAAAGTTACATAATGCAGGTAGTATCTATTCAGTTACAGACTGCCATCTAAAATAAGCATATCATTAAAACTTTTAAAAAAATTCTTTCATATATTCTCAAATTGAATCTTATAAAATGGTAATGTGTTCTTAAATGAGGTTAAGTAATTTCACTCACAAACAAGACTTTTTTTATTTCAAGTACAATGTAAATACTGTACGTGACAACTTTTGTTGAAAATTTAAACGGTGTTTTAAATAGAAGTTCATAAATGAATCTGTTCCTAATATAGTCACGAAGGGACAAGCTGTGAACTGTGGTATCTGACCAAAGTAATCTGTTTTTTTCAAACTCTCATAACAAATATATGACAGTCATAAAATAACATGTGACACCACAAGACATAAAGAGCATTGCTTTAACACATGTACAGCCAAAAGGTTCACCTGAAATGAAGGGGAAAGTCGAAAAACACTATAAAAAGCCCCAAAATATGAACTTACTGGTTGACTCCTACAATACATTAAAAACTGCAACTAGCTACTGATAATAATGCTATTTATTAAGAATAAATAACCCTGTTACTGGTGCCAAACCAACTTGTACATCAAACAGCTGCTCACATTTAAAATTGCATATAGCTTATGATGTGCATATGCTGTAGTCAACAAACAAGACCAAGATGAAGAAAATAACTTGCTTCTACTGCTGAACTGGACACGTAAAATGGCCTACATCAGCTCATCACCCAGACGAGCTCAGGGAATTATGATTCTCAGTTTACAATGGCAGTCTTGCTTGTTTCTGTGATAAATTCAAAAAAAGCACAGACTTTTTTTTTTTATATAATGTGCTGATTCAGTCCCACCTACAGTCAGTTTTCTATAATTATATATGACTTTTCGTATGTTGCGCAATAAAACTGGGAATCTAAGTGCACAACTGACTTGTCCGACTTTGTCATTGTTAAATAGATAACAATTGTAAGTGAATTACACTATTGTTGCCAGTCATATTTTATCATTCAGAATGTATGAGTGTCATTATATAGCCTGTAAAAGGATAAAATATCACCCACTAAGCATGTCACAAGCTTCATAAGCTGTGCGTACACCTACAGGGGCATAAGGCCTTATGTAATCAGATCACATACTATTAGTAGAAGAATGAATAAAGCTTAATATCACCTGAGTGGCCAAAAAGAGGAATGTTACGTTGAAGAAATTATCTTCTCTTACCACAGCTTATTGTTAAGTACTTTGAGTCACCTTTCTTTACATTAACATGTGGCTCTTTACCTTAACAGTGTGGGAACTCCATAAAGTGGGGCAGCACACCGAGCCTCAGCATTTGCCATGCCTACTAGCTTGGTGGTCACATTGTGTCACTCGTTTTCCTGAATTTGCTTATGGCCTGGTACTCAGCAGTACAATACATACTTCCCCAGCAGATGAGGAAGTTCTAGATGTTCTGGACCCATTTGTCTGTAGCACACAGGTACTTCTTCGAAGGAAGGGTACTCAGCAATTTCGAATAAATTACGAATTTTATAAGACAACTTAGTGCCATCTGCCTTGGTGCCCACAATATCTAATGCACTTCTACATCATTTACCATAAAACTAAAGGTGTTACGATTAGGTTTGCGAAAGGAAGTCTGCTGTTAAACATAAAGGAGAGTCCTGATAGGTGGAACGAATGAGCTGAGCAGTCTAAGGCGCTGCAGTCATGGACTGTGCGGCTGGTCCTGGCAGAGGTTCGAGTCCTCCCTCAGGCATGAGTGTGTGTGTTTGTCCTTAGGATAATTTAGGTTAAGTAGTGTGTAAAGCTTAGGGACTGATGACCTTAGCAGTTAAGTCCCATAAGATGTCACACACATTTGAACACTTGGAACGAATGCATTACGTGCCTCTATATTGGCATGATTGAAGAAGAAATGGCTGTTGGTTTGGAAGACATAGGGGCTCTATTATTAGAGTCAGAGTTTAATCCTAGCAACATCAACTGGTAGGGGGTGGGGGTACCCAATGCCCACTTTTTGTAAATAATGTAATGTAGTCGTGTACTTTACATTTTACAATTTTGAAATTTTTTATATTTTTTTAATGAATGCTACTACTGCATTATATAAGTTTTTGAAATTTCTCCATTACATTTCATCTAAAAGTTTAAGTCTAATTGAGGTGGTCATAAACAAGTGCTTGGGGTATGCCGTTATTAGCCGTAAAGAAAACAAATGGCTCCCTCTGGCTGCACCGAGATATTAAATCAACAATCAGTGTTAGAAACAAACAGAAATGTAATCTGTACTACATCCAAAAGACTTTCTCACAATGATGGAGGAGAATATTTTTCTAAGATCAATTTTGCCAACAATAGATGAATAGTCACAACTATCATAGTCCTCAACACTCCTGTGGCATGAACAAATACAAGCATTTACCTTTTGGGATCTCTTCTCTTCCTGCATACTTGCAGAGGTACCTAGAATAGTTAATCATGTCTGCACCCACTTGTACCATCTAGATAACTTAATTGTCACATATACTACATGTCAGGAATGCTTATGAAACCTTAATGCACTATTTACTAATGTGATGCAGGGCTAAAGTGCCACTTAGACAAATGCCAGTTTTTTCCAGGAACAAATTGAGTACTTCAGGCACCTACTAAGGAAAGAAGGAATCCAGCCCACTGATTGTAATGTAGCAACTATTGACTTCCTACCATGCTCCAAAAACTTCCCAGAGCTGCAAGCTTTTTTGGAAAAAGTGAATTATTATTCAAAGTTCCTCTCACAAGCAGATCTTATAATGAAACCACTAAATCAGTTGCGTAAGAAAGGTGTGCATTACCAGTGGTCAACAGCCTGCAAGCATGCGTACACACAGATAAAGTGAATGCTGGTGCTCATTGCCCTGCCTTACAACAATTTCACCATTATGTCCACTGGTTATGGTCATGGATGTCACTCCATATCACATTGGTGCATTGCTGGCACATAGTAACAAAAGCAGCACTGAACAACCAACTGCCTGTGCGTCAAAGGTGCTGCTACCCACACAAAAGAACTACTCATGAATAGAAAAGGTGCTGTTAGGTATTGTGTGTGCAATTAAGATGTTCCATGAACACTTATTCCAGATAAAGTTTGCTTTAATCACGTAGCATAAACTGCTGGAAGCTCTATTCAGGCCATACTTGACATTCCAGAATTAACAGTACACCTCCAACACTGAGCACTTTTCCTGAGCTGCTATAATCATGCAATTTAATACAAACCAAAATCACAATAAGCAAATATGGACACACTACCTGAGCTTCCTGTGATACCAGACCTAGCCTTTGATCAGCAGAAAATCTTACGTTTACACAGAGACACAGAAAGGAGACAGACCTTGGAATGATTTCCCATAAAGGCTGCATAAATTGCTCCAGACACAAGCTGTAGTCGCAATTCCATCTTACGACAAGTCGCAAACTATGGGCTCCATGGGTGTGCCATATACGTTTTGAAAAAGCAAAATCAATACCAAGTTGTAACAATCATCAAATACGTCCTCATAACAGATGCACATTGTGTCATCATCCCAGCCACAGGTTTTATAACTATTTTATTGCAGGCACTACAGAATGTCACAGATTAAAAGCCCTAGTGAGACAACATGTTTATTGGTCCATCTTAAACAAGGAGGCAGACACCATGATGCATAGCTGTCCAACTTGTGTCTGGCATCAGCCAGTACCATTCCCAATCTTTTGCACCTCCCACAGAGCTTGGAATTATGTCCATTTTGGTTTTGCAGGCCTATTTCTCAGCTCTATGTGGATACTAGTAATGGACAAATTCTTCAAAAAAAAAAAAACACACACACACACACACACACACAAAAAAAAAAAAAAAGATAGCTACATGGACACCAGCAACTGTAGAGAACACGACGTCGATCAACACACCAAAAGGTTTGGAGTTCCGTCATACAAACTAATTCCAACCGCACCTAACAACTACTCCACCACCACAGACTGCTCACTGGACTTCATTTATCTGCAGTGCTGTCTCCACTTGTCCATTTCCTCAATTCAGTTGCATCTTGATCACAGTAATAACATGAGTGGGCATAACGAGTACTGGTTAACTTGCCAAACACAATGCTATCAATTCTTTATTTAGATTTATGTCAGAGTTGATTGTATTTTATACTGATGACTAAAGCTTGTGTCACATAAGACGCCGCTTCCGCGCATAGAGGCGGAGCAGTGAAGGGATGAGAACTGCACACGCGCAGCAGCAGAGAGCAGGCAAAGTCCACGTTGCCGAACTGCATTGCTGCGAACAACAGTCAGGCTCATTCGCCTACGGTACATTGTATTATATGTTCAAATCTGTGAGGGGAGTAGTAAATATTAAAACCAATTTCGATCAGTCGTCATGAGAGAAACATTAATTCACGTCTTGATGATGTTGCGTCCACTGCTCCACAGATTTACTCTGCGTGAATTCGGGAGGCAAGAATACCTGACACAGCTTTGTGAAGATGTGAAGTACAATTTCTCTCAAAATGACAATTGTCTAATTACAAGGTCATTGAAACTGCTTGCAATAATTATCATTTATTACAATTTGAACTGTATTATAAGTAAAAATTTTAATACACAACAAAATTAACTTCAAGCGCAAGCCGAAATAATTATATTTGCTTGACAACTGCCTCTACTCAATAGGACTTTTAAAAATGTGTATAAGGTGTGTGTACTGATCTGTTTGACTGTAGTTTAGTGTAATCACTGTGCATAAAAAATAATTAGTGGTAGAAAAGACTAATGAAAAGACTATCATAAAAATGGTCAGTAAGTTGTCATATTTTTCACTGTTAATGGAATGGGCATTATGAGTGTAAGCTAACTCATTCAACTTACAGTCAGAGACCGCATTTATAATCCATGGAACAAGCAAACAAATAACCATCATCTGCCAATAACTCCAGGGAATGACGACGGGTAACATCGGAAACCACCGATATCTCAACAAGTAACAGTTATTGTCATTTTAGGCCTTATCCATTTTGTGTCTTGAAAATGACAGGAGTTTACATGTGGAAACATTGGACTTTTGACAAATTTATCCAGCTGCATTCTCGCATGTTATTAGAGCAGACAACATGGTGGTAGGAGCTTAACTTCTCCTGGGGCTATATGTTGAACATTACAGTCTGCATAATTCAAAGGATACAAAGTACTAATCAAAAAGGCCAGGAAGTTCTCATTATTATGTACACAACTGATATTTTGACAAACACATTTTCTAAACCATGAGTCTTTCAAACTAAAAATATTATTACTTTGTTCCAAAGTCTACATCACAATACCACCATCACTTCTACTTGAGTATGTTTCCGAACAATCCGATTGTAAATTTACGATGATAGGTTCAAGGCTTATATCCATCATCACTTCCCTGTCAAATTATTCTTTCTGAAGCTTTTCAGCATTCTGCACAGACTGTGCCCACGCTACAGGTCGGATGTGGCCTATTGACTCATGCACAAGTGATTCACTGAATGCTATCTTGAATGTGTTTTTTTCTTTCTTTTTTTTTCTCCCACATAGCCTTATCCTTTGCCCAAATAAATCCAATACAGCTAAACTGACAGTGACATGTAGGCAAACACAAAACTGTGTGACCCCATTCACGTGCAAGGAAATCAAATTTGTACATTCTGTCATGTGACTTGTATAAATTAACAAACTGCAGGAGATTGGCATGAGTCTGGCTTATACTGTGCTTAATATTTTTATTTTTAAGCCAGGGAAAAATACCCACTTTTCTGGTGTTTATAGTTGGTGTTTTCTGTGTAACAGTTGAATTATAACAGGCAATGACCGACTTTGAAGCAAGGTATGACAAGAATTGTGAATCACGTCACAAAACTGATAGCATTCATTTTCGAATGGTATTCACTGCTGTTTTTCTTACACATAAATACAAGTTTACTCTCAGAAACAAAACCAGAAGAAGAGTCAGCATGCAGAATAATTATCTGAGAACCTACTCCTATGAAACTTTGAAAGCGCCAGTACCATCACTCATTTTCCAACATATCTTCCTGGAATGACTAATTGGCCCATGTTTCATCGAGGTAATACACTGTTGAACTACCCGCTTCTCTTGAATCGTGAATCTTTATATGGGATGTAGTTTATGCTACACCTATGTCACTTCTTTGAACCAAAAACTCGTTTCTTAACATATCAGGAACCAACGTCTTTTAAATTTCTTTACATTGACGAAGCACTTACCACCGAAGTTAATTTTCTCCTGCGTAACTGAAATATTTTTTTGTGATGTTGATCATTCATCATTCACATGGAGCACTTTAAATCATCGTTATTAAAACCATCCATGTGTGTTACAGGTTCCTTGCGACTTCAATGCTTTCCAGGCGACACGAAACCAACTTTTTCTACTGTTCCTACAGCTCTGACACTTTCGTTTACAATTCTCTTTACAGTTCTCTTACTGACACCATAAGGTTCTGGAGTCCGTTCTTGTGTCTTCAAATGTCAACAGTAGGAGACCTGCTTTCAAACTGACGTTTGAAAAAAGTTATAAATGTGGTAAATAATCCCCCTCACCTGCTTGTGAAGCACTTTTCATTTATTGCCATCAATTGGCTTTTCTTTTTTTTATAATTCTTAAAAATTTACAGATACACATTCACAGCTATACTGCTACAAGGAAAAAAAATACAAAAAGAAATTGACAGTTGACTGAATAATTTGGTTGTTGCAAAGTATGGCAACAGTGCAGCATATAAGAGTGAGATTCTCGCTGTCTAGTAGTAACTCGCTGCTAGCCACTTGGAACGAAAAAGAATGTTATTGGCAGTCAGTGGCTAGTGGAGGGGGTTGTGTAGAATGGCTGAAAATTGGGCCACCTTCCAACGTGACGCAGACAATGTAGCCATTCATTCGCAAACCAGACCTACACTAATAGTGCTTCTCAAAGCAAAATTCCACTGACATACTTGGGTAACATCCACACAACACAGTCATACAACAGACATGGAGTAATCTTATTACTCGTGTGATGCACTCAACAGGTGAAACTGCACTGAATGCATGTACTACAAACTTGTTCGTAGTACATGCATTCAGTGCAGTTTCATCTGTTGTGTGTATCACACATTTGAAGTATACATATTCTGGGCAGTTTCATCTGTGACAGAAATTTAAATAAAGAATTATCAGATCTTGATTGCTGCTTCTCCCCCAACAAAACTGCACACATCCATGCTTCATAGGCATAACCCATTTACCCACCTATCACTAGCCTCTCGCTTTAAAAGCCCCCGTATTGCTGGCACATATCAAAACAGATTGTATAGCTGCACCTTCAAATTAATACACTCTGAAAGTAATGTTGTGAAAACTCATTTTAGTTTTGACCTTCCAAAACCACTATGTACCATTCTTATTCTTCTGATTATTTCTTTCCTGTCCAGCCAGTTGTCTTCAGTTGACCTAAACCCAAAAACTCATCAGCTGGTTCTACCATTTCACTGTTCATTTGCACTAATGGTTTTACTGTACTTAATTTTGGCTTAACTATAATAGATTTCTTTTCAGTTCATTGATTATACTTTGTTTACATATTACTGTAATTGAGTTTCAATGCTATTTCCAAACTTGCTCTATCCCTAAAATTCCAAATGTTGATATCTAGGTCTACCTTTTGCTTACGCAGTGAACTTACACTCATGACAAATAGTGCACATCAACATGTATTTTACATATACCTTTTGCTGTAAGTATCTGCACTATAATGTCATATTTGTCACACAGGTGAAGGTTTGACTCTGTTTAGGAAATGTCTCTTGTGGTTTTTAATTTCTGTTATGTGCAACTTAGGTCTAAGGTTCTGTTTACATACATGCATTTGACAATACTGAACTTGCATTCATAGTGAACTCAATATAATACTGCGTGGTTACATATGTTTATAGCAGAATAAACATAATAGGACTCAGTTTATTCTTTTAGTTACACATTTTTAGGTATTTTTCTTGCTACAATTATTTTCTTTGACCATGAGTGTAAACTGTGGGAGTTGCCATAGAAAAGTGAGTAGTAGGATATATTGTGACTGCTGCAAAAAATGGTTTCACTGCAGACAATGTAGTGTGGAGGTCTCTGAAGAGACAAAAGTCATGGGATACCTCCTAGCATCGTGTCTGACCTCCTTTTGACCAGCATACTGCAATAACTCGATGTGACAGGGACTCAGCAAGTCATTGGCAGTCCTCTGCAGAAATATTGAGCCAAGTTGCCTCTACAGCAGTCTGTAATTGCTAAAGCGTTGTCAGTGCAGGATTTTGTACACAAATTGACCTCCTGATTATGTCTCATTAATGACTGATAGGATTCATGTAGGGCAATCTGGGTAGCCACATCTTTCACTCAAACTATCCAGAATATCCTGCAAACCAGTCAGAAACAATTGTGGCCCGGTGACATGGCACACTGTCATCCATAAAAATTCCATCGTTGTTTCTAAACATGAAGTCCATGAATGGCTGCAAATGTTCTCTAAGTAGCCAAATATAACCATTTCCTGTCAAAGGATCAGTTCACTTGGACCAGAGGGCCCAGTCCATTCATTGTAAACACAGCCCACACCATTATGGAACCACCACCACCAGCTCGCACAGTGCCTTGTTGATACCTTTGATCCATGGTTCTGTCAGGTCTGTGTCATACTTGAACCCTACCGTCAGCTTTTACCAACTGAAACCAGGACTCATTTGACCAGGCTGCAGTTTTCCAGTCATGTAGGGTTCAATCGATATAGTCACAAGCCCAGGAGAGGCACTGCAGGTGATGTCATACTGTTAGCAAAGACACTCATGTCGGACATCTACTACCATAGCCAATTAACACCAAATTTTGGCACACTGTCCAAATGGATACATTCATTGTATGTCTCACACCGATCTCTGCAGTGTTGCTTGTCTGTTAGCACTAACAACTCTATGTAAACCCACTTAACTCAGTCATTAAGTTAAGGCCGTTGGCCACTACGTTGCCTGTGGTGAGAGGTAATGCCTGAAATATGGTATTCTCTGCTCAGTCCTGACACTGCAGATTGTGGAATACTGAACTCCCTAACAATTTCCAAAATGGAATGTCCCATACATTTTTCTCTAACTACCATTCCACGTTTAAAGTCTGTTAATTCCTGTCGTGCAGCCATAATCATGTTGGAAACCTTTTCACATGAATCACTTCAATACAAATGACAGCTCTGCCAATGAACTGCCTTTTTATACCTTGTGTATGTGGTACTATTTTTTATTGTCACCTCTGTGTGTGGTACACACTGCTCTCCGCCACCCATCATATTGTGGCTTTGGCTTGCAGACTGAATATAGATGCAGAATGTCAGAAAGAAGAGAGCAGGCCCTACTGCTGCTAGGTAGCAGTCATGGCAGAGGTGTAGGCCCTCATTTATAGGGGAAGGGAACAACATCAGGTCACCAGCATTTTCAAGCTGAGTGCTCAGTTAATCAGATGACTGATGGTATATGGCCTTGCTGTAAGAATTTCACAAAGGGTGTTCAGATGGTGACATTGGGTGGGTCAAGGAACAGGACAGGACATACAACATATGTGGTGACGTGAGCAAGATACCTTTCTTAACTGATAGCACCGATGTTCATATGGCTGAGCTATTATGGCTGCAAGACTGGCTTTGTTTTGGCAGTGCATTTGGCTAGGCAATGGAGTTGGCATTCATGGCTGATGACCGGGCACAAATTACACACTGGTGGCAGTTTGCAATATCAGAAGATTGGGCTTAGGCAGGGGAGGCTAGCAGAGTTAATTAGTGAGAATACAGCAGAAGGGTATGTGTCACCCATGAGCATCTACCTGTTGTTATGGGTAGGAGTAGACCTTTTTTTTGGATAAATTATGACAACATGCTCACCTTCCTTGAAAGTGTCTCAACTAGTATAGTAATTGCTTCAACATTTACATGGAAGGATGAATACAGTCACTAGTTAACAGAGAGAGAAAAAAAATCATAAGGACAAACACCAATGGTAGATGTAAACTGCTTTCAGCCAGCGACATCTAGTAGCAATGCCCCCTCAGCTGCTTGCACCGTAGTTGTAGGCACAGTACACCAGCGACAACCCAACATTGGGAGTCATAAGCGTTTACCATTTTATAATGATTTTACTCTGAGTGACGATGCCATTTATGGCTATACATTTTATTTACTATGTTCACTTCATGAAGACAGATATTTATAAAAAATAAATATGTATTTTTTTCCTTTTTAGATCAATCTGAATATGATCATAATGGTTGAAACCAATGACTGAATAAATAAATATTTGCAATGGGAGACTTTTCAAAATTCAGTAACATTGGATCATTGTTATCTTAATAGTGACAGTGTCAACCCTCATCAATAATAAAAAGACATGTAATATGGAGTCTTTCATCCATATGTCAGTCCTATGTTGTCATTATATATGACAGTTGTGTCAAATGTGACAACCAATAGCAATAACACACATGACAACCAGTGTAAAGTGAGGTAGGGCAGATTTCATAATTAACACATACGGTTGTAATTGGACTCTAGGTATCCACATCACTTTTTGCTTTCTAGATGAACTTCAAGTTGAACATCGCAAGGAATTTAAAACAGTCACACATGTCATTTATACAGAGATATATAAGAAAGTAGACTCATGTTCTTGCTACTATGTATACAATTATAATGTTGTATGTATGTCACACATTTGTCTGTTGTCCTCTTTACCAAATCTCACTGACGATGGGTTATATACTCGAATATCAGTTTGACTAACAAAGATTTTACGTGGAGCAGCTCATGTTACTTAGAAGATGTCACTTAACGAATATTTACAAGCTGCAGAGCACCAAGCATTCAATATTTTTCACTGAGACATTTGTTTTAGAAATCTGAGAAATTTGTGCAGGTGGACCACATAATTGGCACACCAAGTATAAGTCCAAAGAACTGAAATTATCATGATGGAATGTGATATGCTGGTGTTGTGGACACAAAAATTTCCCTTTCAATTAAAATTTGACACTTGCATTATTTTTTCTTACTCATCTAAGAAGGAGACTTTCCGAATTAAATGAGGATTCAAAACAATATGGTGTCAGCTATAATTAAAGCAAAAAACACCTTATATTTAAACATTATTAACAGGACATTCTAGTAAGCTCTGATTTGTAAGGAATTCACCATATAGCGGAGATGCTGAGCTGCTAATAGGCACAACTCTCACAATTATACCTTTTGACAGTTAAGGCCTTCGTAAACAATAGACAGTCATATGTGCGCACACACACTGTTTTTGCATGTGTGTGTGTGTGTGTGTGTGTGTGTGTGTGTGGGCGTGCGCGCGCCACGCACACACGCACATGCGTGTGCATATGAGTATGTCTGTCAAGTGTTGACTAAGGCCTTAACGGCCGAAAGCTATAATTGCGGGAGTCTTTTTGTTGTGCCTATCTGTGACTCAGCACCTCCACTATATGGTGAGTAGCAACTTTCCTTCTCATAATATTGTTACTCTCCATCCTGGATTTTCCATTGTTTGATTTATAAGGAACTAATACATATAATGCCAGCTATTACATATGCGTTTTGAACAAGAACTGAAACAAATTTTTGTGTGTTATTTCCCCCATTTTCTTTATCGGATGGCAATATTAGCAATCAGTGCAATGATAAAGCTATAGTTTAATGAAATCATCTTGAATTATTGGCCAAGTCACAACACTGTCTTGACGGAATATTTTGATGAGCTTCCTATTCATAATACTAAGGCAAAAATGACAACTAGGAAGCTCGTCAAAGATTTGCAACAATACATCATGATTAAGCTAATGATACCACAACATGTTATCAAATGAAATTCACTGAAAACGGCTACATGAAGATACATAAAGAGAATCTACATAACTGCAGAATTTGCCATTTTCCTGCCAGACTGAGTCACCAGCATTATACTATACTGTTACAACACTGTCATTCTGCTCTGAAGTCAATTATCAAATGGAGTACACACACACACAAAACAAAGAGAATATAAGGAATTATGTGATAGCGTTTTTCCGAAAACTGGCATGCTGACCTTAGCAAACATGGCCAAACAAGCCATACTGCTTGTTAAAAGTCTGCACCCCAATACACCTTCTGATCTGCATCAGTATAATATTAGAAATAAAGAAAATTTTACACCAGTAGCCACAGTATAGCACTGTATGAAAAGGGTACACAATATGCAGGACTGAAATTAGTCACTGCATTGCCCATTGTAGGGGTCGACAGAAGCGTCCGATCCCACGCGTCGGCTTTGACCCGTGACGTAAGGGTCTTGTCGTGTGTGACGTCATGACGGCGCGGAGTTTGGTTTGTGAGTGTGGCGTGTTTGTAGATGTTGTCGTGAAGCCTAATTTTCAGCTGAAGAAAATCCTTTATACACGACAGAAGAATATCATATGCTGAATAAAAAAATTCTTTGGAAAAATTATATAAATAGTGTTCAGCAAACCATTTATTTGTAATCTTATCATATGTTGATCAGTAATGTATTAAAAGAATGTGGCATTGTATTCAGACTGCCAAAGGCCGTGCTGCAGTGGTAACAATGGTTCCCATCAGATCACTGAAATTAAGTGCTGTTGCCAGGCTTGGCTAGTATCTGGATAGGTCACTGCCTGGATCTGCCGAGCGCTGTTGGTAAGTGGGGTGCACTCAGCCCCTGCGAGGCCAGTTGAGGAGCTACTAGATTGAGAAATATCAACAACGGTCATGAAAACTGACATGCTGTCTATGTCCAAAACCTTTCTGCAATGTCACAATGAATGTAGCTGTGTAACAATGTTGACTGTCACAGATGCGTTAAAACACAACAGCTTCTTGAAGTTCTAACAGAACATCAAGCTGTATCTCAGCACCACATTTCACTTCCTCTATATGTTTATTTTTAATTATCATCCAGAATATCATCAACATAAACATACACTGAGTAAACACTGACTTATCATTAACATCACATGCTCAGTAATGAGGATACAGACAAAAATAAAGCAATATACATTCTGAGAAATTTAAATGGTAAATGTATACAGGAAAGAGCCTATAAGATATATAATACATGAGGAATATGTTGTCAAGTCAGAGAATCTGAAGATTTGCTGCTTGTGGATGAGGAGATTCCAGAAGAACGGGTTATGTTAGTAAAAGGAAAACAATTAACGACTCAACCGTAAGATAATGGTTGTCACGAACTAGATTCGTCTCAATAAAAATTATACCGTAAGATAATGGTTGTCACGAACTAGATTCATCTCAATAAAAATTTTAAAGTACACCCACAAATAATAATCAGTTACACATGCGATGCTGTTGAGATGGAACGTCATATTTACTTAGTCAGTGCAGAGGCAGAGGTTCACTGTTTCCATAGAAACTGTGTCCATGCAAGAACAATTATCAAGTACCTATATAAAATATATATCTACGTTTCTTTTAAAGAAGCTTACTTTTCTGCTATGTCCACCGGATAAAAAGTATGCGATATTCTTTGCTGCGTCATTTTTTTCTGCAACATTCAGGATTTTCATAGCAGGAAGGTCGCTCTTTACCGATTTTTGACTCCACGCGAAAGTAGTTACAAAATAGCGACAAAATATACGAAATTCAAATGAAACTTTAATCATTATGGACGTAACACGAATTTATTATCCCATAGCTTAATATCAAATGTGCACTGGTGTCCTATCACACCTATACGAAAACACTTCACATAATCTGACACAACCTCCCACACACACATAGATAACACCAAAACAAATTACAAACAGCCCTCTGCACTGTGCAACCTAGTTTATGTTTTGTCTTTCCGCCAGCCAGAGATGTGTAATACTGAAGTTAACTCTGTAATATCGCAGAATAAACAAATGAGTGTACATCAACGTGTTTAAATTTAGTTTGTCGCATCTTTGGTTAGCAGCGTACTCTATGGTTAGCAGCCGATAACTCGAAGTGTGCGTGAATCTTAAGGCCGGTCCACACGCAACGATCTGTCTGCGCAGATGTCTGTAGATGCAAAAGATCGCTGCAAATGTGTTGTGTTCACACGACACAAGCTCCAATCTACTACTCGCCTGCCATCTGTCGGTGTAAAAAAGAAATATCAGTGGCAAGCGACTACGCTCGCCGAAAACGTCAGAAGTTTAATTAATTTATTTTGAAATTTAGGAATTGAAGAAATTATGGTGTGGTCAGTGTTCGCAACTTGTGTTACAAAAAACATTCAGACAAAACGCAGGAAACAGAGAGAGCGGTAAAAATGGTATACATAGTGGCTGCTAAAGCGAAAGCATTTTTCGCACGTACATTTACTGAAAGAGTTGCACGGCCACCCTAACGACTGGCGTAATTATTTACAGATGGATGTCGAAACTGCCAGCCGAGTGGTTCTAGGCGCTACAGTCTGGAACCGCGCGACCGCTACGATCGCAGTTTCGAATCCTGCCTCGGGCATGGATGTGTGTGATGTCCTTAGGTTAATTAGATTTAAGTAGTTCTAAGTTCTAAGCGACTGATAACTTCAGAAGTTAAGTCCCATAGTGCTCAGAGCCATTTGAACCATTTTTTGATGTCGAAATTTATAATTGTCTCTTAACGCTCGTAACCTCTCATATTATACAAAATAATACTTGAATGAGAAGAGCAATTTCTCTCCATGAACGGCTGACGGTGACATTAAGATTCCTGGCAACAGGAAGGAGCTATAAGGACTTTAAATTTTCAACTGCAATTTCTAAACAAGGATTGAGTGAAATTACACCCAACACAAGTGAAGCTATTTACTCTGTCCTGAAGGATGAGTTCATGAGTTCATAATGGCAAGTCAAGTACATTAATTCTGTCAAGTTACAAATAATATTTTTGCTGACGAAGACTCACAATATTTTTGCTGTTTTAGACGTGTTTGAATCACAAAATACTACAAACTTGGTGGTATATTTCATCCACTCCAACACCAGATCTTCGAGCTTTTTGAACTTCTGATAATTATTTACAATAAACAGTCCACAACGATTTTTGTTATCACCGTTTCTCAGTTCGCCGGTGCGTCTACTTCTCGTAATTTTTCAATTAACGCATTGTATGCAGCTGTCTTTTTGTTCCTGTCACTGTACTCCTTACTTTTAATATTCCACAAACATGGTTCATTTCTATAAAGTTCAATGAATTCTCTGATAAACTGTCTAGAACACTGACGAACGTCAGCCATTTTAATGCTCCGTGCGCACAAACACTAGACTGAACAAGCAGCTGTTTCGCCCCAGATTTGCGGCGATCTCCTGTCCAAACGCTCCAACTTGTCTGCGCAGATGTGGTTTGAACCCACAGATTTGAGACGATTCGCTCAAACCTCCACCTCCAACTAACAGGTTTGCACACACATCATGTCGGTGCAAATCTTCTGTCCACACGCGACGATCTGTCTGCGCAGATGTGATGTGCACAGACATATGCGCAGACAAGTCGTTGCGTGCGGATGGGCCTTTAAGATGACGGAAAAGAGAGTCCCAGCTCCCGAAGAACATCTCACGAATTTACAGAAAGGTTTAGACAAACCATCGATGATCGACAGCCTCTCTTTTAGCACTGAGTACGAGCCTGGACGACTGGGGTCCCGTAAAAGGTTTTTAACCCTTAGTTGGTAACATGTGAAAAATTGGCGTTTACGGTAACATCCGTCTGGGAGACTAAGATGACTAAATTTTTCAAAGAATTTCCACTGTAGTGAATATCTAAAATAGTTTGTTGACAAATTAATACTAATATTTTTATTATCTTTCAATCACAGTTTGCAATACAATACAATACAATACGAAAAAATTATAAAATTAAGTGCTAGCTTTTACATGAAATAGTTTATAAAGTATATTATTCCTTTGCAAAATTCACAACGTGTAATATTATATAGTTTCTAAATTTGACATGTGTTTTCTCAAATATCTTGATATACATGCAAAGAAATGGAAAACAATTACAAATTTTCTCTACACATTTTACATATTTTCATTTAGTACTGTAAGCAACTGGGCTTATCACATTTCACACACTTGTATGCAGTCATTCTGTTCAATGTGTTGGGAAATTAATGACAGTTTCTCCCTTTTCTAGCTTGTCGCTTATTTTTCTTCCTGTTGGATTCCCATCTCTTTGCTTTTCACGCAAAATACATGAAATAATTTTCCTGGGGTCATCCCGTAAGTTTGGAATCTGGAGCCCTCTCTCCACATGATGTCTGATTAAGTTCATTCATATGCTCTTCATTAACTCAAATTTTGACATCGTACCTTTGTGAAGATACATAACAGAGGCATTTGTGCAGTTCACAGATACTGCCAGTGGCTATTTCCTTGTTCTCCAGTTAGCTAAGTAGTTGCTGCATTTCATGTCTGGAGCGTCTACAACAGATTTTGTGACATTATAGAAACTGATAATTTCTGGTTTGTTGTTACTTTCATCAGTATACACAGTGTGGTGCATTGACCAAAGCGCTAAAACTGCCTTGGAAATTTTTGGAACAAGAGACAATAGCATAAGATCTTTAGTAAAACCCATAAATACTGGAGCCAACTTCATTCTTTGGCTTGGGAAGAAACTCTTTTGGAACTTCTCTTTTGTTGGATTTTAAGGTTCCAGCATATGTCAACCTGCTTTTCAGCGGTCCCTTACACAATTCAATGGAGGAAAACCACTTGCCTGCTGTGATATTCCTGTTTGTCCCGTATATCCTTTTGGAAAGATAAATCACAGACTGTGTTGGCTTTTGCAACTTTTTCTCTTCCTCAGATAGTGTTGCTCCATCGCTATCTTTCCCCATATAAATGCAAGCATTATACAAATATGAATAATGTGCATCTGTGAGGCACATGACTTTTATGTCATATTTAGCAGGTTTCTTGGGCATAAACATTTTGAATCGGAATCTGCTGATGCATGAGCTCCAATCGAATATAGGTATCTTTTGACAATTCGAAATAAAGATGCTGAAAATATTGGACACAGCTGCTGCAGGATCATCTCTTTTCCTTTTTTCGCGAGTAAATGCATCATCAAATCTGAGAGCCGCCAGTAAAACTTTACATCGTTTTAGCAACACAGCTGCACGAAAAATGGCATGTGCAGTACAGTCATTTGCGAAAAGTGATGCCAAGTTTTCACGTCGAGACTTGAAAATGGAACATAGAACTATCAAACCAATCACTGCCTCAATTTCAGTTTTGTATGTATCCTTATCACTGGAAGGCGAAGGATTTTGTAATTTATTCCTTATCACTTGTAGTTTTGAGTTAGCATCTCGTCCAATATCTCAGTGTTAAAAAATAAACGCTATATTTCTTCTGAGTCTGAATCGTTACCTAACTGATTGGCAGGGCATAACCATGATGGCAATCTAATTTTATAACATTTTTGTTTGTTGTCTTAGTACCGCAATTGGATGCTCTGGAACTCCAATTGAAACCCTCTTGTCATCATAAATTGTGTCAGTTTGAGTGTCATCGTTTTGTCCATTATAATTATCCGGGCTGTTATGCCGTGGTCGGTTGATGAATTCTGAGGTGATTCCCAACGTTTCGTCTCCGACTGCGGGAGACATCTTCAAGGGGGTCCGTAGCTTGATGGAAGGTCCAACACACACACTGGCTCGCTACTGACTGCCGCTAAATTCCGTGTCCGCGCGCCCCCGCGCCGCGGCGTGACGTCACGTGTTTTGAAAACGTCAGTGCAATTGACCGCTGTCCGTCGCCGTCGATCGCCGTTGCCATCACCCAGTAGTGGACGAGTGGTACACATCTTCTTTAACACCGGCATCCATATTCCGTTTAATTTGTCGCCCTCCTCCTTTCGGTTGAAATTATTTGGGTGTTTAGCGATTTCGATTGCTTCCCTGTAGAGCCTTTCGTAGTATCCGCTCGTGGCCGCTAGTGCTTGCGTCTCCTCGAAACGAATATTGTGGTTCCCTGGCTGGAAAGCATGCTCCGCAACATCTGATCGTTCCGTTTCTCCTCTTCTACAATTTCCCTTGTGCTCTTCCAAACGTTTAGAAACAGTTCTTTTGGTGGTACCCACATAAACATCACCACAGCTGCATGGGATCCTACACACTCCAGATTTTTCCAATGGTTTGCGAGCGTCCTTGGCAGGCCTAAGGTATTCCTGTATCTTCCTGGTGGGCTTGTAAATTACGGTAATATTCAGCTTCGTCAAGATGCTCCCTATTCTTTCCGTTACATTTTTAACAAACGGCAGGAAAACCTTAGATTTTGCAGTAGCCTGTACGTCAGTATGATTTCTGCGTGGCTGTCTCAACGCACGTTTTATTTCGGCGGACGAATATCCGTTCTTCGTTAGTGCATTGTGGAGATGTTCCATCTCAGCGTCGAGCAACTCAGGTTCACAAATATTTCTAGCTCTGTCCGCTAACGTCTTGATAACACCCCGCATCCTTGAAGATGTCTCCCGCAGTCGGAGACGAAACGTTGGGAATCACCTCAGAATTCATCAACCGATCACGGCATAACAGCCCCGATAATTATAATGGACATGATATTTCCGGCCGTGAAAGTTTACATTTTAGTGTCATCGTTTTCCCTATTCTGAAGAGAGTCGACACCACCTTGTTCATTCTCGGACGTGCAGAGAATGTTATTCACATCTATTTCAGAATCACTGTCATGTTCTGAATCTGATACGTGATCTTCCTCAGGAACGTAAGATATCTGAATGATAATCATCATCGCTTTCTTCAAACTGCTCTAAAGCCATCTGCACCATTCTTTTGCTTCTTTGTGACACACAAGATATCCCTTCACTACCAGCCATCCACAAGTAATAGGGTATTTGAAAAGTTAGGAGTATAATATAAAAAAAAACTTAATCACTTTACAGTAATATCCGTCTGTCAGGCGGAGTAAAAATCTCACCTCTACAGTAACATCTGCCTGTGAGACGATGTGACTGACATTTGTGCACGAGTGAACAATACTATCGTGGAAATGAAACAATGACGTCCACACAGTAGCAAGTTCAACTCACGAATGAAGCATAGCTGAAATATCAGATCCAAGTAACAATGCACGTCTGTGAACAATACATTGAGAACTTTTATATCCACATAAGAGACGGGTTTTACCAACTGAGGGTTAAATATGGCCATTGAAGAGCCACCACCTGAGTACCCATCAGCACTGGCGGCTCCACACCAAACCGAAAAGCTTGGAGGACCCTGAATCGCATAATAACAGAGGTGGCACCGGTGAAAACAGACGTTATCAGGTGAGGTCATGGTAATGTGGATGACGACAAGTGCAGTTGTGATGCTGTGCAAGACATGGAACATCTCTTGGTCTGTCCAAACTGTCCCCACAGATGCAACCTCGACGAGTTGTGCTTGCACAAGGATGAAGCTCAGGACGTGGCCCAATACTGGACTGAAAGACTATGATTTGGTTTCCAGACACAAAAAGTAAAATAAGTACTGGACAGGGAGGCCAGAGTGACTTTGGGAAAAATCTTCAAACATTGGCGACTGTCTCCAATGTTGCACAGTCCCTGCAGGAGGATGACCTCAAAAGGGAAACCCAAGATACGATAGCACAAAGCAAAATACAAGCAAAATCGGAAAAGCTGACACCAAATAAGTGCATAATATCAGTGGCTTCTCACAGCTTGGTTTAAGACCAGTTCTAATACCGTGAATACGATAGGTGGATAAACTTTCAAGAGATGACAGAAGACGCTGAGATAGAACTTGACATCGACAAGAGACAACGAATAAAAGAACTAGGGAAAAACCGCAAATAGAGATAATTGATGCTCATACTGGTGGATTTAACCACATAATAGTATTGGCTCAAGAAGTCACTAACCGTGTGGGGGAACAACAGTCACATCCAGGACAAAAACCACACAAATGTAAAAGCAGCAACAACAGATACAGTAGGACATATCTGGGGCCTTTCACTGACTTTATGAAAAGCCTAGACAAAAACATTAAAAACTTACATCCTATGCCTATTGCTAAATTGATATACTCTTATTGCACTCATGTTAAAAAGCTTGTTATAAATGTTAGTCAGCCAGGCAGGAAGAGCATGAGATGTGGACTGAAGTCAGCAGTTGCAGCGAACAATTTGTTCCAGTTATATTTAAAGAAAAAGTATGAATGTGTATATCATCAATTTCTTTTTACATAGGCCTACATACGGGATCATACATGATGTTGATAAACATTAACAGGTAAAGAAATATATACAGAAATACAGAGAGAATACACAGTCATTAGCATCCAATGACACACACGGAAAGTTGTTATAAATTTGGAAAGTGGTGTGCCAATAACATTATGCAAGATTGCAATTAGGTCGCAAATTATCTTGGATACAAGATTCTCAGTAGAACTGTATATTGCTCCAGGAATACAATGTAGGAATTATTTAAGATTTAACCATTATGTCCCACAGTACAGAAGACAAACTAGATGCAGAAAATGTGCCAGGGTGAGACAACAGATGTGTATGATATATGTATTTATGTTAGCTCATCACATTTAAGGAAAAATTATTTGTGGCTTAACAGTACAAAGAGAGACTACACTCATAGTTGATAGAAATTGAGCTCACACTATCGGCAGATAAATCTCGCAAGGACACCTACATCACACGAAATGCAATTGGGTCTGTATATCTTCCCCAATAAACCACCAGGCAGGCTCTTAGGGCTATATCTAGAAAGGAGATTAACATGGAAGAAACACATTGGCTAGGTAACATTAAAATTAATGAAAGACTAAATATTCTCTTATCCACCATGTGCACATGGTGAGGAACTGAGTCAGAGACTCTTCTGGTTCTCCACAGGTAGTTAATGTGCTCTGTACTAGATTACAGGCAACACAGGAAAATATGTATTAAAAAAATTGGACAAACTAAAATACAGATTAACGAGAAAATTGGTGGGGGCTTTGTCGACATTATCAGCTAATGCACCCCTTTTACAAGGAAGAGAAAGGCCACTCTACATTCAATGATACCTACTAGCACAGAAGTACTTGCTAAAACAACAGACAAACCACAATAACACAGCGATTAAGAAAATACAGCAGTTATATCAAAATCATGTGGAAAAAAATTAAGAATTTCATCATAGAACTCATCTTCATATAATAAGCTATCATCAGCTCTGAGTCTTATTACCATTAGTGCTTCAAGACAGAAATATATCCAATATCTTTTGGAGTCAACTTTCTTGAGTAACAAGGTATTTTCAGAATGAGATTTTCAGTCTGCAGAGGAGTGTGTGCTGATATGAAACTTCCTGGCAGATTAAAACTGTGTGCCAGACCGAGACTCGAACTCAGGACCTTTGCCTTTCACGGCCAAGTGCTCTACCAACTGAGCTACCCAAGTAAAACTCACGACCTGTCCTCACAGCTTCAATACTGCCAGTACCTCGTCTCCTACTTTCCAAACGTCACAGAAGCTCTTCTGAAGCTGTGAGGACAGGTTGTAAGTCGTGCTTGGCTAGCTCAGTTGGTAGAGCACTTGCCTGCCGAAGGCAAAGGTCCAGAGTTCGAGTCTCGGTCCAGCACAGTTTAAATCTGTCAGGAAGTTTCATATCAGCGCACACTCCGCTGCAGAGTGAAAATCTCATTCTGGAAATATCTCCCAGGCTGTGGCTAAGACATGTCTCTGCAGTATCCTTTCTTCCAGGAGTGCTAGTTCTGCGAGGTTTGCAGAAGAGCTTCTGTGAAGTTTGGAAGGTAGGAGACGAAGTACTGGCAGAATTGAAGCTGTGAGGATGGATCATAAGTCATGCTTGGGTAGCTCAGTTGGTAGAGCACTTGCCCGCCAAGGGCAAAGGCCCCCAGTTCGAGTCTCGGCCTGGCACACAGTTTTAATCTGTCAGGAAGTTTCATATTAGCGCACACTCCGCTGCAGAGTGAAAATCTCATTCTGGAAACATCCCTCAGGCTGTGGCTACGCCATGTCTCCGCAATATCCTTTCTTCCAGCAGTGCTAGTTCTGCAAGGTTTGCAGAAGAGCTTCTGTGAAGTTTGGAAGGTAGGAGACGAGGTATTGGAAGAATTGAAGCTGTGAGGATGCGTCATGAGTCATGCTTGGGTAGCTCAGTTGGTAGAGCACTTGCCAGCCAAAGGTAAAGGTCGCGAGTTAGAGTCTCGGTCTGGCACACAGTTTTAATCTGCCAGGAAGTTTCAACAAGGTATTTTATTTGCACACATTGGAAAACAATATCGAGAACAAACAGACGACATTGTCTATCATAGAAAACAGGTGGCCAAATTATGCCCAAATTTACATGGATGTCTCCAAGATAGCAGAAGGAGCAGGTTATGCTTTCTACTCCTATTAACAAACACTACAGGGAGGTATGCTATACCTAATAAGGCGTCCATTTATGCTGTTAAAATATTAGCAATTTATGAAGTGGGTATCTTTGTTAGCCACCAGCCTTCGTTGGTGAAACATCAGGAGACTAGCAACCCAAATATTTAGCTTTTCCGTTTGCTTTCATAGTATAATTCTTAAATTATTTCCGTGCTTTGTGAGCTTGCATAGTTTAATTCATAAATTCATTGCGTATTTTTGTATTTTAGAGACGTAGCATCACGTTTTAATAACAGTAACTTGCACTTCCGTGCAGTCTGTAGCGCAGCAGTCATCTGTTCATGTTTTGGACGGCCAGACAATCTTGATCACATCTCAGTTAGTCATCGGCCTTCATTGCTGGAGCACCAGAAGAGTAGCAATTCACATATTCAGCTTTCTGTTTGTTTTAATAGTTTAATCTTACATTATTTGAACGTTTTTATGTGCTTACATCGTTTAATCCTTAAATTCATTGTGTATTTTTGTATTTTAGAGGTTTAGTATCACGTTTTAGTATTGGTAAATTGTACATTCACATAGCCTTTAATGTAGTAGTCATCTGTTTGTTTGTTTTGGACGGTCAATGAGCGTTGACCACAGTTCAGCCAGCCGTAAGCCTCGATTGGTGAAGCACTAGAAGACTTTCAAATAACAGGTTTAGCTTTTTCTGTTTGTTTTCATTAATGCTTAAGTTAGCGGTAGTATGGATAGGGTGTGTGCATATGTGTATGGACACTGGAGGAGCTGGATGCAGCTCACAGACAGCTGTAGATGCTTATGGCTGGGGTTAGTCGTCTGCAGTCTGCTGCCTCAGGTTGTGGTAGCAGCAGGGAAACTGGCATGCTGAGTGGAACACCTCAGTTGTCACTTGTTTTGCCCACAGGCTCTGCTGTTGAGCCACCTTCACGCATACCGGACATGGAAGATTCACACTCACTGAAGGGTGAATTGCAGGTTGTTACATGGTTGCATCACTTTAGGCAGTGACTCATTGGGAGGGCTGGCTGTCTGACCTCCTCCATTCACTCTGTGAATGATCAGGTGGGCGCTCCTTCAGCAGTGTCCAAGGAGACACATAGGGTGATGGGTTCATTAGTTACTGGGCCCCTAGGGAAATAGCATCCAGGACTGAAAAGAATTCCAATGTGCACTTAGTGTGTCTCCCAGTGGACCTCATCCAAGACTGGAGGAGACTCTTCCTGTGACTATCGAGAGTGCAGGGTGCAGTAAACTGCAAGTGGTTGTTAATGTGGGCACCAATAATAACTGTTGCTTGGGCTCTGAGGGATCCTCAGTTCCTACAGGTGGCTGGTAGAAGTGGTGAAGACTGATGATATCGCTCTTGGGGTGCAAGCAGAGCTCACAATTTCCGGTGTCATATCCCTATTCAGTAGAGATCATTTGATTTGGTGCCAAGTGAAAGATCTCAACTAGAGGCTCTGTCGATTCTGTGATGACCATGGCTCCAAATTTCTCGATCTGCTTCATAGGGTGCAGAGTTGTAGGACTCCCTTTAACAGGTCGAGGGATGCACTACGCAAAGAAAGCTTCTACTCAGGTAGCAGAGCACTAGTGGAATGCACATAAAGGTTTTCTAGCCTGGGGGTTACTTTGACGTGCTCTAATAAACATTCGCAAGTCAAAACGCAGATAACGAAATCAGATCGTGTACAAAACAGAGACTCTTCGGCTGCAAAAGTTGTAACAGTAAATTGTGGAAATATTCGTATCGAAGTTCGTGAACTTATTGCCCTTCAGGAAAGTTGTTGAGCTCCATTTATTCTCGGAATCAAAAGCTGGCTGAAATCCGAAGTAGAAAGCTTTGAAATATTTAGTAGGCATCGGATGTATATGGAAAAGACAGATTACACACCAAAAGGGGGAGGGGGCGACGCAATGTGCATTGCTGTCAGCAAAAGTATTGTGTCTATCAAGGACGAGATTCATTCTGTCTGTGAAGTTATCAGCACATGAGTAGCAGGCCCAGGTTAACTCAAGTTAATTATCAGATGTCTTTACTGGCCACCTGATTTTGCCGTAACATTTGTAGAATAATTCAAGCAAAGTCTACGCTCTGTAGTGCAAACCACACCCAATGGAAATATTTTAGACATTGTACCTACAGACCTGACCTTATCTCCAGTGTCAGTATAGAGACAGGGATTAGTGATTACGATGTCATCATAGCGACACTGGTTACTAAACTTAATAAATCCACCAAGAAGGCCAGGAGAGCATTTATGCCAGACAAAGCAGATAAGCAGTTGTTATCATTCCACTTAGACCGGGATTACATTACCTTGTCCTTCTTATGACCAAAAACCTTCTTGTTTTGTGGAATAATACCATAAGGATTATCAGCCGTGTATGAGGACGTGTCGAATTCATTACCATGGCACCTATTTACTTCATATGGATCACAGTTCATCGCCCAATAGATGAAGCTATCTATATCCATATAACTTAATTTAGAATCTGGGAAATGAGTTTTCGCCAACTCATAATGAAAGCGGTAAATGTGGAGTTTGGATAGGTCTAGTGTGCACAGCCGTCCTATGTGGCGGAGCGGTTCTAGGTACTTCACTCCAAATCGCACTGCTGCTACGGGTGCAGGATCGAATCCTACCTCGGGCATGGATGTGTGTGATGTCCTTAGTTAGGTTTATGTAGTTCTAAGTCTAAGGGACTGATGACCTCAGATGTTAAGTCCCATAGTGCTTGGAGCCATTTGAACCATTCTAGTATGCACATCCCCACATAAACAGGTTTCGTAAACTCTACTGCAGTCTTCACCATCTCCATAGCAACAAAGTTCTTATTGAATATAGTGATCCACTTAAAATTTGGACTGGCAATGCATTTTCTTACGCCATAACGCCCATCCCTTTAGGTTCTAATCAAAATTTCACGTTGTTCCCTCAAATTCTCCACAGTTTTACCCGAAATTTAATTAATCATTAATTTATAAAAATCTTTCTCAAAGTCACACGTTGTGGAAACTGTGTCTCGTATTCAAATCAATATACTCCTTCAACCAGTGTGACTGCTTGAAGGAGATAGCCCGGGTGATTCTAACCAGCTCCATATCTAAGCTGAGACACTGCTGGAGATTACAATAATGAATGTTGTATCTCTGCTTATCCCTCAGTGTTGTCTTCAGTTTTGATGTGGAGCCTCCTCGTAGCACTAGTTGCTCTGGACACAGCAGCAAATCGGCGTGATCATCATGCAAACTAATAGGGCATGTGAGTTCTGCCTCCACAACATACCCTACATCAGAATCAGCTGCCACACCCCTCATTATTTATCCACATAATCCCTTGCATTCGTCTTTGGGCACCCATCGAAACTCACCAACCAGCAGTGATTGCTGCATGGCATGCCCATATAAGTTATTTACGTCCAGGTACATTATGTAACTCGAATCAAGGGATGTGTTGAACCCGTCACCCATGTGTGGGTTATTTGCCTTCACGTGTCTCTGGACACGTTGAGAAAGTCACCCACGGATCCCTCGCTCAAAGAAAAGAAGCACGTCAGCATCGGCCAATAATTCAATGCTTTACTTTGTTTCCAAGACAACTCAGGTGCCGTGTAATAAAAGGCGGATTCCAGAGAAAATGTGGTCATGCATAGACTCCGGAATTTCTCGAAAATGTCCACAAGCAAGAGGACATTCCATGTAAAGCCATGCGTACTCTCCTAAAATGGAAATATTGAATTCCCACCAGACATTCATGGCATGCTCATACTCTGCATCCATTATGCCATCGCCTGTAAGGTTGCTGGAGAATGCAATTATGTCATACTCATATGGGAAAAGCCCTTGCTAGTCACAAGTTGAAACTTTTCCTAATCAAGAAATGCAGCTGGAGAGATATGCATCTCCCCCCTTGAACTAGATTCGATCATCAAAAGCATCCACAATCACCGAGTACTCTAACTGTGGTGTGGTATCATTGATCTGATGTCCTTCACTAAAAGGACAGTAGAGGGAGCTGCCACTAGCCACAGGAACTTCTCTATTACTGACACTGTAACTACAATTAGTCGATGGAGTTGGTGAGGTGGACAGGGGTGTGTGTGTGTACCTCATGTGATGGGCAGGGACATGACGGAGGAGGACGAGACGCTGCAGAATCAGGCTGCTGGTTGCTAACCCACTAGCCTGAGGGAGGGCGGCCCATGGACGCCAGAGCGATGTTGTGGCGGCCGCGGCCAGGGCAGGGTCGGGGCCGGGGGCAGCGGCAGTGGTGGTGGCGGTGGCGGGGTCGGCGGTCACTTCCTGCGTGGCGACTAGCGCAGCAAGCCTCACAGGACCTCATTTACACGTTATAGTCCTCGCCGCCCCCGGTACTCGTGCCATGGCATATTGCAGGAATTGTTCCCCTGACTCAGCCACTGTAGAATAATAAGAAACAAAATTAAAGTTTCTAGAAATCGCCAGCTATTGCTACTGCTGCATGAAAAGAAAGGATACTGATTATTTGTACCCAGAGTGAATATATATTTTACCTGTTTCCCTCTGGCTCCTTGACATCTCCCTCATCTCCTCATGACGATGAAGGTCTCTCTCCATCTCCACCACCAACTGTGGCATTTTGCCCTCGCCTGAATTTGGGAGGATGCAACGATTCATTTCCCTTTTATCACCTGAAACATAATGATCTAATAATAACAAAACATATACACACAGAAACTATGAGGACCTGTATACTAATAAGAGATACATGATAAATACAAGCTAAGTATACATGGTGGTCCATTGATAGTGACCGGGCCAAATATCTCACGAAATAAGAATCATACGAAAAAATTACAACTTGTCTAGCTTGAAGGCGGTAACCAGATGGCGCTATGGTTGGCCCACTAGATGGCGCTGCCATAGGTCAAAAAGATATCAATAAATAGGAATCCCCATTTTTTATTACATATTCATGTAGATGTAAAGAAATATGAATGTTTTAGTTGGACCACTTTTTACGCTTTATGATATAGCCACAAACGTATAAGTACGTGGTATCACGTAACATTCCGCCAGTGTGGACGGTATTTGCTTCGTGATACATTACCCGTGTTAAAATGGACCGTTTACCAATTGCGGAAAAGGTCGATATCATGTTGATGTATGCCTATTGTGATCAAAATGCCCAATGGACGTGTGCTATGTATGCTGCTCGGTATCCTGGATGACATCATCCAAGTGTCCAGACCATTCGCCGGATAGTTACGTTATTTAAGGAAACAGGAAGTGTTCAGCCACATGTGAACGTCAACCACGACCTGCAACAAATGTTGACGCCCCAAGTAGGTGTTTTAGCTGCTGACACGGCTAACCCACACATCAGTAGCAGACAAATTGCGCGAGAATCCTCTGAAAAGTTATATTGTGCATGTATCACAAGGAATCGATGTTTTAAGGAAGTAGTTAGTTTTGGGACAAAGCCTATTCTACACAACTCCGTATTGTTGCCAGATGTACCCAAGATTTCGGTGATGATGTCATCCAAGATGGCGGTCCATAGACTTGGAAACAGTGCATGACGTCATTCATGACGGATACCATGACGTCATCCAAGATGGCGGATTTTGGCGGGAAAGTGCCACACCCCCCCCCCTCCCCTAGAAAAATGGCAGGAAGCTAAAATTCCAACAGGATAATGCATTATACTGCGGTTATCTCTACTAACCTAAGAAAAATCGCGGGAAGATAGGTCATTTTGGCTACCGCCACTAACATAAGTCACCCCATTGACATTTCTTCCTATGAACTGGCGCCAAATTTGAATTTTGGTTGTAAAGAAGGGTCAATTGAGGTGTCTCAACTAAGCTAAGAAAATGGTGCGAAAGAAAGAACACTTGGACTAAACTCAGTCACCAGACCGCCACCTCCTCCTAAGGATTGGTGGCAAAAGGACTAGACCAGTGCAGGACATAAGTCTTTATTTAAAAAATTTCATGCAGAACACCCATCCGGTGTGTTCACCATGAGGTCCTGACTCCAATTGAGTCAGTACACAGTACCACCACCAGAGGGCACTCTCATCTCTTATGTAATCCAAGATGGCGAGAAACAGTGTGTTCACCACGAGGTCCAGACTCTAACTGACCTAGTACATAGCACCACCACCAGAGGGTGCTATCGTCCAAGATGGCAGCCATGACGTCAGATGATGATGCAAGAAACATTATCCAAGTTGGTGGAAAACAATGTGTTCACCACGAGGCCTAGTACATATTGACACCACCAGACAGAACTACTGTGGACTTGGAAAGAATTTTCATGAGTGCCACACCCACCTGGACTTGGAAGTAAATAGTTCATGTCTCCACCACGATCCTCAACCGACCAACACGTCCGTTTACCAACTAATGTTGTTGGGCTAATGTGTACTAACGTGCACTAACGTGTACTAACATGCACAGCACATGACATCATACAGGATGGCGGCCATGACGTCAGTTGATGACGCAAGTACCACACCCCCCCCCAGGCTGGAAGTTTGAATTTTGGTGGATGATAGGTCCATTGGGCTACATCCACTAACCTAACCCACCTCCCCCAGAAAAACGGCGGGAAGTTCAAATTCCAACATGATAATGCATCTCACTATGGTTATCTCTACTAACCTAAGAAAATCGCGGGAAAATATGTAACTTGGGCTACCCCCACTAACCTAACTCAGCCAACTGCCACCTTTTCCTAGGGATTGGTGGGAAAATGACTCAGTCTGCACTGGGCTGCTTGAGAGAGGAAGGAGTGTGCTTTATTTATTTTGGAACTATTTATATATGGATGGAGCATATTTATCACACTGACACAAAACACTCGCCCCGACGTGCTTGGGCACACAATACACAGTCTGGAGACATGCAAACTACTCATAAATAAAGCAACAGACACACTTGCTAATTGTAGAATGTCGAAGTAATGCATTCCATAGCCTACACACATGCAAACTACTAAACACAAATAATTTCAGTACAGACCTGCAAACTCCTCCTAAATAATGCAGCACAGTGATTCGCAGACCTAAAATCGTTAACTGTTCAAATAACGCATAGCAAAGCCTACAGATGTGTTCATAAAATAATGCAACAGACACGGAATTAACCTTCGCAAACACCCTCAGCCATCCCCTGTTCACACAGGAGGTTAATGGCAGCCCCTGAGAAGTGACGCCGCCGACAGCTGTCAAACCACACAGAAACGCCCATTAAGGTCCTGCACGCATGAGGCAGTGGCGCCCCTTTCGTACTTGACACCTGAGAAACTCATTGCGAAATATGAGAACACCTAGGCACAATTGATGACACGACCGGATGCGCGAGCAGTCACAGCTGCAAGCCACTGCCAGGGGAAAGTTGCCTCTATTTTCGAGTATACAGTCACTGTTATACTGACGTCACGGAACTCCAAGATGCACTTGCGCAGCCCCATATGCGAGACACCTCCGGGCACCACGTGTCTTTACCGTTGATGACAGAGTAGCTACATACCTTCGCAATGACTATGTAAAAAATAAGAACCGATACGACCACGTGGTAATTCTATAGTGTCCCAGAAACAGTTGACGCTCGCTTTCTTGATGTCTCAGCTACTATGCACGAAAATTCTTGCCCTCTACAGAACCCATTTACGAAAATAACGCAGAATAACGTAGAATGAAGTCTTCCTCGTGGACCTAACATGGTACCCAGTCCATCACATGTTACCCTTCCTGCTTTCAACACACGCAAACGTTCCCTCCACTATATAGAGACTCCTATATCCCAGCACAAAGGATGTGAATGAATCGAGCATTATGATTGTCTCTTATCGAATTTACCCACCAAATTACTGATGCTGCCGGTATCAAAGCACCATCCCCCTTTCGTTTCTTTCTGCTGACGGGACTTTCAGTGGTAAAATTACTTTGCACTCACAGATAAACCCGCAAAATTGTCTACAGATCATCAAATACATATGAGACTCAAACGAATATTGGAAGCCAGGAACATATTTACCAGTATAACGACAATTAAATATTATTACGATTGCTGCAGTAGTCTGACACCGATCGATGCACAAGTAATTTCTGCTCTTGACGGTTGTGCTTCTGGAACGAATCTCAGTATCTATGGTGCACATAATTTTCCATGTAAAAATCTCTCTCATACCCTCACAGTTATCGATGTGCTGAATCTATACATCCCTCACAATAGGACATACAGTCATCCTCTCTAGTCATGCCACAGCATAAAGCATAGTAACTTTACAATGCAATATTTACACAGTTTACACAACATAAGCCACAGTAACTTTACAGTATGATATATACACGTTTTACACAAACAGTGCAGTTATCTTTGATATCTGCACAGCACCTGAAAGAATATGGTAGGCCTACACTCACACCGGCTATGTTTCATTATGCTCCTCAGTCCTAGGGAAGCACGATCAACATTTTCTTTCTTTCTACAGGTGCTACATTCAGCGGCAATAAACTATTTTACACTGATCACCATATTGCACCGACAACTAAACCTGGCAAAGTGCCATACATATCGTCAAATATGGAAAGACTGCTCTCCCACTGACTATAGGAGCTTGAATATTAGAGCATGAAACCGATACCCAACCCAGCAATATATCACCACGTACCATTTAAATGTAGTAAACATACAATTCATATCCTCCGCCATACAAAATCATTGCTTTTACATCAGAGCACCCTCAGTGGACCAAATTCGCTCTCAGAACTGTTCTACAAAATCGGGATCGTTTCCCCTCGGAACAAACACGTAACTGTTTCTGCTCCAAACCTGCTTCCTTGCTTGCTCGCTTTTCTACACACATCTTGAGACTCAGGGATTACAAGAACACACGTATTTTCACATTGTTCGCCATAATATTAGACCATTTTCGCGGTACTTCTCGACATCAAGCACTAGGTAGCATCCTACCAATCGCTAGTAGAACATAATTCCCAAGATATAGAATGGAAATTATTTCTCTACAAGCCCTAAACCTTAGCAAGGTGCAGCATGCTCTAAACCACTGGGTAACTAGAAACAAATAGAGGAAACTGATATTTTCACTCTTGAATACCGATGTCAGTGACGTAACAGATACCAAATCATCCCTATAATTTACGACCCAACTAAGGTCTTTCCCATGTCTAGAGAAAAGGCAAACGTGTCTTCCACATGCTAGATGCACACACCACAATCCATCTTCTCTCAACTAAATAAAGGTGCGAAATGTGCAGAAGCAGTCAACTGAGCAATTTACATGGGAGAGAATAACAGACCAGTGGAAACGCACCTCCGTACATATTCTTCTCAAATTTCCACTTGATCATGAAAGCCGCCCAACATATACTACGTATTAGTTCGCTATTCGGTCGTGTAGACAACGGCAAAGTTAACTCAGATGCATTCCTACACTCCAACAGACATATGCTTTCGGACAAGTGCTACCATTAACGGGAAACACAGACACATACATTATAAGCCTGGTGCTCAAATGTGAACATATCACACCACCCCCACTACTATGAAGTATAATACTTATATTTGACCAATAAATGATTCCACATCATGTAAAATAATAATGACCGTAAATCAACGATTGGTGGGCATGTCTCTTAGGGTTTTCTTGCTTGGCTACCACTGTGTCTTAGAAAGAGAGACGTAATCAGTCAGATGTTAAAAAAAACCGATTGCAACAACTACTGTATACTACCGTCACAAGCGGTCTTGGTTCTACAGCTGCACGCAAGTATCCATGTTAAAAGCTATACCCACTTTCAAATCGAGGTACAATATTACCTCTGAATGGGGTGGTTTTTTCTGGATGAATACAATGACAGTGATCGTAGGAATGTGTATTATCAGACCAACACGTAGACCACGATGCGACCTTGTGATAAAATTAACGCATTTTGAGAGAGCTTCGGCTAAGGAACGTGGTATGTAAGCGGTATTTGAGGCTCCCTCACACTACCAAAGTTAAAAAATTTTATAGTATTTGTGGCGGATTCTGTCTCGATACCATATCAGAGGTTCTGCCATATATCCACTGAGTTATAGGCGACGACTGATTGAGAAGGGACACAAACTGTAGTAGTAGAGGATGTGCTGATTGAGATCATAAGAAATTGTACACTACCTTCTCAGATCTCTAGTGTTATGCTATCTGCTAGAAATGATGTCCATGATTTCGAATGAGGTCTTTCCATTCAAGCACATACCTGCATGGGATCACGCCCACAAGTGAACCATATTTCTGGCACTCTCATATCTCACAACGAGTCACCTTCCTCGAATCTGTCTGCTACAGTAAAACTACTACCTGGTTATAGCCAGTCGCTACGCATCTTGCAGCTGCGCCAATTTCTACAGCTTCGCACATGTCATCGTTTCATTTTAAGTCAGAACTAAGCAGAAGTCGGAGAAAAACCATACCCATAACCTTCTGCAACCCATGTAGAAACAGAGCGACCTGAGTTTGTCTGACAGGATCGTGCTTTGACCATTCAATGGAAATGCGCACACTGTGGTGCATCCCCAAGCTACATACAAGTACTACAGATCTGCGTCCATTGAAATCTATCACACTAACATGCTATCATCATTTTTCTTCCACTAACTTCATCCGATATCCACTAACTTCATCCGATATAGAAATCATCTAGGCACCACTGCTCGTGCGATGACGCATAGCTGCAGTGCGGCTCCAGCACAGAGAGGGAAATTTCGCAATGCTTCCCCAGAATAGTGCAGCGTGCAGCCCTCCAAGCATTCCTAACGGTATACCCAGTCCCTCACTGAATTTACCCCTCAAACTCTGCTGCTACTACTGCCTGTGTGGCATGATCCTATTAAATATACAGGCACTGCAGAGGCCACTTTAAAGTTTGATCACCTATACTCTAGGTGAATGATCGTATCCCACAGACTATACTAAATCGCATGAGACACTCCCACTGGTCCTGTTTAGTTGTTTGAAACTCTGTTTTCTAACACGCTTTTGTATGTTTACTACATTTAAATGGTACGCGGTGATATATTGTTGGGTTGGATATCGGTTTCATGCTCTAATATTCAATCTCCTATAGTCAATGGGAGAGCAGTGTAATTGAGTAACAGTCTTTCCATATTTGACGATATGTATGGTGCTTTGCCAGGTTTAGTTGTCGGTGCAATATGGTGATCAGTGAAAAATAGTTTATTGCCGCTGAATGTAGCACCTGTAGAAAGAAAGAAAAGGTTGATCGTGCTTCCCTAGGACTGAGGACTATCATCAAACATAGCCAGTGTGAGTGTAGGCCTACCATAATTTGTTTGGGTGCTGTGCAGATATCAAAGATAACTGCACTGTTTGTGTAAAACGTGTATATATTGTATTGTAAAGTTACTGTGGCTTATGTTGTGTAAACTGTGTAAATATTGCATTGTAAAGTTACTATGCTTTATGCTGTGGCATGACTAGAGAGGATGACTGTGTGTCCTATTGTGAGGGATGTATAGATTCAGCACATCGATAACTGTGAGGGTATGAGAGAGATTTTTACATGGAAAATTATGTGCACAATAGATACTGAGATTCGTCCCAGAAGCACAACCGTCAAGAGCAGAAATTACTTGTACATTGATCGGTGTCAGACTACTGCAGCAATCGTAATAATATTTAATTGTCGCTATACTGGTAAATATGTTCCTGGCTTCCAATATTCGTTTGAGTCTCGTATGTATTTGATGATCTGTAGACAATTTTGCAGGTTTATCTGTGAGTGGAATTTAGTGAACTATGCAAAGTAATTTTACCACTGAAAGTCCCGTCGGCAGAAAGAAACGAAAGGGGGATGGTGCTTTGATACCGGCAGCATCAGTAATTTGGTGGGTAAATTCGATAAGAGACAATCATAATGCTCGATTCATTCACATCCTTTGTGTTGGGATATAGGAGTCTCTACATAGTGGAGGGAACGTTTGTGTGTGTTGAGAGCAGGAAGGGTAACATGTGATGGACTGGGTACCATGTTAGGTCCGCGAGGAAGGCTTCATTCTACGTTATTCTGCTTTATTTTCGTAAACAGGTTCTGTAGAGGGCAAGAATTTTCGTGCATAGAAGCTGAGACATCAAGAATGCGAGCAGTAAATATTTCTGGGACACTATACAGTTTCTGCGAGTTCGACTTGGTTCTCATCTTTTACATAGTCAAATGTGTGTGAAATCATATGGGACTTAACTGCTAAGGTCATCAGTCCCTAAGCTTACACACTACTTAACCGCAATTATCGTAAGGACAAACACACACATGCCCGAGGGAGGACTCGAACCTCAGCCGGGACCAGCCGCACAGTCCATGACTGCAGCGCCTTAGACTACTCGGCTAATCCTGCGTGCCTTTTGCATAGTTATGTGACATGAGTATAAGATTGAGAATGTTGTTAGCTGCATTTGCGATGCTTTGTAGCTACTATGTCATCAACGGTAAAGACACATGCTGCCCAGAGGTGTCTTGCATATGGGGGCTGCGTGAGTGCGACTTGGAGATCTGAGATATCACTATAACAGCGATTGTATACTCGAAAATAGAGACAACTTTCACCTGCATCCGGCAGAAGCTCACGGCTGTGACTGCGCGCACGTCTGGTTGTGTCATCAATGGTGCCTAGGTAATCACGTATTACACGAGGAATTTCTCAGGTGTCAAGTATGAAAGGGCCACCACTGCCTCGTGCGTGCGTGACCTTAATGGGTGTCTGTGTGTGATTTGACAGCTGACGGCCACATCACTTCTGGGGGACTGCCATTAACCCCATGTGCGGTCTAGTGGACAGAGGGTGGTTGAGGGTGCTTGTGCACATTGATTACATGACTGATGCATTATTTTGTGATCAGATCCTAAGGCTGTGCTATGCATTATTTGAACAGTTTTTGATTTCCGGTCTGCACATCACTGTGCTGCACTATTGAGGAGGAGTTTGCAGGTCTGTACTGAAATTATTTCCGTATAGTAGTTTGCATGTGTGTAGGCTGGTGAATGCATTACTTCGACAGTCTACAATTAGCAAGCATGTCTGTTGCTTTATTTACAAGTAGTTTGCATGCCTGCAGACTGTGTGTTGTGCCTCCAAGCACATCAGGGCTTTTTTTTTGTGTCAGTGTGATAAATATACTCCATCCATATATAAATTGTACCAAAATAAATAAAGCACACTCCTTCCTCTCTCCAGCAGCCAGGCACAGACTGAGTCATTTTCCCACCAATCCCTAGGAAGAGTTGGCGGTCAGGTGACTTAGGTTAGAGGAGGCGAGCTTTGTTTCCCTCAATTTTCTTAGGTTGGTAGAGGAACCCCAAGTGACCTTTCTTTACCACCAGAATTGAAACTGCGCCAGTTCCTAGGTTGAGGTGGTGGTCGGGTGATGTAGGTTAGTGGTAGCCCAAGTGACATATTTTCCCTCGATTTTCTTAGGTTAGTACAGATAACTGTGGTGTGATGCATTATCATGTTGGAATATGAACTTCTCATCATTTTTATTCTGCCAAAATTCAAACTTCCAGCCCAGGGTGGGGGGGGGGAGAGGGGTATGGCACTTGCATCAGCAACTGACGTCACAGCATCTATCCTAGATGACATCATGTCCTGTAGACATTAGTACACGTTAGTTTACATTAGCCAGACAACATGGGTTCGTAAGAGGACGTGGCGGTCGGTTGAGGATCGTGGTGGAGACTTTAACTATTTTCTTCCAAGTCCAGGTGGGTGTGGCACTCGCAAAAATTCATTCCAAGCCTACAGTAGCGCTCTCTGGTGGTGTCAATATGTACTAGACCTCATGGTGAACACACTGTTTGTCGCCATCTTGGATATCGTCATAGATTAGAGTACCCTTGGGTGGTGGTACTGTGTACTAAGTCAGTTGGAGTCAGGACCTAATGGTGAACACATCGGATGGCTGTATTGCATGAAACTGTTTAAATAAAGACTTATGTCCAGCAATGGTTGAGTCCTTTTCCCACCAATCCTTAGGAGGAGTTGGCGGTCGGGTGACTGAGGTTAGTCCAAGTGTCCTTTCTTTCGCACCATTTTCTTAGCTAAGTATTGATACCCCAATTGACATTTCTTTACCACCAAAATTCAAACTTGGCGCCAGGAAGAAGTGGCAGTTGGGTGACTTAGGTTAGTGGAGGTAGACCAAGTGACCTACCTTCCCGCGATTTTTCTTAGGTTAGTAGAGATAACCGCGGTGTGATGCATTATCCTGTTGGAATTTTAACTTCCCGCCATTTTTCTGGGGGAGGGGGCTTGGAACTTTCCTACTAAAAGCCGCCATGTTTGATTACGTGATGACAGCCATGTTGGAGGACATCATGTGCAGTTGCCAAGTCTACACACCGTCATCTTGGATTACGTCATAGCTGCCATCTTGGATACATGTGGCACCAATGCAGATGGGCATAGAACAGGCTTTGTCTCAATACTAGTTTTTTCATTTTACGGTTTGTCACCGCAGTTTATTGTACAGAAACCTGCAAGTAGGCCTGCCAGTGTGGCCGAGCGGTTCTAGGCGCTTCAGTCTGGAACCGCGCAACCGCTACAGTCGCAGGTTCGAATCCTGCCTCAGGCATGGATGTGTGTGATGTCCTTAGGTTAGTTAGGTTTAAGTAGTTCTAAGTTCTAGGGGACTGATGACCTCAGATGTTAAGTCCCATAGTGCTCAGAGCCATTTTTGAACCTGCAAGTAGAATGTATTTCATGCGCTGGAAGTGTATTTCTTACATTGGGACATTAACGGTGTTGCATTCCACATGACTAACAGGTCGGAAAGCGCACCGCTCAAACATATAGAGTGTTTTAAGTGCGAACCTTGTAGCTTTAGGAGTTCATGTCTTTATGTTCTCTTTTAGCAATACCTTCTTGATACTGATCCCAGACACTAGAACACTGCTTTAGAACTGACAGCGCAGTAGATTTATGTAAAATGCTGCAAATTCCCTCTGTCTGAAGCTCCATCATGCATAAAAATCCGCCAGTTTCTTCTTCATATATTTATTAACACGTTAAGTTCTTTGGGAACAAATTGAGGAGCAAATCTCCAAGGTCATGGAACGTGTCAGTACAGTAATAACAGATAAAAGTAAAGTGTATAAGAACCCAAAAAAATCGCAGCCATAAGTGTAAGTAAACGCAATCAACAATATAACATAAGAACCAACTAAATTCTTCAAGGAACTCCTCAACAGAATAGAAGGAGTGATCCATGAGGAAACTCTTCAGTTTCGATTTGAAAGGATGTGGATTACTGTTAAGATTTTTGAATTCTTGTGGTAGCTTATTGAAAATGGCTACAGTAGTATACTGAACACCTTTCTGCACAAGAGTTAAGGGAGTCTGATTCAAATGCAGGTTCGACTTCTGCCAAGTATTAACTGAGTGCAAGCTGCTTACTCTTGCGAATAAGCTGATCTTGTTAACAAGAAACGACAGCAACAAGAAACGATAGTAAAGAATATACATATTGAGAGGACAAAGTCAAAATAACCAGACGTATTATACTATATGACATAAGCGAATGAAAATAAGCAAAGTAGACTAATTTTCATGTCGAACGGTCACTTACTCCAGAAAGCGTTCGAACAGTAAAACTGGCAGCATTAAATCTTTGAACAAGGTCCTGAACATGGGCTTTCCATGACAGTTTACTATCTATCTGAACACCTAGAAATTTGACCCGTTCATTTTCACTAATCATATGCCAATTCTGTGAAATTAAAACGTCAGGTTTTGTTGAATTGTGAGTTAGAAACTGTAAAAACTGACTCTTACAGTGATTTAGCGTTAGTTTATTTTCTACAAGCCATGAACATATGTCATGAACTGTATTATATCTCTTAAAAAAATAATGTAACTATTTATTTTAGAGGAAACACTCTGCCAGTAAATTTGTTTGTCCTTTGATTTGTCGTGATCTGTTACTTATTTTTAGTGAAGTTAGTTTTTACGTTCAGCTTTCAAAAAAATACAAAAGAGATATAATAAGCAAAATAATGAATTTCGTACGTTGCCAAATGCGTATTATATCTGGTTTTATCGAGCGCCAGGCTCCCTACAAATTAGCGTAGTATTACTCAGCACCAGTTCACTGATCTGAAATTATTACTGTCACAGAAAATAGACAAGTTTTAATAAAATTATTTCACTGGATTCCTTCAATTAATCTCACTGAATATTTTTGCATAATTTCTTCCGCTCCGGCTATCAGACATTGTGCTGTGAAAAAATATTTTTAAATGTACCGCGTAATGGCGGCTAATTGTTAACAGTCAGAAATCACTGTTACTCGCTCCGCAGCAGCTGGAAACATGCTAAATAATTTTCATTAAATATTCTTTTCATAAGATAAATGTGGCGCAGGTTCTCGAAATAACACACGGAGATCACTTTATACTGATAAATTCTTACTAGGACACAGTTTACACCATTAAATATTTGCAATTACGTTACGACAGAAATAAATGCTAGCGCAGCGCAATAGTTTGCGTACCTTATTCCAGCTAACACCAGAATGAACAGAACAAAACAGACTAGACACAAGAATGAGTATTGCATTGTGTTTTATACTGTTACGAAGATAATAATACTTCTTTTAATTACTTACACATTATAATCTCATACAATAAAAACAATGTCTTTTCTGCATCTATCGATCTATATTGTATATTTTTACAGTTAGTGTTATTACCTTTCGCAGATAAATTAATGTTCGCAGCTCATTTTGAGTCACATACAGTCATTTTTATTTATTTTTCACCTCGATAATGGTGAATTTGCAAAAGGGACACTACACGGCCCCCTGGGCTACAAGGAACACACTACTTAATGTTTGGTCCTTGTAGACCACGAGTGTCACTTTTCTTTCGTTCGTTGGTCACTTTCAGTTCACTTTACCGTGTATTAGGTTATGGGTACACATTCATTTTGAGTCTTTTTACATAACATGGCTTGGGACAGTTATAATATAACAAGCTCTTCCATTTGGACGAGCGCCGCAGGGAAACCCCAGAAAAACCTCGGCAGAGCTGATAGATTTAACCCTTTGTGTTACTTACAGAAGCTGGTTCTACATGTTTTGGTATTACAAGTTTTTACATCAAATATGCAATTTTCTGAAAAAGAAACAAACACATAGTTTTTATATGAAAGTGTTCATCAAATTTTTTTATTGTGTTGGTAATATTTTGAGTTTTTTATTATTTTTGTCGGCGAATTTCTCGTCGTGTGGTGCGGATGACGCTGGATGTCGCTACCGCGATGCCTCGTGCCTGTTGCCACGGAGCGTCGGCTGGAAACTTGTCTTCTTTCTTGTCCGGAGACGGTGGTCAGGATGTGGAGTACGGATCGACGTTGTCTGCATGGTGCGTCTGCATTGTTGCGAACCGCTCGTTCGAGTTTTCAGCGTGGGAGAGGATGTTGACTCGTGCAAATCATAAAACAAATGCACATATGTTATAGAACGGATATTGTAAGATGTTATGGCTGTGGGTAAGAATTGATTAGTGAACATTATTGCATCATCGAGGCACAGGCTCAGTTACTTGGTATTTTCGTGTTCGTTTGCACGTACTGGTGCTGAATGATCCAGGAGGTATGATGCTGAAGTAAGCACTGCACATCCCTGTTGTCATCACTTCGTAGGGAATATTTATGGTTCAAATGGCTCTGAGCACTATGGGACTTAACATCTGAGGTCATCAGTCCCCCAGAACTTAGAACTACTTAAAACTAACTAACCTAAGGACATCACACACATCCATGCCCGAGGCAGGATTCGAACCTGTGGCCGTAGCAGTCGCGTGGTTCCGGACTGAAGCGCATAGAACCGCTTGGCCACCGCGGCCGGCTGAATATGTTTCACAATTTTTGTTTGACGGCGTTCCACTGTAGTTGCCATTGCAGTAACGTCCTACTACGTGGTCCGTGACGTCATATTAATTGTTGGCACACAGGAGGTAGCGTCCAAACTAAAAATGTTGTCTGTACAGTTTCGAACACACACTGATCACAGTTTTGTGTTTTCGGTCAATGCACACAGATATGATTTGTGAATGTTTGTATCTCGCGTTTTTTTTTCAGTTGTACAGCACATAAGTGTTCACTGTCCAATTTGATCACTAATACAGTTCTCAAAGTTGACACTTCCTCCGCGAATACCAACACACTATTATAGTTTCCGTTAGTATTGCTTACAGCATGTCTTTGATACAATTGTATTACATGATTACCGTTTTTTTTTATATCACATAGTGACACAGATGTCTGATCGTTTACACAATATGTTACAATGAAATTTTACAGATCAAAAGCACTTTTGTTCTGTTATTGCATACAATTAAGTACATCATACATGCAACAGATTCTGGCCTGACTTGCAATACATTTATATTTGAGCATTAATAAATTTGTCATAGGGTATATTCATTTGGGGATTAGGACCGCTGCGCATGTCCTTGCTCCATAAGCTGATAGCGTAATCGCGTATCCTATAAAAGGTTTGCAACTGTCAAAAACAGGCTCTAAAGTGGAGCTCTCATTTAATCTCAAATATTGTGGCTAGATGCTTATACTTTCTCTTTTATGGTCAGAGCACAGCATCACAGATGTCACATGGTATGTGCACAGTCTTTTGCATACACCTTTTCTATTCATTTTTCATGTGACAGATTAGAATATTTAGTGCATTCTTTAAATAAACATTTATCACACAGCATAATAAAATTTATAGTTACTAACTCTAATAACCACTGAAAAACATCTTACACTTACTGATTATGTTTCTAAACAAATTCCATGATTGGACTGATGGTCCTTTAGCTTCTTTTTACTCATTTTTTAAGGCTGATGTGTAAATCATTCCTTGACATAAAGACAAAACATCTTACATACTAAGCACAAACAAAACATCAAATTCTTACAACTACACAAAAATATATATTGAAGTGTGTGCAAAACCTACATATTACACAAAACTACGGTAAACCATTCATGTCCTATTGTCAGGTACCACAAATTTCTTTAAGTCCTTATAGGGATACAATCCTTTGATCTTCCCGCTCATCACATCAGCTACAAGATAGCTACAACCATGGGGTATTTGTATAATTTTAAAAGGTCCATTATACAGCATTTGCCATTTCTTGCTCTTCTTTGTTATGAGTGACGACTTATGGGACTGTCCGTTTTATTGACTTGTCATATCGACTCTTTCGTTGACTAGCGCAGCTCGTCATGTTGCTGATGGCGTCCTTTATTTTATCCTCTTGCCTTTTATCTGTTCGCGGCAATTTTGGTAGCGGCGTGATCCATTCATTTAGTTCTGCAGTACTAAATAATAACTCATTGGGAGTGTGTCCGGTAGGTGGATGAGGTAGATTGTTGTGTATATTTTCAAAGAAGGGTAACAATTCCGGCCACTATGTATGTTGCTGATAAGTATATGTTCGGATAAATCTGTTGAGTTCCCGAAAAATGTGCAACTAATATATGCTTTATATTTTGGTCACGTAGAAACTCCTTCCACAGCTGACCAGTGAAATATCTAGCATTCTCTGTTAGAACGTTTAGTGGTTTTCCTGTTTTCGGTATGAATTCTTTTGATATGCGTTGTATCATCTGTTTGGCAGTAGTGGTTTTCATTGGAAACAATTTCACATACTTGGTAAAGATATCGTAAACAGCTGACATATATTTCATTCCACCGCGAACCGTAGGTAATGGTCCTGCGGTGTCCATTGACACAATTTGATGTGGATGTATCGGAATAATTGGATGCAGTTCTGTTTTGTTGCTTCTATTGTTAGCTTTAGCTTCGGGATGTAACCAATAACTTTGTATTATTGCAACACACTTCTGTATTCCTACATGTTCCCATGCATAATGCGTGTACCAGATAAAATTTTGTATGTATTTGTACGGGATACACGCGCAACAATTTTCTGAGGCGGTGTCATTTCTGTGGTACAATATGTTGTTCTCCACTTTGTATCGCGAATTTTCGCTGTTAGCTCGCTCTAATATTACTGATCGTTTCACTTACATCCAGGTATGATCTTCGTCTTGCAGCTGTCCTACATTCTTGCACAGGTGCAAACATTCGCGACGGTATGGTTGCGACGTCATAAATAAAACTTTATATTCTGACGCCCGCTCGATCATTTCATCTAGCTGTGACATGCCTACTGGTTGACGTGATAAAGCGTCCGCAATGACATTATCTTTCCCTTTTATGTACATAATCTTTTAATTGTATTCCTGCAGTACTAATGCCCAACAGGCTAGTCTGGCATGTAATAATTTGCATGTTAATAGGAAGCTTAAGGCTTGGTGATCACAGAACAATTTAATTGACTTGCCATAAACATAATAATGAAATTTTTACAGAGCCCATACAACACTGAGTGCTTCCATTTCGGTCACCGAATATGCTCTTTCACATTGAGTAAGCACTCGGCTGGCAAAAGCTATAACTCTTATTTCCCTGTTCCCATTGGTTTGTTCTACTTGAAACAGACATGCTCCTAAACCATAGGATGAAGAGTCGGTGGCTATACAAAAATCCCGGGTCATATCCGGATGGTAGAGCATTTGTGCATTCACTAAAGCTCCTTTGATCTCTTCATAAGCATGCTGACACTCTGCGGACCAGTTCCATGTGACATTTTTTCGCAATAAGATGAGCAAGGCTTCATTGTTGAGCAGCTGATTCGGCACAAAACATCGGAAAAAAGAGACTAGTCCGATAAATGATTTTAACTGTTTTTTGTTTGTGGGCTGTGGGAATTCTTTGATCGCTTGTATCTTCTTGGTATCAGGCATTATTCTGGAAGGTGATATGATGTGTCCAAGGAATTTAAGCTGATCCCTCCCAAATTTTGATTTTTCAAGATTTGCAATTATTCCTGCTTCTGCGAGCTTATTTAACACTATTTCCAGGATTTCTATATGTTCTTCCCATGTGCTTGTGGCCACTAGAAGGTCATCCACGTAAAGATTAACTTTTTCTAATAAGTTGCGCCTAGCGCTTGGTTCAATGCCGTAATGAATACGCCTACGCTGACGTTGAGTCCAAAAGGTAACACTTTGAATTGATAACTCCTTCCATTGAAAATAAAGGCGGTGAATTTTCTAGATTCCTTGGTTAGCGAGATTTGCCAGTAACTACTTCGCATATCTATCGAGGTGAGATATTTGACTCCACAGAATTTCTGTATTTGTTCTTCTAAATTCACCGGTCTCGTCCTAACGGGTACTATAATTTTATTAATGTTCCTGGCGTCTAGGACAAGTCTGATTTTTCCATCTGGCTTGGCTACAACTACCAGCGGACTGCTGTACGGCGAAAGGGATGTTTCTATTATACCCCATTGCAGCATTTTTTGTATTTCTATGTTAACAGCCTCCCTTTTCGTCCACGGTCCTGAATATGATGCTTGGCAGAATATCGCATGGGGAAACACATCTATATTATACATATACCCTTTGATGATTCCAGGTTTTTCAGAGGAAACATCACTGTAGTTATTCAATAACTGTGCGAGCTGCTTTCGTTGGGATTCAATTAGATAACATGATTCTTGTGCTTTGTTCTTAAGGGTCTCGGTCCAGCGAAGCGTTTCGTTGTGAGCTACGTCCGAATAATATTCTCCCTGGCCCCTTAAATTGCTGCTTAATTGAAATATGGGCATCTCTTCGCTTTTTACTCGTACGCTCGGGTAATCTTCACAGGGTGTACTTACTATTCGTATTAAATCCAGTACAATCTGCCTATTTCCATTCAGTAGGGAGATCTTCCCGCTGGAGAAATCAATTTTTGCTTTCTTATCGCTCAGAAAACCTCCCTCCAGGATGCACGGTACTCTCAATCCTTTGACTACGAGAAAGATACATTTTACGTTGTCTTCCCCTAGGCATAAATCTACCAGCACCTGATACTGAACGTTTTGTGCTTGTGCTCCCATGGCTCAAATGACACAGCAGTTTTGTGCAGGAAATGTCGGTAAATCGCGGTTTTGGCTCAAGGTTTTGAACAGATCATAGCTCATAACATTAGTAGTGGCACCTGTATCTATGTATATTTCTACTGGCAATTCATTAATTCTAGCTTTTATGGTGGTTTGTACTTCGGTTATTTCTTTTTTGTTACATTGGTTTGATTCCATAAGTAAATCATGTTGTGTACTGTTTCCATCTTGGTACCTCAGTGATAATACATTATCTTGTGTATTGTTTCTAGACGTGCCCCCTATATTTTCGCCGACCATCAATCGGCAGCTTATTGTGGCCGTTGTTCGTTTGACGGTCTTGCACTATGGTGGTTTCCGTCAGTGGGCATTTCTACTATCCTAACGCTGCTATTCGAGTCTGTCCATGTTTGTGGTATTGCATTAGTATTCTGCATAGAATTCCTATTGTCACACTGGTACTGGTTACCGTTAGGAGGCGGTGGTGGTGGCATAGAAGTTTGCATCCACTGCACCGGGTAAGTGCGGTTGGCACTTCTGCTTTCTTGCGGCCATTGACCTTCATTTCGACGTTTGTTATTGTAATTATTATTACTGTTACTGTAGCCGTGATGTCCTCTATCTTCCCACCTACGTTTTTGATTGTAAGATGGTTGACCGTTTCCGTTCTTCCTGTTTTGTTCTGCGGATTGATCTTCCTTTCCATTTCCGTGGCTTCCAAAATTGGAATTGTTGTTGCCATTTTTAAACTTGCGTGGTGAGCCATTACTGTTCTCCCGGTCTTTATTTATCCTATTTTCTTCCTGGAAGAGATCGATTTCGTCCAGCACAGACAAGTACCGTTCCAGGTCATTTTCGGGTACATTTATTAATTTGTCTCGTATATAACCGGGCAATCGTAAGTTTAAGATTCTGATCACATCACGGGCTGATATAGGGTCATCCCAATATCTAGTTTTGTTGATATATTTTTCAAAATATTTATGGAGTGTACCCTGTTTGTGATTGTACATTTGTGGGCTGTATACTTCAGTCCTCAGGCGTTCTTGAATAGCCTTAGACCAGTATCTGTCTAGAAAAGATTTTTCAAGTTGCGCCAGGCTATGGAAATTTTCTATGTCTTCATTTGCCCATAAGGCAGCGTCGCCTTGTATGTGTGCGATTATGAACTGAATTTTTTGGCGTTCATTCCAGGCACTCGGTAATACATTTCTGAATCCTTTTATGAAGATTACCGGATGCACTGTCTTCTTTTCCGCGTTAAATACTTGGAATTGTCTGTGTTTTATTACGCTTTCATCAATGTTATTGCTTGTGGAAGTAGAAGCTGCCCCCACGGGGTTATGAATAGGAATGCTTCCTGTAAATTGTATGATTTCTTTTTTCGAAACGCCTTTTTGTTGGTATGAACTGCCCATAATGTTCTCATTGCCGTACACGTTCCTAACGACTGTGCCACAGTTGTTGTTAAGGATTTGCAAATGTGCACGCACGAATTCAGCAATTGTGTGTGGTATATCTTGCTGTCACAGTGGTACCGGCAGTTTGTATCTTGCTTCGCTTTTTTCACCTGCGAGTGGTAGCGTGTCTACTGTGAGTTGTTTACATACAGCTGCTCCTTAGTTACTTTTTGCAGAGCAGACTGTATTTTGCTTTCTACACGTTCTGTGATCTGGCTTTCTTTCTCAGTGAGCCAGCCATGGAACTCTTTTTCTACTTTCTGGGCTTGATCATTTAAATGCGTTTCTATGGTTTCTTTTTGTGTCATTTCTAAATTGTCCATTCGGTTCGCAAGCAGTTCTACTTCGTCCCGGATGACTGTGTGTGCCGTCTGAAGCGTTTGCACATATTGTGCTATGTTGCTTATAATGTTCGGCAGTTCGGCATGGGCTTTCATTATTTCTGTCATTTCTGAATGTATCTTTTCGAACATTGTACCCATACTTTCTAGTAAGACCTTTTCTCTTTCTTCGTTTTGTTCCCTTATCTGATTGACTAGCTGTTCATTCCTCTCTTCCCTCAATCTCTCTCTTTCTTCGTTTTGTTCCCTTATCTGATTGACTAGCTGTTCGTTCTTTTCCTCTAATTTCCGTAAAAATTCAGCAAATGGATCCGGTATTGGTGAGCATACCGGTATGGTAGTTGTTCTAATCATTGGAAAATTATCACTAGCCCTACTAGTAGCTCCTATCGGTTTTACTGTTTTCGTCTGCTGGCTACTTCCTGTCATATCACCGGAAACTGCATTGTTTACATTTTTTCCCTCCCCCCCCCCCCCCGATCACTATTAATATTTAGTAAGTCAGAGTCACTATCCATATCGCTCAATAATTGCACATTATTTGTAACATTGGACACATTAACTGGTTGCAAATCTAACACACGTCCAACTTTTCCCATAATGACGATAACTTTCACTGTGCTAACTACAAAAATTGTTCCAAACTACAAATGCGGACTAAGTTCACAAGTCAAACTACTTATTGTTTCCACAATCACAAAATATTAATATCTACACCACTGTACACCATGTACCATCTATGATACTATACTTTGATGATACGGGCCTATGTTGCAAGCTTTTATGCATAGTGGTCCTTACCTTGATTTCTTTTTTCTTTTCTTTTCTATTTGCTATCTCATCCTATCAGGGTCTATACAGTTCTTCTCCGTTTTCCTCGTTCAAGTTTATACATGAAATGGAATTTGATAGACATTAGAATACATACAGTACATGTTAACAATTACATACAAACCCTAAAAAAAATTCTATCGGGCGCCATTTATTATATCTCTTAAAAAAATGTAACTATATATTTTAGAGGTAACACTCTCCTAGTAGATTTGTTTGTCCTTTGGTTTGTCGTGATCTGTTACTGATTTTTAGTGAAGTTAGTTCTTTTACGTTTAGCTTTCAAAAAAATACAAAAGAGATATAATAAGCAAAATAATGAATTTCATAGGTTGCCAATTACGTATTATATCTGGTTTTATCGAGCGCCAGGCTCCCTACAAATTACTGTAAATGCAATAGCGTAGTATTACTCAGCTCCAGTTCACTGATCTGAAATTATTACTATCACAGAAAATAGACAAGTTTTAATAAAATTGTTTCATTGGATTCCTTCAATTAATCTCACTGAATATTTTTACATATTTTCTTCCGCTCCGGCTATCAGACATTGTGCTGTGAAAAAATATTTTTAAATGTACCGCGTAATGGCGGTTAATTGTTAACAGTCAGAGATTACTGTTACTCGCTCCGCAGCAGCTGGAAACATGCTAAATAATTTTCATTAAATATTCTTTTCATAAGATAAATGTGGCGTAGGTTCTTGAAACAACACACGGAGATCACTTTATACTAATGTATTCTTACTAGGACACAGTTTACACCATTAAATATTTGCAATTACGTTACGACAGAAATAAATGCTAGCGCAGTACAATAGCTTGCGTACCTTATTCCAGCTAACACCAGAACGAACAGAACAAAACAGCCTAGACACAAGAATGAGCATTGCATTGTGTTTTATACTGTTACAAAGATAATAATACTTCTTTTAATTATTACACATTATAATCTCATACAATAAAAACAATGTCTTTTCTGCATCTATCGATCTATATTGTGTATTTTTACAGTTAGTGTTATTACCTTTCGCAGATAAATCGATGTTGGCAGTTCATTTTGAGTCACATACAGTCATTTTTATTTATGTTTCACCTCGATAATGGTGAATATTGCAAAAGGGACACTACAACTGCACTATTTGAAACTGAGCCAATGTTGCACATAACATCCTTTACTACCAAGCTAGTGTCATGAGCAAGCAGAAATATTTTTGATTTACCCGTAATACTAGAGGGGATATCATTTATATAATAAGGAACAGGAGTGACCTCAACACAGATCCCTGTGTCACACCCCTCCCCCAATTTGACTGTTCCCACTCGAACCGCACATCACAGCCATTCTCAACACTGTGAAAATGACCTTTTGCTGTCTGTTGTTAAAGTAAGAGATAAACCAATTGTGAGCTACTCCCCGTATTCCGTAATGGTACAACGTCTGGAGCAATATTTCGTGAACAACACTATCAAATGCCTTAGTTAAATCAAAAAATATGCCTAGCGTTCGAAACCTTTTGTTTAAACCATCTAGGATCTCACAGAGAAAAGAGAATGTAGCATTTTCAGTTGTTAAACCACTTCTAAAGCCGAACTGTAGATTTGATAGCAAGTCATGTGATATAAAATGATCCATTATGCTTACATACAAACCTTTTCAATAAATTTAGCAAACACTGATGTCATAGAAATAGATCTAAATTGTCTACATTATCCCTTTCTCCCTTTTTATGAAGTACTACTGAGTACTTTAATCATTCAGGAAACTGACCATTCCTAAAGGAAAAATTACAAATATGGCTAAATACAGGGCTAACATGTGCAGCACAGCACTTTAACATTCTGCTAGACACTCCATCACATCCATGGAAGTCCTTAGTCTTCAGTGATTTCATTATTGATTCAATCTTCCCCTTGTCTGTATCACAGAGGAGTGTTTCAGACATCAATCTAGGAAACGCACTTGCCAAGAGAGTTACATGATTGCCTGTAAAAACTAAATTTTATTTAATTCACCAGCAATGCTTAGAAAATGAATGTTAAATACTGTACATAAACGAAATGAGCGTATGACATCGTTGACCAGGAGGCCCCATCTGGGGAAGTTCGGCCGCCAGGTGCAAGTTTGATTTCATTCTACGCCACAGTAGGTGACTTGCGCGCCGATCATGAGTATGAAATGATGATAACACAATACCCAGTCCCTGAGCAGAGAAAATCTCCAACCCGGCCAGGATTCGAACAAGGGCCCACTTGCATGGGAGGCGAGCACGTTACCAGCCAGCTAAGCAGGCGGACACTGTACATATATCTAATTTATCAGTAACAGAAATATTTATACTACAAACTGACCTTGTGCTGCTGATCAAACATTTCCTTCACGATTGACCATATGGCTTTAATTTTATCCTGCGAATTAGCTACTCTATTTGCATACCACATATGCTTTGCCTTCCTAATAAATTTTTAGCACCTTACAATACTGTTTGTAATGGGCTACTGTAGCCTGATTGTGACTGTGTCTAACATTTTGATATAATTCACGCTTTGTTCTACATCATATCGAAATTCCACTAGTCAGCCACCCATGCTGTCTTTTACTATTAGTACCCCCCTCAGAACGTTCTAATGGAAAGCAGCTCTCAAAGAGCATGAGAAATGTGTCAAGGAAAGCATCATATTTGTCATCTATGTTATTGGCACTATAAACATCCCGCCACTCTTGTTCCTTAACGAGGTTTAAAAAACCCTCTATTGCCATTGGATTAACTTTCCTACGCAGTTTGTAATTATATGTGACATTTGTTTGAGTACAAAGCCTTTTAGTGTTAAAATTTGTGCATCATGGTCTGAAAGGCCATTTACCCTTTTACTAACAGAATGCTCATCTAGTAGTCAAGAATGAATGAAAATATTGTCTTCGTTGTGCTACTGTTTGTCTGTGACCTAGTTGGAAAAAACACAGTCTGCATCAGACCATATGAATTTAGAAGATCAACCAACACACTTTTTCTTGCACAATCATATACAAAATTAATATTGAAGTCATCACATATAACTAATTGTTGGTACTTCCTATAAAGTGAATCAAGAACACTCTCTAGCTTAAGCAGAAATGCTCTGGAGTTAGGGGACCTATAAACAACAAAAATTAGAAGTTTACTTTCACTAAATTCAGCTGCCCCTGCACAATATTCAAATATCTGTTCAGTGGAGTGCCGTAATATGTCTATGGACTCAAATGGAATACAGTTTCTTACGTACATGGCCACTCCGCCACTCCACTTGAACTCTTCGTAATCGTTTGCTATTTCATTACAACACTTTCATATCGACTACTATACACTGATAAGCGATGCTAGCCTCCTTGAGATGCGAGCATCTGTAGAAATCTTGTGCACTTGGATGGATACCATAAGCCAAATTGGTGGGGAACAGAAGATACAGACTCAGTTCGCTCTACTCAGTAACAAGATATGGAATGTAGTGGTCTACATCTGGTCAGCTGCAGATTAAACTGATGACAGAGCTGCAGGGAGAGATGGTCAGACACAATTTGAGGAGATCCGTCAATCTCTAATTTTATCCTAAGAATACTAGAATGCTCTGTGACCTCCATCCGCATAGGGAAAGATCGTAAAATACGCACTATGATCGAAGTGCTAGAAATACGTAGATCGCTGTCTGGTATGCTTTGGTGCATATGTTCCAGAATTAACAATGAATGGACGTACTGCACAGTCATCTATCTACATTCACAACCACGCATGCTGTCCTCACAAAGTAGTGGTGGGGCGGTATAGTGATGATACAGAAATTGGGAAGCATGCTGTCACGTCATTGGTTGGTGTTGAAATTACGTTAAAATTGCTAAAATAGATGGCGCTATCAACTTTGATGCTTATTATTACAATACATCAAAGGTGTCATTTCCATTCATCCACTGGTATGCTGTTGATTACCACACAATGATTGACTGATATCGCTTGTTTGAGGTGGAGAAAGAGTTTTGGTGAAGGGGCAACACCTTCTGGGCATGGCTAGCAATGAAACAGTGATCATGTACATGACTGCAACACGAAGAATTAATCGAAACAGAACACTGAGCCGTCAGCTGCCCTGACACGGTGAAAAATAAGTTTAAATATAGAGGCCATCAATCACCTTCAGACAGATGTTTGGAAACGCTCCACAATGCCGCAAAATTCTTACAGTTCTATATGTCGTGACTGTCTTTTATTTAAAATCATGGAGAGCGTGTTTTTTGGGCACAGCAGCAACAACATAATTTACACTGATCCATTCCTAGTTTTCTGTGAGAGCCAATGGTTCGAAATGTGTTAACGTCAATTTAGAACCCGGCAAAGACCTAAAAGTCGTGGCAGAAAAAAAAAATGTATGGCGGTGTACAAAGCATTGTCATATGCTGCTTGCACGTGTTACAGCAAAAAAAAAAAAGTTTCAACCAATGACACAGGGACATAGGGATCTTGTCTTGCGACTGACAGCATAGTCTATGGAATATGGTCCTCCTCCTAGAGTAAAAACATGATGACACTTATAAGTGGTA